>NC_081408.1:768180335-768510335 GCF_030272615.1 Cryptomeria japonica
CTCCCTCTCTCTCCCTCTCTCCCTCTCCTCTCCCCTCTCCCTCCCTCTCCCTCCCTTCCCCCCTCTTCTCTCCCTCTCTCCCTCTCTCTCCCTCTCCCTCCTTCCCTCTCTCCCTCTCCCACCCCCTTCTCTCTCTCTCTCTCTCTCTCTCTCTCTCTCTCTCTCTCTCTCTCTCTCTCTCTCTCTCTCTCTCTCTCTCTCTCTCTCTCTCTCCCTCCCTCTACCTCTCTCAAGAGCATGTACAAGGTACTGAAACTATTAGTTCCCTGCATTGCCATAAATTTTTTAAGGCTTAATAGCGCATACAGGGTACTATTCCCATTATTCCTTACCCCGTGATAACATTTTTAGGATTAGTAGCGCGTACGCACTACTTAACAGCCAGAATGGGAAAAAAGAATACCGTTGGGCTTGTCAACATTTTATGGTCTAATAATGCATACGCAGTTTATAGACATAGTTTAGTTGCCCAAGAGCCTAAATGGCCTCAAAGAAGTTTTTGAGGTCGTTGAAGGCCCACTGGAACTGTGTCTGCACTTCTATCACTGTTGTATACATAAAAGTAAGTGAATTTTTTGTTTTTGCATGATTTCAAATGATTGAATTGTTGTTTTTATTAGTTTTTTTGTTTTTGCATGGTTTCAAATGATTGAATTGTGATTGTTTAATAGTTTGATTCCAAAAATAGTGATAAGATGCATATTTATGGTTATTTATTTATTTTTGAACTTTTCTTTACATATATATGTAATATGATTCTATTTAGGTCAATCGATATCAACCATGGGAAAGAATAAGCGAGGAACGATGGAACAATGAGAGGCTCAAAAGGAAAGACAAAGGCAACGTATGAAGAAATTGTGTGACATAAGAACAATGGGAGAAGAAGGTATGTCAACCTCAACATCTCAATTCGATTTACCAAACGAATATAATGCACCTAATGCAATTGAAGAAGAAACATTTGATAATTTACCATTTGAACCTAATGCAATTGAAGAAGAAACATTTGATAATTTACCATTTGAACCTAACGCAATTGAAGAAGATACCGCATTGAATAATCAATTAAATGATGAACATATTACACCTTCTCTACTTGATGAATTGAATGTACATAATGCGCCGATGTTAACACCTCTAGAATCATTCATAGGAAACCAAATTATCTAATTGACATTGATGAGAATATATTGAAGTCAATGCCCAATAAAATGAATGAACGAACTTGTAGGAGAATGGTTAAAAGAATATGGTAAAACTATTTTAAAAGCTTAAATCAAACCGCAAGATGTCAATTAATTGTTCAAATGATTAAAAATTTGAATTTTAGAGAGACAATGAAAATTCTAGGCCTAAGATCATCTGAAAGTAACAGTGAAATAACTATTGTCAGAAATCTATTTGATGCATATCAATATATTGGTTCAAAATCACGTAGTAAAGATTCTAATGCTACTCGATGTGTCATTACATCAACCATAATGAGCAAGAAAATAAAAAAAAGATCGTTTGATAAGAAAAACAAGTAAGTCATTAAACGTTAGTAGAACAACATTAAGTAAAGCATTAAAGAGGTGAGAACAAATAGAGGAACCTAACAATAATTCTCTTTGGGCATTCTTGGGTAGACTACCACACAAAGACAAGGTTGTTGTAGATGCACTAAAAACATTAATTGAAAATTTTTGGCATGACAACACAAGAGTATCGCCCAACTAAAGAGATGTTGTTAGAAGACGAATTTGGATATGACTCAAACTAAATTTTATGAAAGATTCCTTCAAAAGTTTCCTCAAATAAAAATTTCTCAAAGATTTTTTGAAATGGCAAAACCTTTTTATATTAAGATTAATCATGTATGCACCATGTGTTTTTGTAGGATGCATATTGAATTTTCCATGCATTATGATATTTTTCATCATATTTGTTCTACTTTGCACACTAACGATGTTTTGTAGGAATGTAATATACAAGCACCTCCTAAGTCGGCGAGAGAATTTATTTCAAGTGTGCTATGTAATAGACATGATGGTTGCATCTATTATAAGATGCCTTGTTTGGAAGGTTCTTGTGCTATATGTGGTGGTTTGGAACGTTTACCAAGATGCATACATTTGGAGAGCACACATGAAATTGGTACGAAACTAGTTTCTTTTGGAAAATACAAGATAGTCACATATGGAGTTAAAGACGGAAAATATTTGAAGAGATGTGAGCTAGTGAAAAATGATATATGTGTAGCTCAATTTATGAAAATGTTTCAAGAGAAACTAGTTTATGAGTACATAATGCATACACATAGAGCTCGATGGTTAGATGAGCAATTCAAGTTATGTAAGGACACATTTCCTCTTGGCACCATTGTCTCTATCGTTGATTTCACTGAAAATTATACACTACAACCTCAAAATGAACTGCAATCCATGTATTATCACTCTACACAAGTTTCTATTTTTATACACATAGCATTCATGCATGCAGATGATAGCACAGAGGAGGATAGAAAGGTTGTAAAAGAGTATCACTTCTACATAAGTGATGATCGTACTCATTCATCGAATTTTGTACAAGGATGCTTTAAAGTTTTCTATGATAGTTTAAGGGAAAGGAACATACAATACAACCGACACTTAATATGGTCAGATTAATTGCACCACACAATTCAAGAATGCAATGATGTTTTATTGGTTGACAAGGATGCATGTGACAAGCAGTGTACAACATTTTTGGAATTTCACTGAGGCTAGAAATGGTAAGGGAGAGCACAATGGTGCAGGAGCATGTGTGAAAAGAGCCCTAGCCAGGGAAGAATTTAAGTACAAAGGTGGTGTTGGGTTGGTAGATGCAGAAACAATTGTGCGATGGTGTAAGTCTACGACGGGTCCAGGTAATCCAGGTACATCATTGGTTCGTAGATATTTTTGGTTGATCAATGAATCTAACATTGAAAACTATCTAGATTGTTGTACAGTTGCAGGATCAAGTGACATGCACTCATTTATGAGTTCAAATTCAAGTTCACTGGTAATTTATACGAGACAAATGGTATGTTTTTGCTCTTCATGCATGTATTGTTTGTGGGAAGAATGTGAATCACAAGAGTGGGCTGACAAATGGTCTTGTAGACCGTTGGTTCCCATTGATTCATATCAAGATCCCAAAGTATTACAATTGAGCCAGATGGAGACATCAGTGGATTTTGGCCATGTATCTGACCTAGTGGATTCAGGTGATTTTTTGAGTTAATTTTTTTGCAAGTATTTTTTTTGGTTCATTTTGTTGTACATCATACTTTATTTTTGGTATTAATTAACACTTTATGAAATGCAGGTCATGTGTATGCAGTTGTTGCAGAAGAGAACAATGAAGAAGGAACAGGTTACTATTTGTGTCGTTGTGTTGAGCCTAAAAGAAAATTGACAACCACAATCATTGACAGAGAGGGTATTGAGTACCCAATAGGGTCTGTTGTTGCGACAAGAACATGGCTTCAGAGATACCCTATCAAGAATTATGATGTTTGGTTGTTCGAGGAATTTGAAAAACAAAGACATATTCTTCATTTCTCTAGCCTTGTTGTTGCAACAAATATAAATTTGATGAAGTATCGTGGTAGACCTCATAACAAGATTTTATGGAAAGTTCATGAATTTGACCACGAGGCAATACTTGACACAATATAGGTTAGAGTCGATCCTGAAGGCTCACTTGATTGATTCTATAGTTCAGAGTAGAATGATTTTGAGAATTTTGTATAAATCATCGATGAATTGTTCTATATTCATTTTTTGTATATATAAATGCCCATGAGCTGATTTTTACATTTTTAGGGGCATAATTTTGTATATTTAAGTGGCAATGAGCTGATTTGTACATATGTACATGCCAAATTTTATATATTAAAATGGTGATGAGCTGAATCGCACATATTGTAATGCCAAATTTTGTATAAAAGCCCATGAGATGATTTATATATTAAAATGGCGATGAGCTGAATAACACATATTGTAATGCCAAATTTTGTATAAAAGCCCATGAGGTGATTTGTAAGACAATTTTTTGTATAATCAAAGAGCCAAGAGCTGATTTGACCATATTTAGAGGCAATTTTTTGAATAATATGTGACAATTTTTTGTGACTATTTTGTGTGTCAATGTTTTGTGACTATTTTTTGAGTATATGTGATGTGTCCCTGTTCAATCATGAGTATTATTGATTCTCATATAATCATGGATAATTATTTGAGTCATTATCGGGTCATAGGGGTCATAGATTGAGACTAGATACAATTTGAGCAAAAATTGTCATTGTTGTCAAAAAAATTGTCAAAAAAGTTGTCAAGCAACTTCTACATTGCGTCGATAGGGTATGACTCTCAAAGTTTTGGTGCTTTGAGATGCATGACAGGGGCATGCCTAGTGTAAAACTGCCCACCCAAACACGCTCGCGACGTCGGTTTGTGCATAAGATGAATTGAATCAATTCTAGCCATTCTTGAAACTTTTTCTTGCAAGCAACTGACGATTTTTGGAGCAGGAGAAAAAATGCTACTAATTGAAAATGGCTCTGAGTCATCAAAAACTAAGATAGGCCATTGTAGAGGACCCTCACGCAACCCCATGGGATCAAACAAATCGACCGTATGTATCGTGGATTGGAAGAAACAGTCCGTCAAATTTTGACAATTTTTTGGACTCGGGGCACTTGAGAGATTGCACTAGTAGGGTATGACTCTCGACGTTCTGGTTCTTTGGGATGCACGAAAGGGCCATGCGTAGTGTAAACCTACCCACCCGGATGTGCTCATGATGTTTTTTTATGCACACGACGAACATAATCAATTCTAGCCAATCTTGCAACTTTTCCTTGCAAGCAACTGACAGTTTTTGGAGCAGGCAAAAATATGCTACTAATTGAAAATGGCTCCGAGTCATCAAAAAATGAGATAGGCCATTGTAGAGGAGAATCATGCAACCCCACAGGATCAAATAGATCGATCGTATGTGTCATGGATTGGAAAAAATAGTCCGTCAAATTTTGACAATTTTTTGGACTCAGGGCACTTGAGAGATCGCACCGGTAGGGTATGACTCTCAATGTTCTGGTGCTTTGGGATGCACGAAAGGGCCATGCCTAGCATAAACCTTCCCACCTAGATGTGCTCACGATGTCGGTTTGTGCATAAGACAAACCGAATCAATTCTAGCCAATCTTGCAACTTTTCCTTGCAAGCAATTGATGGAGGCGAAAAAGTGCTACTAATTGAAAATGGCATCGAGTCATCGAAAAAAAAGATAGGCCATTGGAGAGGAGCCTCATGCAACCCCATTAGATCAAACACATCAACCGTATGTGTCGTGGATTGGAAGAAACAGTCCGTCAAATTTTGACAATTTTTTGGACTTAGGGAACTTGAGAGATCGCACCGGTAGGGTGTGACTCTCGACATTCTGGTGCTTTGGGATGCACAACAAGGCCATGCCTAGTGTAAAATCCCCACCCAAACATGCTCGTGATGTCGGTTTGTGCACATGACGAACATAATCAATTCTAGCCAATCTTGTAACTTTTCCTTGCAAGCAACTGACGATTTTTGGAGCAGGCGAAAAAATGCTACTAATTGAAAATGGCTCCGAGTTGAAAAATGAGATAGGCCATTGTAGAGGAGCCTCATGCGACCCCATAGGATCAAATAGATTGATCGTATGTGTCATGGATTGGAAACAATAGTCTGTCAAATTTTGACAATTTTTTGGACTCAGGGCACTTGAGAGATCGCATCGGTAGGGTATGACTCTCGATGTTCTGGTGCTTTGGGATGCATGACAAAACCATGCTTAGTGTAAAAATACCCACATGGACATGCTTGCGATGTCGGTTTATGCATAAGACGAACCGAATAAATTCTAGCCAATCTTGCAACTTTTCCTTGCAAGCAATTGACAGTTTTTGGAGTAGGCAAAAAAATGCTACTAATTGAAAATGGCTCCGAGTCATCAAAAACCGAGATAGGCCATTGCAGAGGAGCCTCACGCAACCCCATGGGATCAAACAAATTGACCGTATGTGTCGTGGATTGGAAGAAACAGTCCGTCAAATTTTGACAATTTTTTGTACTCAGGGCACTTGAGAGATCGCACCGGTAGGGTATGACTCTTGATGTTCTAGTGCTTTGGGATGCATGAAAAAGTCATGCTTAGCGTAAAAATGCCCACCTAGATGCACTCGCGATGTCGGTTTGTGCATAAGATGAATTGAATAAATTCTAGCCAATCTTGCAACTTTTCCTTGCAAGCAACTGACGGTTTCTAGAGCAGGCAAAAAAATGCTACTAATTGAAAATGGCTCCGAGTTGTCAAAAACTGAGATAACCCATTGCAGAGGAGCCTCACGCAACCCCATGAGATCAAACAGATTGACCGTATGTGTCGTGGATTGGAAGAAACAGTCTGTCAAATTTTGACAATTTTTTGGACTCAGGGCACTTGAGAGATCGCACCGGTAGGGTATGACTCTCGACGTTTTGGTGCTTTGGGATGCATGACAGGGCCATGCCTAGCGTAAAACTTCCCACCTGGATGTGCTCGCGATGTCGGTTTGTGCACACGACAAACATAATCAATTCTAGCCAATCTTGCAACTTTTCTTTGCAAGCAACTGACAGTTTTTGGAGTAGGCGAAAAAATGCTACTAATTGAAAATGGCTCTGAGTCATCGAAAACTGAGATAGGCCATTGTAGAGGAGCCTCATGTGACCCCACGGGATCAAACAGATCAACCGTATGTGTCGTGGATTGGAAAAAATAGTCCGTCAAATTTTGACAATTTTTTGGACTCAGGGCACTTGAGAGATCGCACCGGGAGGGTATGACTCTCGACATTCTGGTGCTTCAGGATGCACGACAGGGCCATGCCTAGTGTAAACCTGCCCACCCAAATGCGCTCGCGACATCGGTTTGTGCACACGATGAACATAATTTGACCATTGCGAGCGTGAGGGTGCTCTCGCACCAAACACATTGTTGTTTATATTCATATTGTCGATTTTTGTTATTTATATTCATATTGTTAATTACATATGCAAATATTCATTTAAATTTATAAAAGGGCAGCCACCAAATACAACGAATACACAATAATAAACTGAATACAAGGAGTTTTGTAGGGTTAATTCAACATTTTAGAAATTTTATCAAATCATATTCCACAATTGCAATGCTTTATATCATATATTTTTGTTGTTTATATTCATATTGTTGATTACATATGCAAATATTCATTTAAATTTATAAAAGGACAAACACAAAATACAACGAATACAAAATAATGAGCTCATTACACATTTATTGGATCGAATATCAATATTTATATATATAAAAAAAGGCATGTCTGCCAAGTCAATACAAGTATTACAAAAATGTGGCATATGCCATGTCCAAATCGATATACAATAAAAATGTAGAATATATCTACATGTATTGGTCATTCTATGACCAAAGCTAACACTATATGATCCTAAACTTGTGGTGTATCATCAACATCAAGCCTCTTCAGTGCAGAACACGGCTCTGTAGATGGATGCAAAACCACAATCCAAAAGCTAAGTTAGAATTCTTTTGTAGAAAATAGTTCACAATTAACAACATAACTATGCATTTAACTTTAATTCCTTTGCAATTGAAATGTAGATTACCTCATCGGCTGATCCAGGAGCTAATGTCTTCGCTCTCCTCTCCTTGTCACTCTTAGGAGTTTTCTTGAAGACATACTTAAATGGATCCACGTTATGGCCGTACAGCGAAGGAGTCTATTGTAGATTAAATGTACAATTAATACATTGTACTAACATAAATATATCAAAAACACTTAAAAGCTATAATATAGAGAACAATGACGTACCTGTGCCTCAGATGCTTCTCCAATGGACTGAGGATGGCTCACCATCGATGTAGAAACTGTCGCTATTACCTATACAAAAAATGTACAAAGATTAAATACAATTAATATAATGATAAACATTGAAGGTTAAAAACAATTAATTGTACATATCAAACAAAAGTGTACCGGATCCTGATATGCTTCTCCAGTGCAAGGAGGAGGGTTCGCCATTGATGAAATAGGTATGGATATTTCCTGTATGAAAAAATTATAAGATTATAATATATCACAAGTTCACATGTACGCGTGCATATAATCATGAAATCAAGAAAATAAAGTAGAGATACATACCTCTGCCCTCTCTTGATCCACGGGCGAATCAGGTGCATTCAACATATCAACAAAGCTCAATGGCCGCTGTACATGTAAAATAGACAAAAAATACTAATCAATCTACAAACCCCAACTAATACTTGATTTCAACATTTTCAAACAATTGTATAACTAAAAATGTGTTCAATTACCTTCTTCACACGTTTTGGCGTCTTCGAGGAATTCTTTTTCTTAGGACGAGCCCTTGACGTGGAGGGGGTGCCCTAAAAACAGAAAATTAACATGAGATATTAGTACAGATAATAAATTAAACATAATTTTAAAAATCTAAAATGAAATGACTTGCATATTCCATCAAAACAATACATAAAAAAGGTTGTACAAAATATGATACCATATAGCCTTGTAGGCCAAAATCGATCGCTGATAGCGTGATGTCATCAATCTAGGACATTTCGTCCCCTGTCAACACCTACAATCCAAAAATTGGACCAAGCATTAAAGATAGTATATCTTATATTTTTTTGAATTCAAAGTGTACTATTTTATTTTAACATGTTACAAAATTTATACCTCAGGCATCGAAGTTGCAGCTATAGTAACTGGGGGAGGTGTATGGGATACCGCTGCTGCATCCTGAAATGCATATTATTTATCTCAATTTAAATCGATGTATAAATGAAAATTCATTTATCTAATTACAAATTTAAAGTGACTGATAAATAAAATGTTATGAATTCAAATCAACACACTTGTGTTTGTGGCTCATGGGAAAACACCATGTCCATCAACTCATCTATTAGTGCAACATCCTCAACCATGTGAGCCTGACATCTACAACTGCAAATCGTGCACAGATGATATGAGTATCCATCTGCACCGGCTCCATTATCTATCCGCGAGCATATCCCCGAGCAACTGACACACATATGCTCGATGGGCTCTCTGTCGCCCTCTAATGGCTCATCATCTAATACAATAGGGTGTGCTAATGACGTCCCATGCTGGATGATGGCACCAGTCAATGTTGTGGCCACCTGAAGAGTTTGTAGCTGCATAGAATCTTTTAGCTCTAATGGGACAGCCTGATGCACCTTGGGTTTGGGTGCTAGGGGGCGACGACTCTCCACGGCTAATCGCCTATGGGCTCCAGGTCTATCTTGGGCAGAGCCACCACCTATACCATGAAACTCTCTCATGTTAAAATAGTTTGGCCGCACATTGAGCACAAACTCACAATATATTTTTCTCAAAAAATATAATGGCACCTCATAATTATTACAAGGTGGATCATCAAAGACCATCCACCACCTCTGCCAAGAAAGATTCTTCATTTGCGCATTGGTACACCAATGTATGGGAAACCTCTTTGCATTAAGAGGTAATGACTGACCAATTTTGGGATCAACAAAAAGGGCACATATTTGTTGTTTAGAAATAATTTTGTTTTTTACTCCATCGTATGATAGCCCATTGGCATAGAATTGACGACACCTATCCCTAAAGCTTACCCATTTGGTAATTTCTGTGGAAATAGCTATGGGACCACTAGCTAATGTTTCTAGGCTAGTGGCGAGGGATTGATGATGGTCAAGTTCAGAAATTTTCAATTTTACAATCAGTCTATTGATTTTAGATGTATTTTGTCCTAACTGATTAATTAATTCTTCCTGTGTTTCAGCTGTGCAATCAAAAGGAGGAATTGGGGGTTGTTCTTGTGTGTTTTCAGGAGGTGCATTTGGTTGTTCTTGTGGGTTTTCAGGAGGTGCATTTGGTTGTTCTTGTTCTGGATTAGAAGAATCTGGTTTTTGAAACAAAAAATGAAAAAACCTAATCAAAATTAATGAAATTAAATTCAAAATGTAAAACAAATTGCATAAACTGGAAAGAAAGACAAAAATAAACAAAAACTAACCTTGATCCATATCCTGGAGGAAAAATTTAGCACCCTGTTCATGGTTTAGGTGAGAAAATGGGGAAAAAAGGAAGTTAAAAACGCGATTTACGGGTAAATGAGACCCAGTTTTTTTTAAAAAACTTTTTTTACCAGGCACTGTGTACGCGGTTTTATTTGGATTATTAGCGCATATGCGCTCATTTTCCTAGGCATAGTGTGTACGCGCTCATTTTCCTAAAAGCAGCGCGTACGTGCTACCTTTTCTAGGCTCGGGAAGAATAAACCTAAGCGCATACGCGGGAATTTGAAATTTTAAAGCCGCGTACGCGGGAATTTGAAATTTTAAAACCGCATACGTGCTGCCTGTTTTTCCAATTTTTTTTTGGGTGGTGTCCACTTTTTTGACCACCATCTTTGTGCACAGGCCCATGTTTTGGTTGTATATGTTTTTAATTATATGTAATTAAAACAATATATATACTTATGTAATTATTAAAACAATTAAAAAATTAAAAATCTATGCATATAAATTACTAAAATAATTAAAAAAATAAAAATCTATACATATAAATTATTAAAACAATTAAAAAACAAAACAAAAAACAAAAAAAAAAGCCTTTTAGCCCTACCTTGCTCGGCCGAAAGACTTCTTAGCCCCCCTCCTACTTCAACTATTTCAGACTGTGCAAATGGGGGGCTAAGTGTAGTCGACGAGTATATGTAGGACCGGGTAGTACTCGGCCAAGTAGGACTCGACCGAGTGAGTATACCTCACCATCGGTCCTCCACGTAGGCACCATGTGGTGCCATGCAGACTCGGTAGAGTAGGATTTCTTTTTTGCTCGCACTTAGCTAAAAGTGTGACATAGCACTATGCTTTCACCCGTATACACATTTCCTACAAATAAAATTTTTAAATCAAAATTTCTAATAAAATTTGACCAAAATTTTCCATATTATATAAAAAAGTTTGAAATTAATTATTAAACATGAACTAGAAACATATAAATTTGAAACAAAATAATTAAATAATTACCTTTTGTACAAGGTCTGAAACACGATCATAATAATCTAATGCAAATAGTTGATCATTATCTTCAATTGTGTCAATATGATCTTGTGCTTGAGAAAGTGTCACCGATCTTTGATTCTACTCTTCAACCCATTCAGTATTCTGACATACATTAGAATCCCCTGAAATACAAAAATGACAAAAACTCGTAAATTCCCTTGTCCATATAGTCCATGCGCTTGAATTTGAACTGTTAAATGAATGAAATTTAGCCAATCCATTAATTATCTCACAATCAAGTCTGGGCACAATGTTCTCTTCTTCAACTACCCAAAAGAAACACTGAATTGTAGAGTTCACACTTGATCTAGTAGATAATGTTATATTGCACCAATTCACAATTGCACATGCATCTTTCAATTTTACATTATCTTCAAATTTCAATTGCTCTCTAGAAAGGATTATTTTAACACATGCTCTAGCTCCATCATGTTCTCCTTTTCCATGTTCATCTTCAAAAAAACTCCATATATGTTGGATATTGTATTCCTTGTGATCCCTACTTAACCAATAAAACATTCAAGCATTCTTGAATTGTCCTGTATAATTATTTGACCATATAAGATGTTCTGTCATCTGGATTCCTCTCTTTTAATTTTTTATAAAATATGTTGAAACAATATTGAACAAACTCTGTTGAGTGCATCCAATTATCACTCACATAGAAATGATACTCCCTTAAAAAAATTCTATCGTCCTTTGTGCTATCATCTGCATGTCTATAAATAATATGAGCAAAAATAGCAACTTGAGTGGAATTGTAATACTGAGATTGAATTTCCTCTTGTAGCTTAAGAGTATAGTTTTCCACAAAGTCCACCACTGATAGCGTACTTCCAACTGGCAATGAATTTCTACATGTGCGAAATTGAGCATCAAGCCATCTGGCATGTTGAAAGTGTGTCACATATTTTGGTACAATCTTACTCTTAAATTCTGACATGAATGCATGTACACTAACCTTTTCTTTGATTACATCGACATGTTTTCCTTTTTTCCCATCCTTTAAGGGATACTCAACATTCTTAAATATTCTAACATCCACTAGTTGTTGTCCAAAATCATTTTCACTATCTCATGCATACATTCTACTAGTAATGAAAAATTACCACAACTAGAACATTTTCTAGACATACATGAATGTAAATAAAATAATTGCCCATCAATTCTTTATTAGGAGGCAAGTACCAAGATTGATTTAATAATGATAGAGAGAGAAAATGAAAAATAGTGTTGAATAATGATGTAGATAGAGTAGTTTCTTGAATTTAAGTGTTAATATGTGCATGTGTTGTCTTATTTTTATTAGATTCTCTAAATGATATTTTAACACTAACTCAAGGCTTTTTAAGAACCGAGACCACTTAAAAATATAAGCGTGTGTAAATTAGTTAATTCTAAAAGGGCCTTGTTGAAAACACAAGCATGTGTGCAAAGTGATGTAAAATGAAATGAGAAAAGTGCTAAGAATGCACTTTTCTATAAATGTTGCTCTAATTTTAGTTTATGCAAAACTAGGCAAGCATGTATGTCAAGGTAAAAAAAATGAAAAATAACTATAAGACAAATAATGTGAAGCTTCTAGAATTTAAATAAATGGAACCATAAAAATGTGCATGAATGAAAATAAAATTTAGTAATAGTATTTATCACTCCCTCAAATTATATAATATGAAGGGAATTTGACATACAAGTTGAAGAGTCAAAAATGAAAAATAATTATGAGAACATGGTATGAGATTAAATATAAAATTAAGTGAATAATACATATCTATATACATAGTGTCAAAAATTGCTACCCCTCACAATTTCACATGTTATTTAGCACTCATTTTGGCACTTGTGATTAATCATAAGAAAAAGTTTATGTCTTGGGATTCAATAAGAAAATCTTGTCATGACTTTGGGTAAGTGCACAAAGATGGTTGTCAAAAAGGGAGGTATAAGTGGACACTTTTTTTTTCTGAAATCAGGTGAACCTAAACTTGGAGGCAAAATTTGAAAGTCATCCACTCAAGATATGAAGATAATCAAAGAACAAATATTGTATTACTTTATCTAGTTTCCAAACTACTAAACTTTTTCAAAATTGGATAAGATTAAGGGGGTCAAATCCTCCGTGCACGAAAAACTGACCCTGATTTTTTCTGAAAAACATAACATAGTGTCTCATGTGCGCATCAAAAAAGTCATAGTTAGATTTAATATTTTGACAAATCCTTTGGCAGAAAGATAGTTAAGAGTGAGAACTAGAAGATGTGTATTTTTTGTAATTTTTTGTTGAGAATTTTTTTTTTATGATTTTTCCAATCGAGCACATCCTGAAAATTAGGTACCTATTCGAAGCATAAGTCGCACTAAACAAATCGAAAATACAATTTTTTTTTTAAATTGTAAAGAACCAAGTGCACTACAATAATATATAAAGTTTTTTAAATTTGGATAAGTATATCAAAAGGTATTTAGAAAATGGTGCACCTATGTCTGTGAGAACTATGGAGACATTGGTAAAAGAAGTTCAATAATAATAAGTTATTGTTGTTCAAATTGAAAAACAATTATATGGTTAGAAATCTTAGAAGATGGGTGAAAATATGGTGGAAATTTTAGAAATACCCACTTGATGAAGTGTAAACCTGATGATGACAAAGTCGATAAACCAAGTTGATAAAATAAAACATGTCAAAAATGAGAGAAATTGAGGGAAATCAAACTTCCAAACCATAGCTTTGTCATCTAGGCCTATTTCCAAGCCTAAACAGTCAAAAGTGCGTATGGGGTGATTATGGTTTAAAAAGCACAAACGGGGTACTTATGGGGTAAGCAACGCATACGCGCTTGTTTTCCTATAAACAACGCATACACACTATTGTATAATATGATATTCTATATATAATATATGTATATACATATAATATATGTAATATATAGTATGTGTATAATATGATATTTTATATATATAATATGTTTATATACATACAATATATAATATATGTATATATATAATATATTAAACATATATATACACATGTAAGTGTATTGTCTCCTCCTCTCAAACACATACAAGGTGCCTCTCTCTCTCTCTCTCTCTCTCTCTCTCTCTCCCTCCCTCTCTCCCCTTCTCCCTTCCTCCATACCCCATCCCTCCCTCTCTCCCCTTATCCCTTCCTCCATACCCCATCCCTCTCTCTCTCTCTCTCTCTCTCTCCCCTTCTCCCTTCCTCCATACCCCATCCCTCTTTCTCTTCTTCTCTCCCTCCCTCCCTCCATACCCCACTGCATTTGTGTCTGCACTTCTATAGAAGTAAGTGAATTTATTTCTTGTCTACAACTTCCTCTTTGATTTTGATCATGTATGCTCTCCTAATAAAATTGACTGATGGATTTGTGTGTATATATTGACTAGGAGGAATAGCGTTTGAAATTGAACTGCGGGTGTATTAACATGACAAACAAAGAAACCTGCATCAATATTCTTCTCGAATGTGTTTTAAATTAGCAAAGCAGATGTGGAAAATAGTGTCAACAAAGCAACATGATGAGTTAGAGTACCTGCAATATGTTTTTCAGAAGGAAACAACAGGTAGGAAGAGAAAGAGGGAGAGTAACATAGATGATGTCCTGTAGAATGATAGTGGTGGGTATGCAAGAGTTCCCATGTTGTTACACAACGCCTGTCACCTAAAGAAATTAAAGTTTGTTGTATGCATGGAAGTGGTAGTATATTATGATCATCACTTGTCAAACAACTTGGAATGGTACATACCCATGAAAGAAATCAAGTGTGTAATTCCTATAGTCACAATCAAGATCAGTCTTATAACCTTGCAAATTTAATAGCATCATATGTTTTAGAGCTTAGGCAGTACTCTTAGGGTTAGGTCAAGCTCTTACACTTGCTTTTTAGCGAAGCCTGATTGTTTGTTCACTTGGAGTCTCGATGACTGATGGATTTGTGTGTATATATTGAATAGGAGGAATAGGGTTTGAAATTGAACCACGAGTGTATTACTGGGACAAACAAGGAAACCTGCAACAATATTCTTCTTGAATGTGTTTTTAATGAGTAGAGCAGATGTGGAAAATAGTGTCAACAAAGCAACATGATGAGTCAGAGTACCTGCAATATGTTTTTCAGAAGGAAACAAAAGGTAGGAAGAGAAAGAGGGAGAGTAACACAAATGATATCCTATAGAATGATAGTGGTGGGTATGCGAGAGTTCCCATGTTGTTACTCAATACCTGTCACCTAAATAAATTAAAGTTTGTTGTATGCATGGTAGTGGTAGTATATGATGATCATCACTTGTCAAACAACTTGGAATGGTACATACCCATGAAAGAAATCAAGTGTGTAATTCCTATAGTCACAATCGAGATCAGTCTTATAACCTTACAAATTTAATAGCATCATATGTTTTAGAACTTAGGCAATATTGGTTAGGTCATGCTCTTACCCTTGCTTTTTAGTGAAGCCTCGTTGTTTGTTCGCTTGGAGTCTCGTTGTATGATGTTCTATTCATAACTTTAAATTTAGTATATCATTTTATTAGCCCACCATATGAACCCTTAGGTTTCATTAGAGGTCGTATTGTTTCCTAAGAGGTCATATGTTGTCCTGTGACCCCTTAAGACCCCTCAGGACACCAGTTGGTGTCGTTATAGGTCCTATGGTGTGCTCTCTCTCTCTCTCTCCCTCCCTCCATCTACCTCTCTCCCTCTCTACCTCCCCCTCTCTCTCTCCCTCTCCCTCTCTCTCCCTCCTTCCCTATCTCTCTCCCTCTTCCTCTCCCTCCTTCCCTCCCCCCTCTTCTCTCCCTCTCTCCCTCCCTCTACCTCTCTCCCTCTCTCTACCTTCCCTACCCCCTCTCTCTCTCTCTATCCCTCTCCCTCCTTCCCTCTCTCTCTCTCTCTCTCCCTCTCCCTCTCCCTCTCCCTCCCCCCTCTCTCTCCCCCTCTCTCATCTCCTCTCTCTCTCCCCCCTACTCTCCCTCTCCCTTCCTCCATACCCCTTCTTCTCTCCCACCCTCCCCCCTCTTCTCTTCCTCTCTCCCTCCCTCTCCCTCTCTCCCTCTCTCTACCTTCCCTCCCCCCTCTCTCTCTCTCTCCCTCTCCCTCCTTCCCTCTCTCTCTCTCCCTCTCCCTCTCCCTCTCTCTCCCTCTTCCTCCTTCCCTCCCCCCTCTTCTCTCCCTCCCTCTACCTCTCTCCCTCTCTCTACCTTCCCTCCCCCCTTTCTCTCTCTCCCTCTCTCTCCCTCTCCCTCCTTCCCTCTCTCTCTCCCTCCTTCCCTCTCTCTCCCTCTCTCTCCCCCCTCCCCCCTCTCTCTCTCCCTCTCCCCTCTCCTCTCCCTCTCTCCCCCCTACTCTCCCTTACTCCATACCCCTTCTTCTTTGCCACCCTCCCCCCTCTTCTCTCCCTCTCTCCCTCCCTCCTTCCCTTTCGGCCCCCCTCCTCTCTCCCCCCCCCCTACTCTCTCTCTCTCTCTCTCTCTCTCTCTCTCTCTCTCTCTTTTCATTCACATCTCTACTACCAATAGCGTGTACGGGGTACTGAAACTATTAGTTCACTACCCTGCCATAACTTTTTTAAGACAAAGGAGCACGTACGCGGTACTTATTACTTGTAAGCATGTACGTGTTACTGATCCCATTATCCGTTACCCTGCGATAACATTTTTTAGGCTTAGGAGCACGTATGCGCTACTTATTAGTCCAGAATGGGAAAAAGAATATCATTGGGATTGTCAACATTTTATGGACTAACAATGCATACGTGGTTATTAATGTAGCACGTACGCGATTTATAGACATAGTTTTAGTTTCCCAAGAGCCTCAACAGCCTCAAAAGAAGTCTTTGAGGTCGTTGAAGGCCCCATTGGAACTATGTCTGCGCTTTGGGATGCATGATAGGGGCATTCCTAGCGTAAACCTTCCCACCTGGATGTGCTCGCGATGTCAGTTTGTGCACATGATAAACCAAATCAGTTCTAGCCAATTTGGCAACTTTGCATTGCATGCAACTAATGGTTTTTGCAGTAGGCAAAAAAATGCTACCAATTGAAAATGGCTCCAACTCATAAAAAACTGAGACATTGCATTGTTGAGGAGCCTCACGCGACCCCATTGGTTCAAACGGATCGACCATATGTGTCCTGGATTTGAAGAAAATGTCCCTCAAATTTTGATAATTTTTGGGACTCAGGGCACTTGAGAGATCGCATCGGTACGGTATGACTCTTGACATTCTGACACTTTGGGATGCATGAAAGGGGCATGCCTAGCATAAACCTACCCATCCGGAAGTGCTCGCGATGTCAGTTTGTGTACATGATGAACCGAATCAATTCTAGCCAATCTGGCAGCTTTGCATTGCATGCAATTGACGGTTTTTGCAGCAGGCGAAAAAATGCTACCAATTGAAAATGGCTCCGACTCGTCCAAAATGGAGATAGGCCATTGTAGAGGAGCCTCACATGACCCCATGGGTTCAAACGTATTGACCATATGTGTTCTGGATTTGAAGAAAAAGTCCATCAAATTTTGACAATTTTTTGGACTCAGGGCACTTGAGAGATTGCACCGGTACGGTATGTCTCTCGATGTTCTGACGCTTTGGGATGCACGACGGGGGCATGCCTAGCATAAAATTTCCCACCTAGATGCACTCGCGACGTTGGTTTGTGCACACAATGAACAAATTTTGACCATTGCGAGCGTGAGGGTGCTCTCGCACCAAACACATATTGTTGTTTATATTCATATTGTTGATTTTTGTTGTTTATATTCATATTGTTGATTACATATGCAAATATTCATTTAAATTTATGAAAGGGCAGCCACCAAATACAACGAATACACAATAATGAACTGAATACAAGGAGTTTGTAGGGTTAATTCAACATTTTAGAAATTTTATCAAATCATATTCCATGATTGCAATGTTTTATATCATATATTTTTGTTGTTTATATTCATATTATTGATTACATATGCAAATATTCATTTAAATTTATAAAAGGACAACCACAAAATACAACGAATACAAAATAATGAACTCAGTACACATTTATTGGATCGAATTTCGATATTTATAGATATATAAAAAGGCATGTCTGCCAAGTCAATACAAGTATTACAAAAATGTGGCATATGTCATCTCCAAATCGATATACAATAAAAATGTAGAATATATCTACATGTATTGGTAATTCTATGACCAAAACTAACACTCTATGATCCTAAACTTGTGATGGATCATCAAAATCAAGCCTCTTCGATGCAGTACACGGCCCTATAGATGGCTGCAAAACCACAATTCAAAAGCTAAGTTAGAATTCTTTTGTAGAAAATAGTTCACAATTAACAATTTAACTATGCATTTAACTTTAATTCCTTTGCAATTGAAATGTAGATTACCTCATCGGTTGATCTAGGAGCTAATGTCTTCGCTCTCCTCTCCTTATCACTCTTAGGAGTTTTCTTGAAGACATACTTAAATGGATCCACATTATGGCTATACCACAAAGGGATCTATTTTAGATTAAATGTACAATTAAAACAATGTACTAACATAAATATATCAAAAACACTTAAAAGCTATAATATAGAGAACAATGACGTATCTATGCTTGAGATGCTTCTCCAATGGACTAAGGATGGCTCACCATCGATGTAGAAACTGTCGCTATTACCTATACAAAAAATGTTCAAAGATTAAATACAATTAATATAATGATAAGTACTAAAGGTTAAAAACAATTAATTTTACATATCAAACAAAAGTGTATCAGATCCTGAGATGCTTCTCCAGTGCAAGGAGGAGGGTTAGCCATTGATGAAATAGGTATGGATATTTCCTGTATGAAAAAATTATAAGATTATAATATATCACAAGTTCACATGTACACGTGCATATAATCATGAAATCAAGAAAATAAAGTAGAGATACATACCTTCGCCCTCTCTTGATCCACGGGCGAATCAAGTGCATTCAACAAGTCCACATAGCTCAATGGCCGTTATACATGTAAAATAGACAAAAAACACTAATCAATCTACAAACCCCAACTAATACTTGATTTCAAAATTTTCAAAAAAATTTACAACTAAAAATATGTTCAATTACCTTCTTCCCACGTTTTGGCATCTTCGAGGAATTCTTTTTCTTAGGAGGAGCCCTAGACGCAGAGGGGGTACCCTAAAAAAACAAAATTAACATGAGATATTAGTACAGATAATAAATTAAACATAATTTTAAAAATCTAAAATGAAATGACTTGCATATTCCATCAAAACAAAACATAAAAAGGGTTGTACAAAATATGATACCGTATAGCCTTGTAGGCCAAAATTGATCGCTGAGAGCGTGATGTCATCAATTTGGGACATTTCCTCCCTTGTCAACACCTACAAACCAAAAATTGGACCAAGCATTAAAGATAGTTAGTATATCTTGTATTCTTTTGAATTCAAAGTGTACTATTCTATTTTAACATGTTACACCTCAGGCATCAAAGTTGCAGCTATAGTAATTAGGGGATAGAGAGTTTTTTAGTGGCAAATCTTCGCCAATTGGCAAATTCCGCATGAATAGTTTGGGGCAACATCGTGGTCAAATCACCCCGAATTTTGGGGTTAACAACACACTATAGAATCTGGCTTCACCATTGACCACACACCATCTACGTACATGCTCGTAATATTTGCCTGGAATCACTCGGACATGGGTATTATATCACCTCCGTTATTCACCAGCAATAGTAAAATGACCATGTACCCAGGACCTAATTCGCCAATGGTAAATTAAATGTTCATTGCATGCCCGCACAATTCGCCAAAAATGCAATTAAATTAAATGTTTATTGGCAATTGTGATGCCCGGGCTCTGCGCAATTCACCAAAAATGCAATCATGGATTGCTATAAATACACTCTTTCTTACAATTTGTTCCTGTCTGATTAGTAAATTGGGAGCTCTCGAGTCTCGATTCACATTCCGCAAATTGAGTTGGAAAGTTGAAGTTCATTGTATGGCGGAGGGCCAGAGTTACAATCTTGCAATACAGGCCCAGGCATTCCTGATTCCCGATTCAGAGAATTGAGAAGGCATAAAGGTGAGTAATCATTTCTTCATACTTGATAGTATTAGTTTTAACTTTTAATTTGTAGTGAGAGGTCAAGACTCAAGATGTCATAGTCAAACATGGGTGAGACTCCCCAAGGTGGTGAAGGGATTGAGATGTCACACAAGGGTGAGACTAAGACTCCTTAGGGTGGTGAAGGGATTGGGATGTTAGAAAAGGGTAAGACTCCTCAGGGCGGTGAAACTAAAGGGATTGAGAGGCCATCAAAATGCCCAAAACTTAAACTTAAAGATACTACCATAAAGTCTTTCTTTGGAATTGGCAAAGTTTCTGGTCCATCAACTTTTGCAGTTGCAAAAGCCATTCACAGTAGCTCACCACCACCACAAGGTGGGATTGTCATTGAGTTAAATGCATAAAATGAGGATGACAATACCAACATGACAGAAGATGTTCTAAGGGATACACATAATGAGATAATTCACTCGGATGCAAATGCTAGTACTGAAGATGATGTTGGTAGGAAGAAAAGAAAAAGGAAAGTAAAACTGGGGCGAGAGTGGGAGATGACAAGGAGTTTTAAGATTGATTGGGTAGAAAAGTACCCATTCATTGAACCGGTCCCAAACAATGATGAACAACCAATAGAATGTAGGTGTAAGATTTGTAGCTAGAAAACTAAAGAGAGAAGAAGATGTAGCTAAAGCTTGACACCATAGAAAAGCATATTGGTAAGGTTCATGAAAAATAGATCATAGACGAAAAGGAAACATGAGTAGTAAGATGGAAATCAAAGGAAGAATGTCTTCATGTTAAGTATGCCGCAGAATATGAAGAGCATAACCACAAAATGACACTGATTGGTAATAGTGGATTTGAAAATACGATCAAGGCTGGGCTTGAACATGCAGCGAAAGATGCAAACCGAGCAAAGACTGTTCAGATGAGTGTTGTTTTTTATATTATGTCAAGAGGGCGTCCTATTAAAGATTTCCCAGAATTTAGTAATTTATTATCTTTTTTGAATATTCCTCACTATCCTATGTCACATTGGTCAATAAACGTTGGATGGGAAAAGGTAAACTGTCTCACTGAGGTGGAAAAGAAAAATTTACAAGAGAGTGTAAAAGAGTTAAATTTCATTTCATTATCCATAGATGAAGTTAATACGGTATATAACACTGCTTGGGTTTGTATGCATGTGTATACCGTAAAAGAACACGTCTGTCGAGCTCATCTACTCTATATTCATAAAATGAGGGGCAATTCAACAATAGAAAATTTATATTTGGGAGTTAAGAAAGCTTTGAATGAAATTTCTGGTATGGATGACTTGACAATTGCCAAGAAGTTGGTGTGTGTTGGAGTTGATGGAGCTGCAGTAATGCAAGGTCAAAGGACCGGTCTTTGCGCAAGATTACAAACTAGTATTGCACCATACATGGTTGGCATTGACTGTATGGCCCATCAAATGAATTTAACATATATAATTGTAAGCAATTTCCCTATAGTGTCAAAAGTTGAAGATCTGGTCCACGAGCTGCACTCATACTTCTGCCGAAGTCCTAAATGTTTTACAGAATTTCATATTTTTGCTGAGGGAGTAATAGGAGGAAATAAGCTTCTTAGGGATGTTGAGACCAGATGGATCTTCTTGCATGGACCAGCGGAACAAGTTCTAACAAAATATCAATCCTTGATCGAACTAATGTATGAGCAATGCCTCACAGTAGACAAAGCTCCTGATCTCTTACATAAGTTAAGTGGTATAGAGACTCTGTTAACTTTAGCTAGTCTTCTCCTCATACTGGATTCAATGAACAAACTTGTTAAGAAAGCCCAAGATAGAACTATGTCTATCAATGATATAGCACTCTACGTAAAATGACATGCTTGAGCCTGAATTGTCTATATTAAGATCTAACAGGGCGAAGCCCAAATTTTTTTAGGTGGTAGATAATTACAGATTTGAATCATGCTGAAATGTTTTTACATTTCAATACAAAAAATGAGTTGTGTCTTTGTAAAAGGATTTCAGATACCAATGCACCAATCTAAGACGTGCAAGTGAGGCAGAGCACTACCAGTTAAAAAGGAAGATTTTTATAGGATTGTTAAATCTGCTAGTGATAGTTTGAAGTCTATTGCATATGCACTTTCAACTGAGATTCATGAAAGATTCCCTCAAGAAGAAATACTTGAAGCCATGGGTTGTGTGTATCCTCAATTTTGGCATTCAATTGGAGATAATCCAAATGACGCAAAGATGTTTCATAAAAAACTAGAGGAATTGATATTGACATTTTCAAAAGATGCATATTGCAATGGACAACCAATAGAAGGAATTTTAAATTCAGATCATCTTAGAAAACAATGTAAACAGTTTGCATTGGTTATGAAACAATAGTTGGTTAACTTGAAGAATCCATTTGAACCTGGATCAATCACAAGGCTTTGGAAAAGGATAGATCAAAGTGAAGCATTGCGTATTACAATACCAGAACATTTGAAACTTGCTGATTTATGTCAAACAATGATATTGGGGTCAGTGGAAGATGAAAGAGTTTTCAATGCATTAGGGCTTTTGAAATCAAAGATCAGAAACAAATTAGACAAGAATTTGGAAACTTGCTTGAGGTTGTTTGTAACCCAGTATAATGTTTGCGATTTTCCATATGATAGGGCACTGGCAATCTGGAATTCCATGCATGAAAGATGAGGGGTGTGCAACACTTTAAAAGCTGGTGGTGCTACTGCTAAGACAAATGAATATGATGGATCGCAGACTCAGAGTCAGCATGAAGACGAAGACATTTTTGAATACCTGACTTAGAATGAAGATGAACCTGTTAGTACTAGTCAGTTTCTGGATCTTGAGTCCATTTGGGATATTGAAGCCTCAGAGTGAGTCACTAAAGTGAATTAGCAGTCAGTTTATAGGTATTTATAATTATACTATAGTTCTTGAGTCATATTATAATTTCAATTTGCAAAATTGCAATACTATAGTTGCCATTGATGATTTTTGATATTGTATTCCTTGAATTTGTCAATTAGAATGGATACTTATTTCATATTTTTAATTGTGAATTTGAATTATTAGTAAATAATTTAATTATTAGTAAATTGGTATTTGGTTCCATATTATGTTGAACATGAAATGCAACAATTTGTGTCACAAGATCCATAAAATTATTCATATTGCATAACTGTTACTGCTAGAACCTTTCTACTGTTCTACATTAAATGCTTAACATGATTTTCATGGAGATTAGGGTTTTGTGTTTGTTTTTTGTCTTAGTTGGCTAGTAAACCAAAGTTTTCATGCGTTGAAAATTTGAGTTGTCCTCTCTTTATTTGTCCATGTCAACGCCAAGTGTGGTCAAACGGTTGGTCAGATATGTTTAATTTTTCATCTCTAACTCACAGATAAATTTCATGTTTAACAATTTAAGTGGCGAGTTAGTGAGTGTTGGTTTGGGTTTAAATCGCAAGGTCTCTAGTTTTTTTAGTGTTAGCATTTTATGTTAGCGAGCTGGAGATTGTTAATGAAATTGCTTTGGTCACGAGGTCTTGAATTGGTTTGATGCCATGCATTATAGCCGTGAGAGTTAGCGAGTAAGTACTAAGTCATTAATGGTTTGTGTGCCACTACTTGTGCCTGTTTATGATGGTAAATTAACATAAAACATCAATTTTTGTTGGTACTCATTGGGTTGCTGCGGTCAAGAGATAAAAAGTTTTGAGATTTTATGGTTATCGCTAGCTCATAGGTCCTTTATCATCAAGTCAGTTTAAGTCGCGAGCTTGCGAGTACTGGGAGATTTTAGTTGTCGCTACCTCGCAAGATGTTTTCCATTTGACCATTTTATGTTGCAAGGTTGCAACTGGGTGTGATTTTATGTTGTCACAAGGTCGCGAGGTGTTCGTGGTTAAGTCATTTTAATTTGCAATCATGCGATGTGGTTGGTATCGCAACTTAGTTGGTTTTGTCGCTTGCTCGCAAGTTTTGAAGTTGTTTAGCATTTTAAGTTGCGATCTGGCGACAGGTAAGTTTTGGTCTAATTTTGTGGTCATCGTATGCTCGTGGGTTTGTAAGTCTTAAGTCAAAAAGTGTTGCGAGCATGCAATGGCGGTTAAGTGCCTTGTTGTCGCGGGATCGCAAGGGTTTAAGTCAAGTTAATTTTCTAGTTGCGAGCTTGTGATGAAATAAGTTATTTTGTTAGATTTGCAGTGGTTGCTAGCTCGCAGGTAAAGAAAGAATATTACAAATGTTGTTGTGAGGTTGCGACTGAAGGGCTTGATGAAGATACATGGTTGTCGCTTACTCGCAAGCTTCTTTGAGGATTCCTAAAAGGGGCTACGAGCTTGCGATGAAGAGAATTTGGTAGCATTGTCGCTAACTCACCGGTTCCTTTCCAAATTGTTATAACCGGTTGTGAGTGTGCGATTAAAGATGGGGATTGACACGCGGACTTGTTTGCCGGGTTCTATAAAAGTTTTGAATGGAAATCACCAATCAAATGCCATAGTAGCTACTCCTAGTTCATGCAAGTGTGGCAATTAATATTAATGAGACTTGAGAGAAGTGACGGTGCCCAAATACCATAAATTGCATGATCGAGCTGAGATTTTCACATTTGTATAATTGCATTAATGCCATGCTAGCTAGTTCATGCAAGTGTGGCAAATGGAAATTAATGAGACTTGAGAGAAGTGATGACGCCCAAATACCATTTTATGTTACGAGGTTGCGACTAGGTGTGATTTTATGTTATTGCAAGGTCGTGAGGTGTTCGCGGTTAAATCATTTTAATTTGCGATCATGCAATGTGGTTGGTATCACAACTTAGTTGGTTTCGTCGCTTGCTCGCAGGTTTTGAAGTTGTTTAGCATTTTAAGTTGCGATCTGGCGATAGGTAAGTTTTGGTCTGATTTTGTGGTCATCGCATTCTCGTGGGTTTGTAACTCTTAAGTCAAAAAGTGTTGTGAGCATGCAACAACGGTTAAGTGTCTTGTTGTTGTGGGATCGCAAGGGTTTAAGTCAAGTTAAGTTTCTAGTTGTGAGCTTGTGATGAAATAAGTTGTTTTGTTAGATTTGCAGTGGTCCCCAGCTCGCAGGTAAAGGGAGAATATTACAAATGTTGTTGCGAGATTGCGACTGAAGGGCTTGATGAAGATCAATGGCTGTCACTCACTTGTGAGATTCTTTGAGGATTCATAAAAGGGGTTGCGAGCTTACGATTAAGAGGATTTGGTAGCATTGTCGCTAACTCGCTAACACATGGACTTGTTTGCCGGGTTCTGTAAAAGTTTTGAATAGCAATCGCCAATCAAATAGAAGGGCATGAATTCAAATTTCGCTCGAGTACTTCAGCTTTGAAGTTTGAATTAATGCCACAGTAGCTAGTTCATGCAAGTGTGGCAATTAATGAGACTTGAGACTTGAGAGAAGTGACGATGCCCAAATACCATAAATTGCATGATTGAGCCAAGATTTTGCATAATTGCATTAATGCATTCTATCTTCAAGGTAATCTAGTGAATTGAGCTTTGCAACAATGTTGGAGAATTCGGAGTGTTGGGTGTCAAAATTTTTTAGAAAATTGGTTAAGAACAAGTTCTTCTCCTATAGCTAAAATGAGCCAGGCGACGAGTGGAACTGGAGGTTCGAAGCCCAAGCCCAAGCCCAAGCCCACGACAAGTGGAGCAGGAGGACTTGGAGGTTCCAAGGCCAGTGCCACTAAGGAAAAGATGGTTAAGAAATAGAAAGAAGAATTTGTAGATTTGATGCTAGGGACTTCCGTTGCTTTGAATACAAATGATTTGGCATGGAGATATTTATGGAGCCAATGCAGAAACCCTACCACACTTAATATGACCGGTTCTTCTCTATTTCATTATTTCTAGAATAATAGGGTTAAGGGTGTCCCGATGTCAAACCCTTGGGATTTAAATATGGCAAAGTTAATTGTGCTAGATGTGCATGTTGATGTGGATTTCATCAAAGAGTTGGCTAAATGCTATTGCCCAGTATCTAGGGTAATCAGAAGAAAGAACCAGTCTACCCTAGTTTCAATTAACAGAGATAGCTTTGTTGAAGCTTTCCAGATTATTGGTGCTACATGTACAGATATAGATTTGGAGCGGATTGCAGAGGATTATGACAAATACAAAGGTGTTATCAAGAAGCATGCAATGCCCAGATACATGCCTAGGGTGAATAGCAAACCGGTTATAATACCAGAGAGCATCAAACCACCATTTGACATCACACCTTTCCACCATTATATGCATTGTACAATCTATGGACTATGCAGAGTGTTGGGCTTTAATGGAGATTCAACAGTGTCAGCTGAATTACTGACGATGGCTATGGACATTCAACACGTAGATGTTAACAAAGATTATGATTATGTGGGCTATGTGGTTGAACACATTCATAATGCTCTAATTGAAATTCAGAGTCGTGCACCCAGCCCTGCATTCAAGCATTATTCATTGCTGATGCATTTTATCTTGTTCTATAATGTTGAGTTCTTGGATAAAGAATTGAAGCTTTTCAAAGAAGAATTGGCTGTTTTAATGCCAATACAAAGATGGACCTAGGTTTGGGACAGTAGTTCTCCCCATTCTTCTTTCCTTTTCTTTGAAAATTGGATTGTTTCACCAATTATTGAAATGCTAGGAATAAATAGGGAACGATTGTCAATTAATGTTAGGAGAGTTTTGAGACCTTACCAGTATGTTCCAAATTGGTCTATTTCACATAACTGGGGGGAATTTTATTTTTTTGATAACTTTACTATGATTAGAGTCTATGGGTGTCCTTAGCCTCCCCATATTTTACCAAAATTTATTCCAATTAGGATTGCTTTTATGGAGTTTATCTGGCAATTGACACTAGTTGAAAAAGAATATCTTGACAAACACAGGAAGGGTTTTCTTCTTCCTAGGCTTTGGGTTGCGTCTGATTTTACCATTGGTACAAGTAACTTTGATGAAGTAAACAATTTCCTTAAATAGTATAGGTTGGTTAATGCAGTGTCTAGATTTTGTGATCCTGAACAATTTATTAAACGTGCATTGCCAAAAATGACACCTTGGACCACAATAAAGGACCATGAACCATTGGATGATGAAGATGTGGTTAGAAATTTGCTGAGAAAAGATGAAGTACAAGAAAGGAGAAGAAAATGGAAAAATTTGATGAGAGTTGAAGCAAAATTGAAGGTTGCTGACCCTAGTTTCTTAGGTTTTTTCCATGATAGCCCGTACCTGGAGAGGATTAACAAAATGTTGAGTTTATATGAAACTCTAATGGAACAAATGCCTCAAATTCCAGAAGTGGCTGCTCAACAGCATGAACCCCAAGATGGGCATTCTTCACATGGAAAGAGGCTAGTTAGTGTGTTTGCTGATGATGTAGAGAGTGGGGATGAAGTTCAATCTACCCGAGTGCCAGGTGAAAAGAAATAAAAAACCAATGAGGTTGGTACAATTGTGAGGAGAGACCCTGCTAGAGCAATCGTTATAGAACCAGGACACTACTTTCATCAAATAAGGAGACATCTTAGAGAAGCAGGGCAAAATGAAGAATAGGGAGAAAAAAATGAAGCCCTTGCTCAAGGCTTTGATGAGTGTGTGATGTTGTCAAATGATTTCATGAAAGATGATGAATTTATTAAGTCAGTTGAATTTAAAAGTTTTTTGACAAGGTTGAAACAAAAACAATTAAGAGAAAATTTGATCATAGAGGAAGCAAATGAAGAAAAGAAAGAGGAGATCATCAAGGCACTACAGGAATATGATCCTGATAGGGAGCAAATATCTGTGGAACAGGCAAGACATATGATTAAGAGTACTAGTATGATTATGATGCCTGACTAGGATATCCAGTCTATTTTTATTATTGATCAGATTAGGAAGCAAGAGGACCCAATGTTTAAAACTGAATTTGAAATTGGAGATGTAATAAGAGGATCATGATTTAATCCTAAGTCAAAGACACTTGCTGCTTGGTCTTTGGCCCCATCCACTCAAAATCCCCACCTTCTAAATATCTAAGTAGAAAATAAAGCTGACAGAATGATCTGGAACTTGCAGAACACAACTGACATGGAGATTGCCTCATTTTTGACTCAAGTTTCTTTCATGAATTTATCAAAAATAGAGGATTTGTCAAGAAGATACATAGAAACATATACCCAATTGATTGCATTGTCTAAAAAATATGAAGAGACACCGATGAAGAAGGGCGCTCTGGAGGAAGAGTTAGTGGAGTTGAAAGAAAAAATTGCAAATGAGCTCCCTCCAATACAGATTACAGAAGTAATAGAACAAGTACAAGAAATACTAGCTGATGTGACCAAAAAAATGGAGGAATACACAGGGAAAATTGAAAAGCTTGAAAAGGAACAAAATGTCAAGGCTATCTATGTTGTGTCAAGAATTCTGAAACATAGGATTAATGTATTGAAAGGAAAATTGATGGTAGTGCATGATTTGCACATTTCTTTGAAAGAGGCAAGTAAAACATCCTCTGAGGCTGTCGCTTTTCTTGGACCTTTGTTCAATGTTTGGTCAGGAAGAAGCAGATTAATGGATAAGCTAGATACTGCAATGATGTATAGTGACGAGTTCCCTCCCAAGATCAGTGACACTAAAGACATGGTGGAGGTAATGAATGCAACTTATGCATTTTTCACAGGGAAGGATGTGCTTATAAATAAAAAATTGCAGACATTTGGGGAAGGATATACTAAATTGGTGCCTTAAATTTATGTTGGTAATGGAGATTTGAAATCAGTTTTTGATTGGACTAGCGAATTTGATTTGATTCTGGAGCAAGAAGAAATAATTAAGCATATAAATGAATAGGTTGATGCTGATTTCCTTAACAGTATGCTTGATTCACTGTTCAAGGTTGAGGTTGACCATGCAAAGTTTATTGTTGAGTCTAGGGCAATTACAGATGCCAAATGGATAGATTTAGTTGCAAAGTTGGAAGAGGTAAAGGCATTCAGTTGGCCAACAGACAAAGGGGTGGACAGGTGGCAAGCCATGCTAAATCCAAAGAAGAAATCTTAGGTTGAGGTTGCTACCCAAGATTCCTCACGGTAATCCTTAGCTTGTTGAATCCTCATCTTATAAAAGGATTCCAAGATTAATTTGAGAGGGATGGCCACTTTTTCTTTTTGATCGGTAGAGAGGGATGGTCAGTTGGCCACTTTTATTGATGTTGAACTTGAAAACTCTTATATAGTTATAATAGCTCAATTGTTCAAGAATTTGATAAGTGCATAGTTGAATCACATTCTGAATTTACTTTCTGATATGAATATAATATCAATATCATTTGTAGTTTGAGATCTTCACATAATTGTCTTTGTGTTGAATTTATGTTTTCACCATGAATTGAATGGTCAAGGGTTTTTCGGTTTACATATGAATCTGGGTTGTGTATATAATGACATTATTAATAATTTAATTCCTATTTATCTGAAAATGAATCTTATTGAAGTTTATTATCAGGCTGTCTTTGAATTGTAAGCGACTCTATGCCCTAGGATAAGGCACTAGTCTGTTGTCTTGATGTTTTACTAATTATGTTGTATTCCTATCTATTGTGGTGTTTAATACTTTCATTCTTAATACTCTTATGATTTTATATGCTATGGATGTTTATGTAATATATATGGAGGTGTTCTATGACTATGTCTATAATCCGTCCACCAATTACAATGAGGTGAATCCTTAATATGATTCCACACTAACAAAAAATTTGCATTCCTGGGTATAATAGGATTAGGAAGCATTAAATGAAAAATTACATACACCATAACAATGCAACAAATGAAAAAAAGTTAAATCTCATGATTCTAATCATTTGAAAGAGATAGAATTATACACAAAATAAATTTATATATAACTCCTTCAAGAACCTGCACAAAGCTTGACACTCAATGATTTTCATTTGCTCTCTAAATGACTATACAGTATACAACTTGCTCCCTTCACCTAGAGTTTAGAATCACTACTGGAACCAGAAAAGGAACCCCAATGACTATACAACTTGCAAAACTGCTTGAGACATGCCATTATCACCCTAATGCCTTCAGATTGAATGTGAGATATTACGTTTTGTCCAACAGATCATTTCAAGATAGAGGAGGAAGCCTTCATGCCTAGGAACAGAGATAGTGGAAAGAGGAGCTCAAGCCTTCATGCCCACGATCAGGGAAAGTGGAAACAAGAGCTTTAGGGTAAATGTAATATGTTGGGGAGGGGTTGCAACTTCCATGTCATCACAAAGATGACTGGCTTCCACTCCCCACCCAAACAAATCCTTCTCTCATTCCTTTGCGGGCTCCTTCTTCAAACCCCTTGCCATCCTATGGTAGAGTAGAAGTAGAGGATGTACCATGCTTGGCCTTTCTTGACAAGAAAAGGCTTTCTTTCACAACCCCTCTGACAATAAACAAACTCACATAGGAGAAAACAAAAAAACACCCATCTGGTATCATAGAGCACACAACAACTCCATGCACGATCCTGCTCAAACATCATCTTCCTTTTCAAGGAAAAAACCACTCTCAGAAAATGAAAAAGGTTTCTTTTCTCTTCTACCAATTAAGTCACCACTCCATTGTATTTATAACATTTTCACACTTCATTTGGTGATGCTCATTCACGTGAAAAATCATCATTTTGGTGTTTTTCAACATGATCGTAGACTCTAGAAGTCATGCTTATCAAATCCACTACATCTTGCTAAGGCTCATCTATTGTGAATGATTTTGTTCTGATTTTATTCCTCCTTGATTGGACAAATTCTGCTTCAGAATCCCTGACAACAAGCAACCTGAGCTCTTATTTCTCAGAGAAATCTATGATCTCCCATCTCTAACTCAGAAGATATCAAATCCTTTTATGCCTCTAAAACTGTCGTCCTCGCTTATCTAATCAACCTCGACTCAAGAGAAACCTTCAAACTAGTCCCTCAGGAACGAGTCAACATCCAAGCCTAAAAAAATTTAGGTTGCGAGCTAGCGACCCGATAGTTTATGGTTATCGCCAGCTCACAAGGTAAAATGTTTGAAGACATGATCAAGTTGCTTGTTGGTGACAAGTTGGTTTGGGTTTACATCGCGAGGTCTCTAGCTTTTTGGGTGTTAGCGTTTTATGTTACCGAGCTAGAGATTGTTAGTGAAATTGCTTTGGTCACAAGGTCTCAAGTTGGTCTGATGTCATACATTATAGCCATGAGAGTTAGCGAGTAACTCATTTCATATAGTTGTCTCTAGCTCTCATGTTTGTTTAATGTTAGCATTTTTAGGTCACGAGCTAGCGACTAGACAGTTTGTGGTTAGGTTTAATGGTTATCGCTAGCTCATGAAGTTAAATGTCTGAAGACCTGATCAAGCCATGATCTTGCAAGTGAAGTGCTAGCAGTTACCACTATCTCCAAGTCGCTGCGGTGATGAGGACTTAACATTTGTGGTCGAGAATTGGCAAGTGGCAGTTCAGTTTCCCTCAGTCACTAGATCTTGAGGTTACAAAGGCTTAGCATTTTCAGCTTGCGAGTTGGAGATAGGGAGAGTCATAAGGGCTTGTTGCTAGGTCGCAAGATTTTCTAATGGGCAGTCTTCTAGGCAGAGAGTTGACGACTGTGTGCCACGTGTTTTAATGACTTAAAGTTAATATCTTGAAATCGCCAATATTTTTTTTTATGGTTTGAAAATAGCTTGAAATCGCTAATTTTTTTTTAATGGTTTGAAAATAGCTTGAAATCGCCAATGCAAATATTTTTCTGGTTTTAAAAATATTACATTTCGCCCATGCAGATATTTTTTGGGTTTTAAAAACATTACAATTCACCAGGATTTTTCATAAACTTTGAGCGATCACGACTAATTTGCCAATGGAGATTATTATTTTTTCCGTAAACTGCAAAAATTTGCCAGTAAAATTAAAATTTTCTTCGGGAATTATACAACTTTCGCCAGGTTTTTACACCTTGTCCAAGGGAGAGGTTTCTTAAGGTTTTCCCTGCTAGGGGAGGAGTATGGGATACCACAGCTGCATCCTGAAATGCATATTATTTTTCTCAATTCAAATCAATGTATAAATGAAAATTTATTTATGTAATTACAAATTTAAAGTGACTGATAAATAAAATGCTACGAATTCAAATCAACACACCTGTGTTTGTGGCTCATGGGAAAACACCATGTCCATCAACTCATCTGTCAACGTGAAATCCTCAACCGTGTGGGCTTTACATCTACTCCCACAAATCATTCACAGATGAGATGAGGATCCATCTGCACTGACTGCATCATCTATCCCCAAGCATATCCCCAAGCAACTGACACACATATGTTGGATGGGCTCTTTGTCACCACCTAATGGCTCATCATCCAATACAATAGGGTGTGCTAATGATGTCCCATGCTGGATGATGGCACCAGTCAATGCTATAGCTTCTTGAAGAGTCTGTAGCTCCATCGACTCTTTTAGCTCTATTGGGACAACCTGATGCACCTTGGGTTTGGGTGCTAGGGGGCAGCAACTCTCCATGGGTAATCACCTACGGGCTCCAGGTCAATCTTGGATAGAGCCACCACCTCTACCATGGAACTCTCTCATGTTAAAATAGTTTGGGCACACATTGAACACAAACTCACAATATACTTTTCTCAAAAAATATAATGGCCCTTCATAATTATTACAAGGTGGATCATCAAAGACCATCCACCACCTCTGCCAAAAAAGATTCTTCATCTAGACATTGGTACACCAATGTATGGGAAACCTCTTTGCATTAAGAGGTAACGACTGACTAGTTTTGGGATCAATGAAAAGGGCACATGTTTGTTGCTGAGTAATATTTTTGTTTTTTACTCCATCTTATGATAGCCCATCGGCATAGAATTGATGACATCTATCCCTAAAGCTTCCCCATTTGGTAATTTGTGTGGAAACAACTATGGCACCACTAGCTAATGTTTCTAGGCTAGTGGTGAGGGATTGATGATGCTCAATTTTAGAAGTTTTCAATTTAATAATCAGTCTATTGATTTTAGACGTATTTTGTCCTAACTAATTAATTAATTGCTTCTGTGTTTCAGGTGTGCGGTCAAAAGGAGGAATTGGGGGTTGTTCTTGTGTGTTTTCAGAAGGTGCATTTGGTTGTTCTCGTGGGTTTTCAGGAGGTGCATTTGGTTGTTCTTGTTCTGGATTAGAAGAATCTGGTTTTTGAAACAAAAAATGAAAAAACCTAATCAAAATTAATGAAATTAAATTTAAAATATAAAAGAAATTAAACAAACGGGAAAGAAAGACAAAAATAAACAAAAACTGACCTTGATCCATATCTTGGAGGACAAATCTAGCACCCCGTTCATGGTTTAGGAGAGGAAATGGAAAAAAAATGAAGTAAAAAACGCTCTATTCACGGGTAAATGAGACCCAGTTTTTTTTTAAAAACTTTTTTTTACCAGGCACCGCGTATGTGGTTATATTTGGATTATTAATGCGTATGCGCTCATTTTCCTATGAGCAGTGCGTACATGCTCATTTTCCTAGGCGTAGCACGTACACACTCATTTTCCTAAAAGCAACACGCATGTGCTATCTTCTCTAGGCTCAGGAAGAACAAACCTAAGCATGTACACAGGAATTTCAAATTTTAAATCCACGTACACGCTGCTTGTTTTTCCATGTTTTTTTTGGGTGGTGTCCACTTTTCTGACCACCATCTTTGTGCACATACCCCTCTTTGAACTTTCAAATTGGGAAGGAGTGCTAGCATCCTCTCAACTTGGACCTTTTAACTACCAAGGAGGGAAGGATACTAGTGCTAGTAATGCTCTCAATGAGGTAGGTCTTGCATTCCAAATATTTGCAGATGATATTAATTTCTTTTCAAATCCATTGAGCTTCTTAAAATTGATTATTCAAATATTTTAGAGTTCTAAGGTCGTATTTTTGGGAGATATAGGAATTTCCTTATGAAAGTTTAATTTCTATATTTTGGAGTGATAAGGTTAATGTGTTTTATAAGTGAAAATAAGGTTACATTATTCTATGGTTGTACTCGGTTTTATTCATATCATATCAAGTCAGCTTCTTGATTTGAGATGGTGTTTGGCATGAGAAGCATATGGTCTTTCTTTCCTTTTTTAGATTGATATATTTAAGGAAAGCATATATTATGAAGTTTGTTTTTGAAGATAGGTAAAGGATTTGGTGCAATTAATATAGTTTTTTTGTCTAGAGAGCTCATGAAACTATGCTCAATAATTATACCATTATGAGGGTCATGAAACAACTTGATGGGGTTCTATGAGTGTATCTTGACATGGATTGTTGTCCAATAATTCATAAATCTATGATTCAAGGGTCAGGGAGATGGTAGTATAAGAGCTCAAGAATTTAGCTTTGAACTACACCCTTATTAGGGTTATGAGGTATCGTGATTGAATTCCACGCAATTCAAGATATGTTCCTTCAAAGAAAGATCTTCTCAAAATTATGTATTTGTTTTGTGAAATCAACATGTTTTTTTGTGCAATGTAAACCCTAGGGGGAGGTACCTTGGTAAGATAAAATTTGATTTGTTTCAAGGGTACATTTGCATGAACAATGTAATAAGGGTGGAAATGTTAGTATATTACATCATTTTACAATTACATATGTATGCTAGTCATAGTTATGATGATTATGTGTGCACAACATTTTGCCTTCATATATTTCTACACTTTTCATCAATCAATAAAAAATAATTTTACCTCTCTCTTGAAGATCCAGATTTGTTTTCAAAAAAAAATCTTCTATTGAATATATAGGTTTTTATTTTTGTTAGCATGTTTTGTTCTATGGAATGTAAACCTTAATAGGGAGTAGTGGGGAGTATTGGAATATTGAGATTTACCTTAATAAAGTCAATTTTGTGACTTGTTTACTTTTTGTTTTAAAATAATTAGGTATATTCTTATTGGTTGGTTGTTAGGAAATTTATGATGGAGAGGCTTTATAAAAGCTATATCGTAATACATAGAGAATCAACTCTCAATAATATTATTATCATTTTATATTAATATTGTGTATATGTAGATGTTATTTGATTTTTCCAACAATAGAACATGATAGTTTCCATTTGAGGCAACATTGTGACATCTTCCTTCCTTGGTTCTATATGTTTACATATTTATCTCTTCATTCAATTAGGGTGGCTGCAATAAGTTGAGTCCCACTTTTGGGCAAAAAGAGGAAGTGTTTTCTCTATTTTTCAATTTTTTTGTTGATTGATGTCAAAATTTGATGCACTTAGAGATTGAATCTCAAAAATATTCATTACTAGAAAATGTAGTGCTCGGAGCCTACTTTTCAAATATGAAATTTATTTTAATACCCACATGGTAGAAATCAGTTTTTAGTAGGCATGTTTAAAAACCGGTTTTTAAAAATGCCTGTTATAGGACCATACCACACATGTGTACGACCACCCTTCTTTGATGAAAATAAATAAATTTTTGAAATTCTTTTGGGAAATGATACCTAAGACACCAAATATTGATGAGAATATTTTTCTTATTTTTTATTGAATATGTTTTTTTAATTAATTTTTTACTGACAATAAAGTATATTTTCAAAACATCGGGTGTACGACCATCATAATTTGATGAAAATTTCATATTTTTCAATTTTTTTTTAATATTCAAAATAGTTGTATGTAGATCAATGTCATATAATTTATTTTTCTAAAAACCTAAAAATAAAAAAAGTTATTAAAGTTTTGCTGAACCTCGGTATTTTAGGTTTAGGTACCACTTTTGATTAATAAATATACCAAATAGTAAAAAAGATCTTATCACTATGAAATTTACATTTCTGAAATCAGGACGCTGAAAAATCTAATGGGTTTTCGTTTCTTCAAAACATTCAATCAGGAAGGCCCTCAAAAAATTAGGCCAAGGTAGAAATCTGATGTCGTTTTACCTTAGCCATTTTTTTGGAGGTCCAAGAATAGGCTTGGTGGGACCAAGCCTATCTCGAAGCAAAAAACAAGGCTAAGGGCTGTTTCCCACCCCTAATTTTAAAAAATGGGTGCCCATTTTTTAAATTCAAAAAACGGGCGCCCGTTTCACTTTGTACCATTGAAAGTGAAATGAGTGCTCACTTTTAGAAATGGGCACCCGTTTATGAAAAGATCTGTTGGGCCAGAATCTGGCCCACAAGCACAAATCCCAATGATTGAATGATTTTTCAATCATTTCTTGATAGGTACGATCTGCAAAGAGAATGTTTTGATTAATCATTCTCTTTTTTTGTCTTATTATCGATTTGGTAAGGATATCGATTCAAATTCAAAATTTGGTGTAGCCATGGGATCAAATAAACATAGGAAGAGGCAAAGGAAGGTTCTGACAGCTGAGGAGATTGTAGCAAATAGGTCGAAGGAGGCAATATGTCAACGAGAGAGAAGAGAAAGAATGAGACAAGGAGCTTCAAGTTCCACAATTGTTTCAGAAGAGGAGAACATCGATAATATCATAAATGCTAAAGAAGGAAACACAATAGAACCATTTAATTCAGGTGCATCTTCTAATCCATTATTGGATACATGCATGTCTTCATAGCCCTGTGTTTTTTCTCATGAAGAAATTAGTGATTTCGTAGAAGTAGATTACTTACTAAATCAAATGCCAATTGAAAATCAAACCCCAAATGAAATTAGAACTCAAGTTGAAACTGAAATTGAAATCCAAATTGAAACCCCAAATGAAACTAGATCTCAACTTGAAACTGAAATTGAAACCGCAATTGAAATCCAAATAAAATTGAAAATCCACATGCAACTGAAACCAATAATGTGGATGTAGACATGGAAACATCAATTGAAAATGAAACATGTTTGAATGATAATCAAACGAATGAAAATTTTAAAATTAAAAGTGACGTACTAGACAATCTTCCTGGCTTGGTTTCATGGAGACAGATTAGGACACATGCAAATAGATTGTTTAGACATTTTTTTTTATAATAAGAAATTTGGGTTTCAATGTCAATTAATGGTACAACTAATTAAAATGACTAAAATGTGAAAAGTGATGAAGAAGTTAGGCTTCTATGTCAAACCCAAGAAGAAGGATGAGTCTTTAAAACAAGTTGTATCGACTATTGCTAACGCCTTTGATACAATCGGAAAGAAAAGTCATTCTAAAGATAAAAATGTGTCACGACAAGCAATAACAACAACTTTAGTAAGCCAAACAACTTTTGATAAAAGAATGATGAGTAACATAAGTGGATATCTTAATATTCATCGTAAAACTTTGTTAAGAGCTATAAAAAGAAGAGTTAACTTTGAAAGTGATCCGACAAACAATTTGTGGGCTAATGTGTGTGTGTGTGTGTGTGTGTGTGAGAGAGAGAGAGAGAGAGAGAGAGAGAGAGAGAGAGAGAGAGAGAGAGAGAGAGAGAGAGAGAGAGAGAGTAGCTAATGAGAGATAGTGAGTGAGATAATAAGAGAGGGAGAGATAGAAAAGAGGAAAGAGTAGCTAATGAGAGAGGGAGAGAGAGAAAAGAGGAGAGAGATCATAGAGGGAGAGAGGGAGAGAGTGAGTAAGATAATGAGAGAGGGAGTGAGAGAAAAGAGGAGAGAGTTAATAGAGAGAGAGAGGCTAATGAGAGAGAGTGAGTGAGATGGAGAGATCTAGAGAGAGTGAGTGAGATATATATAGAGAGAGAGAGTAGGTAATGAGAGAGAGTGTGAATGAGTGAGTGAGAGAGAGAGAGAGAAGCTAATGAGAGAGAGTGAGTGAGATAGAGAGAGAGAGTAAGTAATGAGAGAGAGTGATCAAGATAGAGAGAGAGTATGAGTGAGAACATTTATACATAACATTAGAAACATATAGAACGTAACATTTAAACATATCAAAAAGAAATTTAAACATTTAAACATCTAACTATACACATGTATATACAAACATGAAAATTTATAATTACTATTTAATTTACATTTCACCTTCCAAAAAAAAATTTATAATTAAATACAACATTTACAAATATAAATTAAAGATTTAAACTTTTATGCACGATTAAAATAAAGAGAGCTAGAGAGAGAGGGAGAGTAGATAATTTGAGAGACAATGACTAAGAGAGAGTGAATGAGGGAGAGAGATAAAAGAGGATAGAGTTCATAAAGGGAGAGAGAGAGAGAGAGAGAGAGAGAGTGAGAGAGAGAGAGAGAGAGAGAGAGTAGCTGATGAGAGAGGGAGAGAGAGAGAAAAGAGGAGAGAGTTCATAGAGGGAGGGAGAGAGAGGAAAGAGGATAGAGTTCATAGAGAGAGAGTAGCTAATGAGAGAGAGAAAGTAAGATAGAGAAAAAGATAGTAGGTCATGAGAGAGAGTGAGCGAGATAGAGAGAAAGTGCGAGTGAGAGATAGAGAGATAGAGAGATAGTAGCTAATGAGAGAGAGTGAGATAAAGAGAGAGAGTAGGTAATGAGAGAGAGTGAGATAGAGAGAGAGTAGCTAATGAGAGAGAGTGAGTGAGATAGAGAGAGAGTAGGTAATGAGAGAAAGTGAGCGAGATAGAGAGAGAGTGTGAGTGAGAGAGAGATAGATAGAGAGTAGCTAATGAGATAGAGAGTATAGGTAATGAGAGAGAGTGAGCGAGATATAGAGAGAGAGTGTGAGTGAGAGAGAGATATATATATAGAGAGAGAAATTTAAACATATAAACATCTAGCTATACATGTATAACATTTAAATATATGTAGCATTGGGGTGAAAATGGGTGTAGGGAATCTTATGTCATAAAAGGTCCTACTAAGGGGTCCTAGGTATCTTGAGGGGTCCTAGGTATCTTAAAAGATCCTAGGTTATACTAAGGGGTCCTAAGATATCATTTTAACTTCTAACTATACATGTTTAACATTTATACATAACATTATTAACATATAGAATGTAATATTTCAACATATCAAGAAAATTTAAACATTTAAACATCTAACTATACACATGTATAACATTTAAATATATGTAGCATTTGGGTGAAAATGGGTCTAAGGATGTAGTAGGATGTATTAAAGGGTTTCCTATTTCTTACACGGTCAAAAGATGTCCTAGGATGTATTAAGGCATCCTATAATGTCTTAAGAGGTCATAGGATGTACGACAAAAGTCCTAGAGAGAGAGAGATGGGGTAATGAGAGAGATTGAGAGAGAGAGTAGGTAATGAGAGAGAGAGAGATATTGTTCATTTTCTATCTATAGTTTATTGTTTGTTTTCTGTCTAGGGTTTATTGTTCATTTTTTTTTCTAGGGTTTATTGTTCATTTGTTTTATGTCTAGGGTTTATTGTTCATTTACGTTTTTTTTGTTTTCTACCTACGGTTTTAAGTTTTAATTATTTTTTTATTTTTAGGTTTTCTACAATATTTGAAAACTAAAAACAACTATTTTAAACATAAAATTAAATAATTTTTTTACACTATTAAACAAAAATGTTTTTCAAACTTTAAAATTTTAACCTACTCACTACAATTAAAAAATGACATAAATTAACATGTTTGTAGAAAAATAATAATAAAAAATGAAAAAAAAATATAAAAAAACAAAGGTACGTACCTAGAATGAGGAAAAGAATGATTTGGGGGGTTGGCTGGGAAGTTGAAAACGGTCACCCATGCTTCCTCAAATTGCCTGCTTGTTTTCTAAACAATGAAAATGAAGAAAAAATGCCTTAAAAAAAAATTAAATACATTTACAAAACGGGCACTTGTTTTTCTTTGGGTGCCCAAACCAAAACAAGCGCACATGTATGAAAACACGCGCTCATTTTATTCATGGCTCGGGTGGGATTTGTAAAAATTGGGCACCTATTTCTAGTCGGTAATTTTCCCAACCCGCAGACTTTCGCAGGACTGGGACCCAACTTTGAACTCCAGCCCATTACATGTTTTATATGCTTCCATGATCCTTATCTAGCCTTTATGACCTACCCTCCTTCATGATTTTCCTATATTAGGTGGAACATTATGCTTTGATGAATCTTATCACCAATTTATGATCTTAAATGCTTGTTATATGATGATACATATTTACATGTTTTATATGCTTCCATGGTCCTTATCTAACCTTTATGACCTACCCCCCTTCATGATTTTCCTATATTAGGTGGAACATTATGCTTTGATGAATCTTATCACCAATTTATGATCTTAAATGCTTGTTATATGATGATACATATTTACATGTTTTATATGCTTCCATGGTCCTTATCTAACCTTTATGACCTACCCCCCTTCATGATTTTCCTATATTAGGTGGAACATTATGCTTTGATGAATTTTATCACCAATTTATGATCTTAAATGCTTGTTATATGATGATACATATTTATATGTTATATGTGAGCTTACATGCTTACATATGCTCTGAACAACTTATTTTTTTAATATCGTTATTCATTTTCTCTATCCTCCAACTCATTTCATACTACATATGCAACCAATTGAGGGGAGGGACACGTGGTTACTAATGCATGGTTGAGATTTCACATAGTGATTTGCACTAGACAAAGACTCATCACAAACTTGCACTACATAAAGAGTCATCATTACATCTATATGAAACTTGACCGCATTGTGCACTCACATAATATAAATACTTGGCATGTTTTCACATTACTTGGTTGATCACATTACATATTTACATTATGTGGAAATGTCTCACACTATCACATTGCATGAAAACTGATCAAAACGCCACGTTGCATTGCATAGAATGTTGATCACATTGTCTAAATCATATAAAACACTATTACAATACCACAGATGAAATTTCTATTGCATGTAAACATACATAAACCCATATCATATTGTGACATCACACATAATATTTTTATATCACTTTTCATACAAGACAATTTTTAACCTTTTTTATCCTTTCTTCTCATTTTAATGATTTTTTCATAAAACAAAATTTTTATTAATATGAAGTACAAAGAATAGAGATACGATATTATACAAATTACAAATGATATATTTTTATTCAACTACTAGGGATTTTTTTATTAAGTTTTGGTTGAATCTTTCAAAAAGTCATTTTTTTTGGACACTTTGCACTAGACGTGTCATTTTGATGAGTTGCATGATGAGTCACACCTTCAAACCTTAGTTGTAGATAGTTAAATGTCCATTTTACATTTCTAAAAAAAATAGAGGTCTTACAATATTCCATGTGAGGACTACATGTTGACAAAGTTAGTCCTCACAACTACTGAACCCTCTCCCCTAGAAAATATGAAATGATATGATTGCATAATAAAAAAAATAATTAAGGTCACCAAAAAATTACACACTAATGTTTACATCATTTTTTGCTTGTTAAATCTATGGTGACTTTTATTGGATAGCAGTATTCTTGAATGGATTTTATTTCTTCATTTTATTCTAACCATTAACCTAACCTTTTTATTAATAAGAAGAAATTCAAAGGTATCTTCATGCACCACTATATTACAATTTAAACAGGTGCTACATTTTTATCTTTACCGTCAACTGTTAACATTCATGAGGTTAATCCTCTAAAAAGATCTTGAATGTTTATCCTAGAAGTAGTGCATGGAGAATACAATACGGCAAACTCACTGACATGACATGCAGGTAAATATTTTAAAGGCCACAAGCTGAACCAAAGCACTTTAAGATAAGATGACTTTCTTCCTCCGTCCAATTTTCGTGATGTAGTTCTGCACCATTTTGGCCTTTTCTGACCATGTTGTGGGGAACTTGTGGATAATAATTTGATAGGAGAAAGCTTTAAACAGAATAGACTGTAATGTGAACGTCGACGATGGCAAAGCTTTAAACAGTGATGTGAACGTACAGAATGGCTCATAATAGTCCAAGTTCATGGAAAAAGCGAACTACAGACAAGTGACATACATCTTCCACTAAGAACAAACTGCCATGCGAACACACAGGTTGCACACTTATTATGTACTGCTCATCTTTTGGCATGTAACAGGGGAGAGTGAAATGTTCACAAAATTTCAAAAAAAAAATCGATTTGATTTGATTAAAGACTGTTCAATAGGTACTCAAATCTTTTGGCGTGTAATAGGAGAGAGTGAAATGCTCTTGGTATAAAAGTTCTCGGTTTCATATGTGGCACAGCTGTGTGACGTTAAAACGAAAGCACAACGTACAACGATAACGTATGGTTAAGGGTGTCTCATCTCTTCCTTGAGCTCCCTATTCCCATCAAATGTAGGTGGTCTCATTGCATCCCATCTTGCCTCGTATGCATTTGTGAACCCACCATCATCGCCATCTATAAGTTCAAAGTCCTCTTAATCCTAATCTCTGAAGTGGCCTATCTACCTTCCTTAATGGTCGTTTATGTGTCTACAAGTCTAATATCAAACTAGTGGTTTATCTCTCTCTTGGTTTTTATGTCAGATAAAATAAGTGGTGTTAAATATATCACTCGACTAATGTGAAATTATTATGATACTCATTTAAATTAAAACATGTCTATAACAATTGTTTATCATTCGACAAATCATATGGAGCTTCTCAAATGGTTAAGCAAAAACCCATAATCCATGTCTACGACCATCTCTCCATTAGGTTTCCATGTGACATCTTATCAACTTTATTGATAAAAATATGGTATCATCCTAATAATGTCATGCATTCTCTCTCTTTTTAGGTATTGGAGTATGTGCATGTGCTTATACATCTATAGCTATAATAGAAATATGACCTTTATCCACGTGCCTCCAAAATTTATGAAGCATGAAGTCATTATATAAATGATTCAACATATAGTGATCCCAAGTAAATAACTATTAATGCTCCTCCATTTCTTGGGTAATTTGCACTAAACCATATTAACTCATTGCACCCTTGCTATCTAGCAAGGCCAAAATACCAATGACTAATAATGATTATTTGCATCCTAGGATACCTTTCCAACCATCATATGAGAAAAGGAGGCATTGCCCCTACTATGCTCGACACAACTAGTACACAATCAATATAATTGAAAATATTATTATTAGGTGGTGCAATTTTTCTATTGCATTCTACCCCTCAAAAGCCTCATATCATGCTAATCATCCTAAAAGGTAATAATAATATCAATCTAGTAGGAAGGTAATATGCATTAGTATTCGAGTCCCACCTCTTTTTGAGGACAAGAAGCATATGAATATCAAAGAACAATGGAGACAACTTAATTAATTTCCTTGTGACAACGACCTTCAATATTGTTGAATCTACATCTATAGGTGATAATGTTCTCATATGCTCTAACAAATGGTTTCATAGTATCTCACAAATTTTCAATTCATTCTACAATCACACTTGCGAAAACAAAAATCATCTCTAGTCAATAGCTAATGTCACAAATACCATTTAAAAAAAAACTAATAGACATACGTTAAGCAAAAAATCAAGGTTGAATTTTAGAGGTTGGTTCAAATTGGTGTACATCCAGGTCATTCACATTAGATGATCTCACATGCAATAATTCAATCTTTTAGGTCACAATACATAATGAAAATTATTCCTACAATAATTGTAGAAAAATTTAAATATTAGCTTAACAGTTCAATTAGGTAATCTATATAATCTTACCACATTTTATACTTGTAGCATTCACTTTATTTCCTCAAGTTGAAATATGTACTTGTTGGTGTACCATTAGGATCATTCTAAAAAATCTCTAGTTGTCACTATTACAAAGTAGGTGGTAAAAAAGAAATGTCACTCTCAAATATTCACCTTTCTATATATAGTTAGTGCACCTATTTTAACCCTAATCACATTATTGACACTAACTTTCTTCTCCGTAATACCCAAATATATTACGAAAGTCATGACACACCCTTTTAATTGAGGGATGACATGATCATATTTTTTGAGGTATTTTTACCATGATGTATTAATTATCATCACTATTGGGATTACGTGATTCACGATAACTACTTAGTAATTTCATGTGTTTATAATCATATTCTACCTCTATATTCCATGTGACATTATTACTTAAAACCATTTATTATAGAACACAATTGTTTCTACTTGAGGCAACGCAAGCGATTTTTTTCATCCTTATATACTAACATGATTAAATATCTTCATTAAATTATATTTTTTTCTATGCTTCTATGATCCTTATTTAGCCTTTAGGTCCATGATTTCTTCATGGTTTTCCTAGATTAGGGAACCTTATTTCTTGATGCAACTTATCACCAATTTATGATCTTACATGTTTATAAATGATGATGTATCTTTAAATTCTTGCATATTTTTTGAACAACTTACTATTATAATATCACATATTATTTTATATCTCATGCAATTCATTCCATGTTATGTACACAACTAATTGAGAAAAAGGCATATATGGTTGATATCTCAAATAGTGACTTGCAGTAGACAAAAATGATATTTAGTGACTTGCACCAGATAAAGAGCCGTCATTAAAATATCTAAATGGAATTTGATTTCATTGTACACTCAAATCATGTAGATATCTATCACTTTTCCACATCGTTGGTGCTTGATCACATTACACAAATTAACATTTTGTGGAAACTTGTCACATTATTGTATTGTATGAAGATTGATCATAGTATCATATTGTGTAGAATTTTGATCACATTGTCTGCATCATATATCTCACTATTACATTGCCACATTGCATGAAGTTTCCATTGCATAGTCATGCACAAATCCATATCACATTCCCACATCAGTTTTTTCTTCTCTTTAATTGTATTTGTTTTATAAAATAATTTTTTATTAATATATCGAACAATGATTATGGAGAAAACATCCCAACAAAAGGAATACAAGTATGAGTTCATAATCAACAAAGGACTCTAGGGCCAACAAAGAAAGTGTACACAAATATTCACATCATTGTTTACTTGATTTTTTTAATCTACTGAATCCAAGGTGGCTTGTTTTCCAATAGTCATATCAATAGTAGGACTTATGTAATATGTTTTAGTATTTGAGGCCCACTTCTTTGTAAGGGCAACAAGCATATGAATATCAAATAATAATGGAGGTGACTTAATTATTTTCCTTAATCCAATGACCTTCAATAGCATTGAATCTACATATATAGGTGATAATGATATCATATTCTCCAAAGAACGGTTTCACGTTCTCTCACAAATTTCCAAGGCATTCTACAAATGCAATTGGGAAAACAAAAATTATCTCTTGTCAATAGCTAATGGTAAAAATACCATTCTTAAAAGAAAAATGAATAAAAATACATTAAGTAAAAAATCAAGGTGGAATCTCATGGGTTAGTTTAAATTGATGTACATGGGTCATTCACATTGGATGATCTCAGATGAAATAATTCAATCTTCTAGGTCACAATGCATAATGAAAAATATTCCTATAATAATTGTAGAAAATTTTAAATTACACAAACTTTAAATAGTAGGTTGACAGTTGAACTATGTCATTTTCGTAATATTATTATACTTATACTTTTAGCATTCATTTTCCTTGCTCAAGTTGAAATAAGTCCTTGTTGGTGTATCATTATGATCATTCTGAAAAATCTCTATTGGTCACTATTATGTATTTTGTTGTAAAAATGAAATGTCACACTCAAATATTCACCTTGCTATTTCTAATTAGTGTGCTTATTTTTATACTAATCACATCATCTTGTTTTTATCCCAATCACATCTGAAAAATGGGGAGGTTCAGCAAAATTCTCTAACAATATGTTAGATCTCCATGATTTCTTGTTGAAATGAAAGTTGGTTGACCTTGAGATGGTAGGTAGGAATTATAATTGATCCAACCTCCATTGAGGAGACAACCTTATTCAAGTTAGACTTGAAAAATGCATGCTCTTTGCGTCTTGAGACATTTCCAACTCATGTTGTCTCTCCTCTGAAATCTATTTTGGCTTTGATCACTATCTGATCCTCTTTAGATGGAATTTGATTAGTCTTGGTCAAATCTTCCCATTCCGAGTTGAGCACATCTGTCTCCATCATTCTAATTTTAAATATTTGAGTGTCCAATGGCGGAGTACCTAATTTAAGGAAACTTCTATCTTTTGGGTAGTGAGTAAACTAAATTTTTTGAAAAAGAATCTTAGGAGCTAAAGTAAATCTTCCTTTGGTAATATATTTACTCAGAAAAAGGAGATAAAGACTCAACTTTATAACCTATAGTTGGAATTAGAATGATTTGATGCTTCTTGTAACATGGTTAGTAAGGAAAAGTGTCTTTTGGAAGACCTTTATAACATTATTATGAAGGAAGAATTTTTTTTGAAGAAAGGATCTCACATCCAATGGATTAAGGAAGGTGATAGGAACACAAAGTTCTTTCACTCAATCTACCTTTTGTCATAGGAACATGAGTAAAGTTAAAGAGTTGGTGGATCAGATGGAGCTCTTCTCTTAAATGAGGAAGATATTAATTGAGCAGTTGTGTGTTCTCCACCTTTCTCAACCCTCCCCTTTGTTAGGACCAAGTGGTGATTGATATCTTTGAGACGATCATCAAAATTACCCATAACCTAATTACCTTAGAAGATAACAAGTCTTTGGAACATAGTGCTATTAAGGAGGAACTTTAAAAGGCATCCTTCTCTATGGGTTTATTCAAATCCATGGGTCCAGATGGTTTCCCTCCTTTCTTCTTTCAGGAATACTAGGATTGTGGGTAAGGATTGATCACCTTAGTTGATCGTGAATTTATATCATCTAAAAGCATTTTTAGATAGATTAATCATACTCATATTGTGATGATTCCTAAGAAGCAAGGAGAAAATAGTATGCCAGATTTAAAGCCTATTAGTATTTGCAATCCTCTCTATAATATTTTCTCCAAAGTTTTAGTTAACAATATCAAACCCCTTTTGAATAAGTTGATCCATGAACATCAAAAAGGTTTTTTTGTTGCTTGTCAAATGTCTGATGTTGTTTTTATAATTCATGAAACCTTGCATTTTATGGAGAAAAGTAAGAAATAATGTACATTCTCCTAAATATAGACATCTCTAAATCATATGATAAGGTTTCTTGGCCCTTCCTTTATAATGTCCTTAGTAGGTTAGGGTTAGGATTTGAGAGCTCTGGTGTCAAGCCCGTCTCCATATAGGATGCAGCTTATAGAAGCAACACAACAATAGAATTTTCAAGGATAGAAAGACACATTTTTTGGTCCTAACCAACATGATTGTTAATCATTTTTTAAAGGATAACATGAAAGTATACAATAAGAAGAACAATTCATGCCCCCCTCGCCTCTTGACTAGTGTATGGCCAAAAACTTGGAGTTAGCAAATGTCATGTCTAATCTTAATTACCCTTCTTTTGGGTTTAGAAATAGTATAAAATACCCCCTCCCCTTGATTCTAGTTGGTTGAAATTAAATTTTGATGGGTCCTCTAAATGAAACCCATGTTGGGCAGTAGAGGGTGGTGTCATTAGAGACTTTGGGGAAAAGTGGTGGTGGCCTATGTGGCCAATCTAGGTATCCAAACCTCTAATATGGATGAGGTTATGGTGGCATTTCATGACATATATATCACAAGAGAAAAAGGATGAAAATTAATTATTGAAGGCGACTGCAAGAATGTTATTATGATGATGCAAGGAAAGTGAAACCAGGATGGCAGGTGGCAGACATCATCTCAATATGCCAAGATGTCACTGCTACATTGAACCATTTGGGATATTAAAATTGACTAGAGTATTGAGGCTATAGATGCATTTCTGGCTATCAAGTGAGCTATAAAGGAGGCACCCATGCTGAAATCACCTAATTTTAGTAAACCTTTCCGAATTTTCTAATTTGCATCCTTCCACATAGTTGCAGTTGTGATGCTTTAGAAGAATGAAGAAGGCTTTAAAAAACCGATTGTATTTTTGAGCAAATCACTTCAAGTTGCTGAATTAAAGTATGGCATGGTTGAGTAGAAGGCTTATGTATTGGTGAAAGCCATAAAATCTTCATAAGTTAATTAATAGGTGCAAGAGTCATTGCATATGTCCTAAATGCAATTGTTAAAGGTATATTTGTCCAAATTGAGGGAGCTAGCAAAATGTGTAGATGGATTACTAAGATCCAGGAGTTCAATACAAAAATCCATATCTCCAAGCCAGTTAGAGGAGAATGATTAGCAAGGTTGATGGTTGAGACTAACCTTGAGGCTGCACAAGTTAACTATGTAGGTGCAAATGAAGAAAAAAACTATAGTATTGAGAAGACTCCATGGTACACTAATGTAGTATACTTCTTGAAAAATATAAAATATCGATGATTTAACAAATAATCAGAAGAGAACATTAATGTTGCAAGCCTTGAGGTATGCTCATCTAAGGAGATTTCTATTGGAAGGATAGGGATGGTATTAGGCAAATAAGTTCCTAAGAGAAATGTATTAGGTGAATAAATTGATAGTTTTGATACTTAATATAAGTATAGATCCAATAGCCAACAAGATGAGAGGGAGTGGGGGGGGGGTGAATCATACACACTTAATCTTCCATAAAAACATCAGATTCAACCTCAGTAACATATACTTTAGTAATAAAACCAAAACTGTTAAACATGCAAGCTCAAAAGCATAGAAACATCATAAACCTCATAACACTAGATTTAACGTGGAAACCCAAATAGGGAAAAACCACTATGGGATTTTGGACCCACTAAGAAATATACTCTTCTAGAGTATGCTCGGTTAAAAGAAAATCCTGTTAAAGATTACAAACACATTGCTAGATGTGACCCGGTTAAGGGATTTCCCTCAGATCTATTAGGATCTTCACTTTGTTAGAAGTGACCTTGTTAAAGGATTTCAAACACTCAATCAAAATGTCACCTTGCTAGAGGGTTTTACAAATAAGACTATTAAGTCCACTCGGTTAAGAGATTTTCTGTCAGTTTCACAAAATAACAATAATAAAAATCTATCTGCAACTTCACATCTAAAGTGCTAAAGTAGATTCCTATTTGTTCAATACAATCTAGACACAGAACTAATCTTGTCTATCTACTGGGCTTCTATACTCTGTTATTCTAACAGATCTTCAAGCTTCTGTGCTCGGTAATCACTATGTAGCATCCCTGTGCATACACTTGCCCGCATACATTATTTATCAACAGTCTCCTATTTATAAACAATTAGGTAACCGCTTCATCTCCTTGATCACATTTCCCATGATCAATCATAGCCATCAGATCTTCAATCTTGTCCAGGTTCAATGCATCTTTCGATGTGAAAACATTTTACCCCACCTAGGAACTTGCATATATTTCTTGGAACTTGTGCCAAGGTATTGCGGTTCAATCTGTGCTGTAGATCTTCATGCCGACTTTCCATTGCCTTAGATTCTTAGCAAACTTCATGCATGACATACCAATCATTTAATCAGTTCCAGCTCATCAAATTCCTTCATTAAATACTACATATAAACATTTAATGCATTCTGTTATAGCTCGGTTACAACTCGGTAACAACTCGGTGAATACTAAACTTCACTCAGTAGACATTCCGCCTTCATTAACCGATAGTGATAACCTTAGGGTTTACCGACTAGGTTCTTTAGGGTTTACCGACTAGGTTCTTTGCTTGATAACATAGTATAGTATTAACCTTTACAATTTACAACATATGTATGATGTTAAAACAATCTAAAACATCATGATCTCATCATTGTCTGACTCAGTAATAGTTGCCCATTGAATACCTTATTCATCCCCTTATTCATCATAATCTTTCTATGTCTTTTACCGACATCTTTATAATCTTCAAATCATACTTCTCAAGATATGGCAACATCATACTGAATTAGAAAATCAATTTCTTGACATCAATGACAAAATAATAATATCAAGACAGTAAACATCCTTAATCAGTTATATACATAATCATCAACAACCTTCGTAATATCCTTATTGAAATGCCAACAATCTTTCATTGTTTGTTATAATGCTATATTGCCAACAATCGCCCCCTTTGGCATTGATGGCAAAACCAATTGATTTGACCTTAAAAGATTCAGATTGTTGTGATTCTGAAATGCTGAAATGCTGAAATGCTCTCCCTTATACATTAGACTTCTCCTATTTTCTTTAGTTTTCTTTCCAATCTCCAGTCTTCTCTAAGTCTTCTCCCCTTTATAGTAGTCTTCTCCCCTTTGACAACAATGCCAAAAAGTAAAGAACTAAAACATAATTTCTGTCTATATGAAGTGATTTCCTGCTATTGTGTATCAATTCAGTCTCAGTTAGATCATTTTTGTCTTAAATTCCTATTCCCTGTAATATTTCCTATAATAATTCCTGTACACCTTTAGAAAACATCCTAAAGTGTATAAATCAACATCAACTCCCAAAAGATATTTGATAGAGTCATCAGATTGATGCTTTCACTGAACTCATCAATGAATAGAAGATAGGGGTAGGACCCCTAACTTACTTCTGAGATATTCAAAAGTGTCCCTTGGTAGTGGCTTGGTGAAGATATCTTCTATTTGTTCCTTTGTGCTAACATACTCCAACACCACTTTCTTCTCTTGAGCTTCTTCTCTAAGATAATGATATTTGATAGAGATGTGCTTTGTCTTAGAGTGCATAACAAGATTCTTTGAAATATTAATGGCACTAGTATTGTCACAGAATATAGTTACTGGCTCAGCAACTTCCTCATTTATACCTTCCAATAGTTGTTTGATCCATGCAATGTTGGTACAATTCAGTGCTGCAGCAATGTATTCAGCTTCTACTATTGACTGTGAAACACATCCTTGTTTCTTGCTAAGCCAACTCACTAGTCTTTTTCCTAAAAAGAAAGCTCCTCCACTTGTGCTTTTTCTCTCATCAATGTTGCTTGCCCAATCAGCATCAGCATAAACTTTTAAATCAAAATCATTTCCTTTCTAATATACTAAGCCATAATCCTCAGTGCCTTTCAAGTATCTAAAAATTCTTTTGATTGTTGTCATGTGTGTTTTCTTAGGATCTACAAAGAATCTTGCAACTATACCTACTGCATGTGCTATGTCTGGTCTGCTATGAACAACATATTGTAGCTTTCCAATCATGGATCGGTAAAGTGTCTCATCAACAGATGCAGACTCATCATTCTTTGATAATTTACAGTTGGTAGTCATAGGAGTACTTACTGGTTTTGAATCCTCCATTCCAAATTTCTTCAAGATTTCCTTTATGTACTTGGATTGAGTAATGAAAATCTCATTTTTCATTTGCAGTATCTGTAAACCTATAAAATACTTTATCTCACCAATTAATGACATCTCAAATTCTTTGCTCATTTCATTTCCAAAGTTTTTGCATAAAGAGTCATTTCCACAAAATATAATATCATCAACAAATATGGCTGAGATTAGTATTCCATTTTCATCATTCTTCATATACATGTTATTGTTCTCACTTGTCCTTATAAAACCAATCTTAATCAAATAAGAGTGCAATCTTTCATACCATGCTCTAGGTGCTTGTTTCAAACCATATAAAGCTTTGTTCAATTTACATACCTGATCTTTATTATTGTCTTCAACAAATCCTTCAGGTTGTTCAATAAAAACTTCTTCTTCTAATATTCCATTTAGGAATGCAGATTTGACATCCATTTGATATATCTTGAAGTTTTTGAAAGTAGCATATGCCAACAATGTTCTTACTCCTTCAAGTCTAGCAATAGGTGCAAAAGTTTCACCATAATCAATTCCTTCTTCTTGAGCATAACCTTTGCAAACTAGTCTTGCTTTGTTTCGAATGACCTCTCCTTTTTCATTTAGCTTGTTTTTGAAAATCCACTTTGTACCGATTACATTTTTGTCCTTTGGTCTTGGGATTAGTGTCCATGTGTCATTCTTCTTGATTTGATCAATCTCTTCTATCATAGCATTTATCCAATCTTCACTGTTAAATGCCTCTTTCACTATTCTCGGTTCAAATTCAGATATCAAACATGTGTTCTATCTCAGTTTGTTCCTTGTCATCATTGGATCATCCTTATCTCCTATAATCTGACTTGGTGCATGATGTGTTTTGACATACTTGGCTAATACAGGCTCGGTAGGCTCTGTATGATCTTCTTCATCACTCAGTAACTAGATATTCTCTTCATTTTCTTCAACAGTCTTCTTGGTAAGACTTCTTGGTTGAACATAGACAAATTCATCATAGTTTTCTGGTTCCTTGGAATATAGGAGTTGAGAAAATACAACACAACAGGAGCCCAAATAATCTCTGCAAGCTGAAAAACTTGTTACAAGGAGAAGCAATGAAGCAAATCATAGAAGGAAAGAATACACAGGAAAAATATGCTCCAAAAGATGAGAGCTCAATAATCTCCAAAATGTATTGTCAATAATAATCCTTCTTCATACAATGAAAATAAAGAACTCAACCTTTAATAGGTCAAGAAACCCTAAAAGGGAAAACCTAGGTTTGCACATAATAATTAATTATATGCACTTAAAGTTAGCTTAAGTGTAAAAGAGATAAAGGGAACTTAAATAATTAAAAAAATAATGTTTAATTAATCAAGTAAATACCTGAATACTCTAACACCCCCCCTTAAGCTAGACTTAGGGAGAAGCTAAAACCTAGAATAGCTACTAAAAGCAATAAAGATGGGTCCCAACAACAAGGCCTGATCAGGTACCCAAATATAATGAAATCTCTATGAACTGGAGAAATAGAGAAAACCACGTGGGAACAAAACTCTACTCCAAAAAGAGATAAAAAAGAATATCACTGAAGCATGAAGAACCTACAAACTCTGTCGAAAAATAACTGCTGATCTAAAGAACCTCCACTGAACTAGAACATGACCAGGTAGAGAAGACTATAATCTACATGAATGCCCTCAAATGACACTACTCGAATCAGGAGGCAAACAAGGCAAAAAACAACTGAAATCAAAGATATAGATGGCATGAGAAACCAAAGCCTGAAGAGCTGATCAATCGAACCACGGAAGCAATAGAACCAATAGGATAAACCTCCCCATACTGTGGAAGTGGGAGAGGGACAGGAACACTAAAAAGAATAGCCAAGAAAAACTGCATGACGAAGAACCAAGAACATCAAAGGTGCTGAGAAAAGTACATGATGTCATGGAAGGAACACTCACTTGACACACATCATGAGAAAGGAAGATGGAAAACAACAGGAAAACATCAACCCCCTCATGGCACTTGATCAATAGTGCATGTACATCAAGACACAAAATATGCAAGATTCCAAGTAAACAATGCATGATGGCACTTTATCTTAGTGCATTTACATAAATACAAGCTACAATGATAAGAAGACTAGAAAAAGAAACATGAACCAAAATAGAGACATCCTACTCAAAGAAGAGATCCCGGGACTTGAAACAACCACGATATCCACCAGAGTGCTGAAAAATGAAAAACTAAATAAAATATGCATGGAGTAGAATCTAGAAATAAAACTTAGATGTCTGGAAAGTACATAGCACACGCTTTCCAAAAATATAAAGTTTTCAAAAAATTAAGGTCGGATGCTCATTCTATGGCTCCCGGAGTGCAAAAACTAGACCTCACTTTGACAGGAAAAAAACATAGTCAAACAACAAAATTGGAAAAAATTACCAACACCATGAGGTTGGCCTCAGAACTAGCTTTCTAATGCCTATTCATTTTCAAAAAAATGATTTCGTATGCCCAAGATAGAGCCAAAAAACCAAACCCCCCCTGAAAAATGCCAAAAAAGAGGTCTGGTGGCCTATTTGGGTGGAGGAGGCCAGGGAGCGGCGCTCCAGTGGTGCTCCAGTGGTGGCCTAGTGGTGGTCCGGTGGCTAGCAGAGCCTCCTCAGGGACTGGGTGGAGTAGAGCTAGGTGGCTGGGCGACGAAGGAGGTCGGGTCGGGAGATCTGTAGCAGGGGCTAAGCGCAGCGGTGAGGGTCAGGGAGGAGGCCGTGCGGTGGCAGTGGGCAAGGGGTCGGGGAAGTCAAAGGCTAGCGGGCACAAGGAGGCCGACCGACAGGGGCCGCTACCAGAAGGGAGACGCTGCCATAGGGGACCGGATGACAGGGGCTGTACTAACACTTGCAGGGGCCCCAATAATCTCTGCAAGCTAAAAAACCTGTTACAAGGAGAAGCAATGAAGCAAATCACAGAAGGAAAGAATACACAAGAGAAATATACTCCAAAAGATGAGAGCTCAATAATCTCCAAAATGTATTGTCAATAATAATCCTTCTTCATACAATGAAAAGAAAGAACTCAACCTTTAATAGGTCAAGAAACCCTAAAAGGGAAAACCTAGGTTTGCACATAATAATTAATTATATGCACCTAAAGTTAGCTTAAGTGTAAAAGAGATAAAGGGAACTTAAATAATTAAACAAATAATGTTTAACTAATCAAGTAAATACCCGAATACTCTAACATGGAATTTCCTTCATCATTTCTTTCTGCAAATTCATCAATTTTCACATTTGCACTTTCTACTATTTTGTTAGATGATTTGATCAGACATTTAAATGCTTTGCTTCTAGAAGAATAACCTAGAAATGTTCCTTCTTCACTTTTCTGATCAAACTTGCTATTTCTATCATCTTTATGAACATAGCATCTACTTCCAAAGATTTTAAAATAACTAACATTAGGTTTCTTATCATACCAGATTTCATATGGTGTCTTCAAAGTAACTTTCTTCAATTGTACTCGGTTCAGGGTGTAAACTGCAGTGCTTATTGCTTCTCTCCAAAATGTTTGTGGTACCTTCTTTTCAATCATCAATGTTCTAGCACAATCCACAATAGATTTGTTTCTTCTTTCAACTATTCCATTCCGTTGTGGAGTTCTCGGTGCAGAGACTTGTCTTTTAATACCATGATCATTGCAAAATAAGTTGAATTCATCAGATGCGAACTCTCCTCCTCTATCTGATCTAAGACATTTTAGTTGTCTTCTTGTTTCATTTTCAACTCTTGCCTTGTACCATTTAAATATTTGAAAAGCTTCTAATTTTTCTTTTAAAAACATTACTGACATCATTCTTGAATAGTCATCCACAAATAATATGAAATATTTATCACCATAATAACTTTGAACTTTCATAGGACCACAAAGATCAGTGTGCACTAGATCTAAAATTCCCTTAGAAGTGTAAGACTTACTTGTAAAGCTTGATCATGTCATCTTACCCATCTGGCATCCTCGGCACATAGCATTCTCAGGTTTTTCAAGACTCGGTAGACCTCTTACTCGGTGCCTCTTGCTTATTTTGATCAGATTATCAAAATTTACATGACAAAACCTTTTATGTCATAACCAAGTATTATCTATCTTTGCATGCAAACACTTATTTTGAGTTGAGTCAAGGTGAAATGTGTTACCTTTTGTTTGTGTCCCGGTAGCAGCTAACTTTCCATTCTTGTCATGAACTTTGACAATTCCTTTCTGAAATTCTATTTGGTAACCTTTATTGTTTAGTTGTGCTACACTCAACAAATTGTATTTCAAACCTTCAACCCAATAAACATCATTGCATCTTGCATTATCAAGAAGTGTTATAGATCCTTTACCTCTCACTGGACATGGTGCATCATTACCAAATCTAACATAGCCTCCATCATAATCTTCTAACATAACAAACTTGTGTTTATCTCCCGTCATATGATGTGAGCATCCGCTATCTATAATCCAAGAATCATTAGTGTTTATGTGAGATATTAGGGATTTTTCTTCATACCTTTCTTCATCTGATCCATCCTTGATAGCCACATAAACTACTTCCTTTGTATCAATCTCATCTGATTTATCATTGTTGGATTCCTCATCAGCAATTAAACATGTCCTTCTATCTCTTCTTCTGAAATCTCGGTGTCCTTTGTAATGATTATCTTTCTGTCTATCATCTCGGTAATCTCTCTTTTCAGTAAAATCTTTGTCAGGACAGTTAGAAGCCATATGTCCTATCTTATCACAATTGAAACATTTCAAAGCTAGTTTTCCTTTATACTTACCTTGGCCTCTCTATAACCTTTTGGCTAGTAGTGCTTCAAACTCTTCTTGCTTTCTGATTTCCTCATATAGTTTGTGTACTGCCTCCATGTTCTTACGAAATCTTTCACTTGCTCCATTGTGATCTCCTTCATAGTACTTATACTTTCTTTCATTGTAATCATTAGATTCATCAAGATGAAAAGAACTAAATGCAGATTCAACTTTATTTACCGAAGATCCACTGTTATCAAAGTTACTTAACTCAAATGCACGTAGCTTACCAATAGTAGCATCTAAAGAAACTGGCATATTAGTTACAGACCTCAATTCATTGATTGTAGAGACTCGGATTGCATAAGCCAGTAGAAGGGTTCTCAACAACTTACTTGTTATATCCTTTTCTTCAATAGTTCCACCTACTCCTTTGATTTGATTGACAATATCCTTTAGTCTTGTACTGTACTAAGTTATGTTCTCACCTTCATTCATCCTCATAGATTCAAGTTGTCCTCTTAGACTATCTACTTTTTCTCTTTGAACATGTTCATCTCCTCCATATACTGATATGAGCTTATCCCACATTGCCTTTGCATCATTGCAACCTTCTAGATCATTAAACTCTGAATCGGTCAATGCAGATGTTATTTCAATCATTGCTTGAATATGTTCTTGCTTTGCCTTTATCTCTTCCATAGTCAATGGATAGGTGCTCGGTGTGACAAAATCATTCTCCAGATGGTATACAACATATTCTCCAACTCCTGATAGATGTAGCTGCATTCTTTTTTGCCATGTAGAGAAACTTGTCTTGTTCAGCTTCAGTGCATCCCTCTTATACATCTTTGGATCTTTAACTCAAGTGCCTTTAAACTTTCCTTCTGGAGTCCAAAGCTCTGATACCAATTGATAGTTCTGATACTTAATATAAGTACAGATCCAATAGCCAACAAGATGAGAGGGGGAGGGGGGGGGTGAATCATACACACTTAATCTTCCATAAAAACATCAGATTCAACCTCGGTAACACATACTTCAGTAATAGAACCAAAACCATTAAACATGCAAACTCAAAAGCATAGAAACATCATAAACCTCATAACACCATATTTAACATGGAAACCCAAATAGGGAAAAACCACTGTGGGATTTCAGACCCACTAAGAAATATACTCTTCTAGAGTATGCTCGGTTAAAAGCAAATCCTGTTAAAGATTACAAACACATTGCTAGATGTGACCCGGTTAAGGGATTTCCCTTGGATTTGTTAGGATCTTCACTTTGTTAGAAGTGACCTTGTTAAAGGATTTCAAACACTCAATCAGAATGTCACCTTGCTAGAGGGTTTTACAAATAAGACTGTTAAGTCCACTCGGTTAAGAGATTTTATGTCACTTTCACAAAATAACAGTAATAAAAATCTATCTGCAACTTCACATCTAAAATGCTAAAGCAGATTCCTATTTGTTCAATACAATCTAGACATAGAACTAATCTTGTCTATCTGTTGGGCTTCTATACTATGTTATTCTAACAGGTCTTCAAGTTTCTGTGCTCGGTAATCACTTTGTAACATCCCTGTGCATACACTTGCCCGCATACATTGTTTATCAACAGTCTCCTATTTATAAACAATTAGGTAATCGCTTAATCTCCTTGATCACATTTCCCATGATCAATCATAGCCATCAGATCTTCAATCTTGTCCAGGTTCAATGCATCTTTCGATCTGAAAACATTTTACCCTGCCTAGGAACTTGCATATATGTCTTGGAACTTGTGCTAGGGTATTGCGGTTTAATCTGCACTGTAGTTCTTCATGCCGACTTTCCATTGCCTTAGATTCTTAACAAACTTCATGCACAACATACCAATCATTTAATTAGTTCTAGCTCATCAGCTTCCTTCATTAAATACCGCATGTAAACATTTAATTCATTCTGTTATAGCTCGGTTATAACACGGTAACAACTCGGTGAATACTAAACTTCAGTCGGTAGACATTCCGCCTTCATTAATCGATAGCGATAACCTTAGGGTTTACCTACTAGGTTCCTTAGGGTTTACCGACTAGGTTCTTTGCTTGATAACATAGTATAGTATTAACCTTTACAATTTACAACATATGTATGATGTTAAAACAATCTAAAACATCATGATCTCATCATTGTCTGACTCGGTAATAGTTTCCCATTAAATACCTTATTCATCCCCTTATTCATCATAATCTTTCTGTGTCTTTTACCGACATCTTTATAATCTTCAAATCATACTTCTCAAGATATGGCAACATCATACTGAATGAGAAAATCAATTTCTTGACATCAATGACAAAATAATAATATCAAGACAGTAAACATCCTTAATCAGTTATATCCATAATCATCAACAACCTTCTCAATATCCTTATTGAAATGCCAACAATCTTTCATTGTCTGTTATAATGGTATATTGCCAACATAAATTCCTAAGAGAAATGCATGGAGGAGTGTGTGGAGGCGATTTCATAGACAAGACAATTGCTCCCAAGATTATAAGAGCAAGGTGTTATTGGACCACATTGTTCAAAGACACTTAAAAAATTGTGAAGACGTGTGAGGTGTGTCAAGAGTTCTCACTAAAGTTCAAGTATGTAGGTGTAAATTACCATTAAGACTGTTGTAAGTAGAAGCTCCTTTTGATCAATGGGGCATAGATTTTATTGGAGAAATTATAGAGAAATCAAGTGACGGTCATAAGTAGATTCGAGTTGTCACAGACTATTTTACCAAGTAGATAGAAGCTATACTAACCAAGAAATCAATCAATAAGGTGGTTATAGACTTCCTAATGAACAATATAATTACAAGATTTGGATTTCCAATCAAATTGATCATGTACAATGCAATGTGCTTCAAATATAAAGAGTTCACTAAGTTTTGTAGCTCATATGGTATAACCATTTCATAGTCCTGACCATATGACCCATAGGGAAATGTATAGGCAGAGTCTAACGACAAATTTATTTGAAGATCATTAAAAGGATACTTGAAAGAGAAAAAAAGCTTGGGACTCAAAGCTTAAGCTTTCTCTATGGGAAAATTGAGTTACAGTCAAGAAGAAAATAGAGAAATCACCATTTGAACTTGTATATGGAACACAAGCAAGGTTGTCAATCATCAATTTTATTACCACTCTATAAATTTATTCGGGTAAATGATTGGGATATACCTAAACCAATGGAAGAGAGACTGTAATAGTTGGTAGAACTAGATGAATTTAGAAATGAAGCTCATAAAAGGAATATAAAGTTACAACAACAGAGAAAGTACCTCTTTGACAAAAGACTTTTGACAGAAAGTTTAACATTTATGACATGGTTCTAATATGGAATGCAAGAGGCTAAGACAAGGGAAAGCACGAGAAGTTTGTTAAAATCATTGTGGTTGGGCCCATTAGTCATGACTGATAATAATGGAGAGGATTAATATTTCCTATAAAATATTAAATGTGAAGTCCTAGAAATATCAGTGGATGGATAGTTCCTGAAGCACTTCTTTGTTTGAACATTCTCTCCATGGGTGAGTGCACAAAGATGGGGGACCAAAAAAGTGACAAAATTTTTGGGCCCCCATCAGGCCCTTTGGAACATGCCAAATAAGGTGTGTGCCCTATGGCATGCACCCTATTTGGCATGTGCCAAATAGGCTTGGGACACCAAACTTAAGGTTTGGTCACACAAAATCTATTTGGCATGCACCAAAAAAGGCGAGCGCCAAATTTGGCATGCACCAAATGTAATTGCAATTGGACAAGTGCATTTTCACGTTAGAAAACACAATTTGTCTTTCTCTATCACCCTCTTTGTCTAAATATATATATAAAATATAACAGTTAAGTATTTGTCTTTTTCCTTTCTTATACTTTAAGTTGTATTTTATGTATATATTAGCAAGATGTTTCAGAGTGGTTCTAGATCTTTAGGAGTTATAATGTAGATTCTAGTTTTTAAAGTATTCATATAGATTTCAAACTTTGTCAAAGTTTAGTAATCAACATGTTCATATCAACATTTTCTCTCTGTTCTATCCCTCTTTTTTCCTGGATTACCCCTCTCTCTCTCATCCTCAACCCCTACCTATTTCTCTCAGGTATCTCCCTCTCTTGCACTTGGGATTTCTCTCCATCTACTCTCTCCCTCAACCACTACCTTCCCCCCTCTCTCTTTTTCTCACTTTCTCCCTCCCTCCTTCTCTTCACCTATCTCTCTCTCTCTCCCTCTCTATAGTTGAAGGAAAGAAATGAAAATAATAGGGAGAGAGAAGGAGGGAGGAAGGGAGTGGTTTATGGAAAGAAAGAAAAATAACAAGGGTAGACATAAACCAAGCATGAGAGAGAGAGAGAGAGAGAGAGAGAGAGAGAGAGAGAGAGAGAGAGAGAGAGAGAGAGAGAGGAAGGAGGGTTGATGAAAAGAGAGGGAGAGACCAAAGAGAGCGGGAGGGGAGAGAGAGAGAGAGAGAGAGAGAGAGAGAGAGAGAGAGAGAGAGAGAGAGAGGAGGGTTGATGAAAAGAGAGGGAGAGACCAAAGAGAGTGGGAGGAAAGTAGGGATTTAGTGAGGGATGGAGGATGGAATGGGTTGAGGGAAAGAATTAAGAGAGAGAGAGATCAAGTGGGAGAGATTGAGGGAGGAAGGGAGGTGTTTATGGAAAGAGAGGGAGAGATTAGAGGGAGAGAGAAATTAAGTGAGAGAGGGAGGGAGGTGTTGAGGCAAAGAGAGAACCCAAGTGAGAGAGATGGAAGGAGGGAGGTAATGGTTGATGAAAAGAGACAGAGAGATTAGAGGGAGAGAGAAATTAAGTGAGAGAGGGAGGGAGGTGTTGAGGAAAAGAGAGAACCCAAGTGAGAGAGATGGAAGGAGGGAGGTAATGGTTGATGAAAAGAGAGGGAGACCTAAGAGAGAGAGAGAGAGAGAGGGTTGATGAAAAGAGAGGGTGAGACCACAAAGAGCCCAATTAAGTGAGAGAGAGGGAGGAAGGTAGGAGTTGTGAGAGAGAGAGAGAGAGAGAGAGAGAGAGAGAGAGAGAGAGAGAGAGAGAGAGAGAGAGAGAGAGAGAGAGAGAGAGAGAGTCATTGATGGAAAGAGAGGAATATAACTAGGAAGAGAGTCCAAAGAGACAACCTAAGTGAGAGAGGGTGAGAGAGAGTGAGAAAGGGGAAGGTAGGGAATGAGAAAAAGAGAGGGAAAGACTTGAGAAAGAGATAACCCTACCTTTTGCCCTCCCTCTCTCTCACTTGATCTCTCTCTCTCTCTCCCTCTCTCAACCCCTCCCTTAATCCCTCTCTCTCTCTCTCACATGGGTTTTCTCTATCTCTATCTCTATTCTCTTCCTCTCTTTCCATCAACCTCTCTCTCTCTCAACCCTTTCCTTCCTCCCTTCCTCTCTCTCAATTGGATTCTCTTTGGTCTCTTACTCATTTTCCATCCCTTCCCGCCTCTCACTTAGCCTCTCTCTCTCTCTCTCTTAGTTTAGGCTTGGGATGGAGAGAGGGATAGGGGAGAGAAAGGATGGGGGAGGAAGAGAGGGAAAGAGACGGAGATAGACTTGAGGGGTATGTGTAGGATCATCAGAGGCCAAAAAGTGGTGATATTCTGACTAAAGTTCTAATTGATAAGCTGATTGAAAAATATCTATAACTATCAAACGACATCACATTTTTGAGTCCAAAACATGTTTCACACTCTATTCTTTGTATACTACAAGATTTAAAAAAAATGAATTTCATAAAGTTTTCACCAAGTTATGGTGGTCAAATAGACGAGTTTTTTTATATTTTAAAAAAGTTGTAGTAAAAAAATCATTATTAATTATTTAGTTTAAAAAAACCAAAAAAATGTGTCACATCTGGACATGAGTCTTCTACTAAAATTTAAAATCTTATAAAAAAATATTATGATTTGATTGTGATTAGGGTGGTCAGACAAACACCTGGTTCTTATCTTTTTCCTAAAATTTTAGTACTATTGCACTGAAATTTCAAATTTTTATCAAATAGATTTATTTATTTTTAGAAAACAACTAGTAGCTTAGAAACTACATTCAATTTGATATAGATTCTATTCTTAAATATTTTTGAAATAATGGTGGTAACTTATTCAAATTTGTATGTCAAGTTGGCTAACTTTGTTTTCTGATTTTCATTGCCACTTAAGGGCTTGTTTGGCCCACCATGATCCTATACATACCCTGAGAGAGAAAGAGAGGGAGAGAGGGGGGTATACTTGAAAGAGAAAGACAAAGGGAGAAATAGAGAGTGAGAAAGAGTGTTAGAGGGAGAGAGAAAAACTTGTGAGAAAGAGAAAGGAAGGGGAAGGGAGAGAGGGAGAGAATGTAAGAGAGAGACACTTGAGAGAGGGGGAGAGTGAGAGAGGGAAGGGAAGGGAAAGAATGGGAAGGAGAGAGGGAGAGAGACTTGAGAGATAGATAGATAGATAGATAGATAGAGAGAGAGAGAGAGAGAGAGAGAGAGAGAGAGAGAGAGAGAGAGAGAGAGAGAGAGAGAGAGAGAGAGAGAGAGAGAGAGAGAGAGTATTAATACAATACAAGGATTTTAAAGTACACAATACACCTATGCTAACATGAGTTTGAGTCATGGGTGAATCGTAACAATAAGTTTAATGAGATTGATGGTTAATGCACGTGACACCCACAGTTGATGAATTTCAATGTACTATGCCAAATGATGTTGATGTTCCTGTGTGTTTGGTAACTATGACAAATAAATTTTAACACTATGTCAAAAGATAATTAATGTGTACAATAAATTTTTAACACAAAACAAAATAAAATCTATAAATCATTTGCATTGAACCTAAAAAAATAATTTTCAACACAATATTAAATATAATTATTTTAAAATCAAAATGTTTATCATCCCGAATTCCATCACCTTTACATTCAATTTTTCTCTAATTATTCTTAGATCCACCATTTAAGAAATATTTTTTGAGATTTTATAATATATATTTAAAAAATTATTTAATTTTTTTGTATAGTATTAAATTAAAATAAACAAAATAGAATAAAACAATATTATCTAACTTAGCTAAATACCAACCATGTGTTAATATGCAAGTTTATGGATATTCGGGTTTCTCTCCCCTTTCTGGAATCTTGGGCTCGAAGATGTTGGAACCCAGAGGGGGAGATGGAGATAATGATGACAACAAATAGCTATTTTTTGGTGGTTTTTTCAAATTTGTCTGATAGAAATAAGGTCTTTGAAGGGGGAGATTATTTCTACAATCAAGTGGGGCTATTCATGAAGCCATTGCATGTGATTTTTAACCCTACAAAGGAGTTTTCATCTCATATTCTAGTTTGAATTCATCTCCCTTGGTTTTTACTAGAATTTTGGAGACATGATATCTTTCATTCAATTGCTCTGCTCCTCAGGAAGTCAGTGGGACCGTCAACACAAACAATGGATAAAAAGATAATCACCTATACCCATAGATGTGGAAACTCATTGTGTCTCCTCTTCTTGGATCCAACAAGTGGATTATGAAACTTTTCCTTTTAGATGTCATGTTTGTCATGGATATGGGCATTTGCAAAGAATGTGTCCTAAATATAGACCATTTGAGCCTATTGGAAAAGTGTCAGCTAATCATCTCCCTTAGCAAGACAAAGATAAATCTCCTATGTTAGAAGATAAAGAGGCTTTTGTTTAGGTCAAGGATAAAAACAAAGGTAAAGGTCAGAAGCAAACCTGGAAGGATAGGAAAAATGATGAAATGTTTAACAGGTTTGATGTTTTGGAGGAATTGGACTTGTTTGATGAAACTCTTGCTGGGATGCCTTAAAGTCAGGAGCAATAAGGTTTGGGGATTCATAGCATGAAAACATGTCCATCTACCCTCTCAGTATTTTTCCAATGAACTCGGGTAGCTGTTGAGGAGTGATCCCATGTAATGTAGAGATCTTGATAAGAATCCACAAGATCACTCACTAAATAGGAGCTCATTAGGCGCAAATGATCCTCTAGTAAACATGCAATCTTTGTAGGCAATGGTAGCTCATAACGAATATATGGGTGATAAAATGGATCCATCTCATAAAAAATAGGGGCAGTATGAGAATGCAACATATATCGCCCCATGCGATCAAAAGTCCTCTCATCAACCTGAGTAGCAATGTTGGCAATACTAGAATACATCCCAACGAGTGTCTCCTCAGTTGCCATATCACCAACACCACATGTCACCAAATCCAAACCTTTCAAAAAAACTGAAAGGTTCTGACCCACCATTTCCCTCTTACTAGGGGGCTGTGTATCATGGTGTCTAAATCTGTCTGCAACTCTGCCACTACCCTACCCAACATGTCATGGAAAGTTTGTGTAATAAACATCATATCCTAGATAAAATTCTACATACAATTGTTTGCATAAATACTGTGGTAGCTCATCCTTTTGCGACCACCTATGATATGTCGCCAACCATCTAGGATATATGAATGGTGCGACAATAGGATCCTCACATCTAGTGACCCGATATCCTCTAACCACAAGCATTTTCCATGTAAAATGGGAACATGGATTTCACATTCATTGCATAAACATCTCTATCTATTGTTTTCCATTTAACCATGCCATAGACAGTGTGAGATAAAGTCCTATAAAAAATCTCAATGTGAGGGTCATCATATGGGTTGTATGATTGAGCAAGCTCAATCATACGCATCAGCTCATCTCTAATATGTTCTAATTTATCTCTATTGACCAACACAAAAGTGTTATTTAAATTCCGTTGTAACTGTGCTAGAGAGGACTGCATTCTCAAAATAGTCTCAGTATGAGTAGTCTCTGAATTATCAGGAGTACTCTCAGGAGTCTTAGACCTACGTGAGATCTGCTGAGGAACGGGATGCACACTCTGCTCAGAAGAAAAATGCTATGAACCACTAGAAGCGATATCTAGATGTGATGTGAAATGTATGAATATATATGTGTGAATATGCATGTATACATTAAATTGAATTAAAAACAAGTTCATATACAATGTATGTTGCAAACAAGATGAAACATTGTACAAATATGCACTTGAGATAAACATTTTAAACAAAACAAATCAAATGAACTACGACCTATAGACATTGCAACTTACAGATTACATTGAAAAACAAATTACATGAACATACACATGAACTTATTTAACATAAAAATTACAATATGCATATGCGACTACACCATTATAGATAATCATTATAAGATCATTTTATTAAACTAGAAAGTTATGCCAAATATCAATAATAATAAAGCATAATTGTACTTCAAATATAAAATTTTGTAATAGGTATATAATGTTGGAGTAAAATAGACAATCACATAATTTATTAATAAATCATTAATTACATTCCTTTTATGTTATCTAGGGTTTTCATTTTGCTTTTATATGCAAGTTCATTAGTGTAAAATTTAATCTAGTTAATCTAGTTTAACAAAAGATCACACAAAACGATTGAACCAAAGATCAAAGGACTGAAAATATTTAGGAAACGTCAATGAAGCTATTAAAATGTTCTAAGAATTCTAATCAAAATAATGATTAATGGGAGGGAACCAACATTTAGAATCATGATTTGGGGGTATAACTTGAGAGAAGTAGGGGATATATGGAACCAAGACTTAAATAACTAAATTTATAATTAGAAGTTAAAATGATGAAGCTCACTATATAGTATTTATTGTACCAAAGGGTTATAGGATCTCAAAAGGCTCCACAAAGTGAAATGCAAGTTTGGAAGACAAAAATTAATCAAGCTTGTCAGTGGCTAATTTATTAGAAACACTATCTCCGATACATGACTATTTTGATGTATATATTTTTGTCATTTATAAATTTTCTAAAAATCCACTACATTGCCCAATTGCTAGTCAATCTAGGTTTGGTCTTTCATCTTTTCTAGTTCATTTGGATCCACAACTACCATGTCCGAGCCTATTTGTTAAGCATACAACATGAGCTTACGAACCTCCAATGAAGAAATGAGAAGTGTGTATATGGTTAGTGTTATCATATGCAAACTCAATTAATAGTAATAAGTAAGTTCCCATCTTTTTGTTCACAAGTCCTCAAGAATTTGGTTCACTCTCTTTTTGTTGATCAATCTTAAGGTGATGGGTTGATCTATAGTCCAATTTACTTCCCAATTATGTGTATGTTTTTCCAAAACGACATTATCCAGGTGTTTCAAATATGATCTTATCAAACTTACCTTTATTAAATATGATATTCTTTGGTACTCCATGAAACTAAAAGATCTCCTAAACTCTTGGAAGGTATACATGGATGCCTGAATGCAATTAGAGAGATTGTTTGTAAATTATATTCTCTTATATTGTTTGTAATTATATGTTTTTTTGGTTGTATATGTTCTGGTTGTATATGTTTTTTGGTTGTATATGTTTTGGTTGTATATGTTTTTAATTATATGTAATTAAAACAATATATATACTTATATTATTATTAAAACAATTAAAAATTAAAAATCTATACATATAAATTACTAAAATAATTAAAAAAATAAAAATATGTACATATAAATTATTAAAACAATTAAAAACAAAAAAAATAAAATGAAAAAAAGCCTTTTAGCCATACCTTGCTCGGCCAAAAGACTTCTTAGCCCCCCTCTTGCTCCAACTATTTTAGACTATGCAAGTGGGGGGCTAAGCGTAGTTGGTGGGTATATGTAGGGCCGGGTAGTACTTGGCCAAGTAAAACTCAACCAAGTGAGTATACCTCACCACCCATCCTCCACGTAGGTGCCATGTGGTGCCACGCAGAATTGGTCAAGTAGGATTTCTTTTTCGCTTGCACTTAGCTAAAAGTGTGACATAGCACTATGCTTTCACCCGTATACACCTGTCCTACAAATAAAATTTTTAAATCAAAATTTCTAATAAAATTTGACCAAAATTTTCCATATTATATAAAAAAGTTTGAAATTAATTATTAAACATGAACTAGAAACATATAAATTTGAAACAAAATAATTAAATAATTACATTTTGCTCAAGGTCTGAAACACGATCATAATCATCTAGTGCAAATAGTTGATCATTATCTTCAATTGTGTCAACCTGATCTTGTGCTTGAGAAAGTGTCAACGATCTTTGATTCCACTCTTCAACCCATTCAGTATTTTGACATACATTAGAATCACCTGAAATACACAAATGACAAAAACTTGCAAGTTCCCTTGTCCATATAGTCCATGCGCTTGAATTTGAACTCTTAAATGAATGAAATTTAGCTAATCCATTAATTGTCTCACAATGAAGTCTGGGCACGATGTTCTCATCTTCAACTACCCAAAAGAAATACTGAATTGTAGATTTCACACTTGATCTAGTAGATAATGTTATATTGCACCAATTCACAATTGCACATGCATCTTTGAATTTTACATTATCTTCAAATTTCAATTGCTCTCTAGCAAGAATTATTTAACACATGCCCCAGCTCCATCATGTTCTCCTTTTCCATGTTCATCTTCAAAAAAACTCCATATACATTGGATATTGTATTCCTTGTGATCCCTACTTAACCAATAAAACATTCAAGCATTCTTGAGTTGTCCTGTACAATTATTTGACCATATAAGATGTTCTGTCATTTGGATTCCTCTCTCTTAATTTTTTATAAAATATGTTGAAACAATATTGAACAAACTTTGATGAGTGCATCCAATTATCACTCACATAGAAATGATACTCCCTTAAAAGTTTTCTATCATCCTTTGTGCTATCATCTGCATGTCTATAAACAATATGAGCAAAAATAGCAACTTGAGTGGAATTGTAATACCGAGATTGAATTTCCTCTTGTATCTTAAGAGTATAGTTTTCCACAAAGTTCACCACTGATAATGTACTTCCAACTAGCAATGAATTTCTACATGTGCAAAATTGAGCATCAAGCCATCTGGCATGTTGAGAGTGTGTCACATATTTTGGTACAATCTTACTCTTAAATTCTGACATGAATGCATGTACACTAACCTTTTCTTTGATTAAATCGACATGTTTTCCTGTTTTCCCATTCTTTAAGGGATACTCAACATTCTTAAATATTCTAACATCCACTAGTTGTTGTCCAAAATCATTTTCACTACTCTCATGCATACATTCTACTAGTAATGAAAAATTGCCACAACTAGAACATTTTCCAGACATACATGAATGTAAATAAAATAATTGCCCATCAATTCTTTATTAGGAGGCAAGTACCAAGATTGATTTAATAATGATAGAGAGAGAAAATGAAAAATGGTGTTGAATAATGATGTAGATAGAGTAGTTTCCTACATTTAAGTGTTAATATGTGCATGCGTTGTCTTATTTTTATTAGATTCTCTAAATGATATTTTAACACTAACTCAAGGCTTTTTAAGAACTGAGACCACTTAAAAATATAAGCATGGGATTAGTGCAGGATCAAGGGGGGCCAAAAAGTGGTGATGTGAAAAAAATAGCCTTCCTCACTCGCCTAAAAATGCGAAAATCCGTGTTGACTTTTTGCTTGGCCTGGGTGTTAGTACACCTTGGCTTGGTAATTACCTATGCAAATCGGATATCCGATTTTTATTTGCAATTTTAATTTTAAAAATATATTATATGTTACATATTATATAATATATATAATGTAATAATATATTATATAATATATTATTTTATTATATATATTATGTAATACATATTATACAATATATTATTATATTATATTATATTATAATATAATAATATATTTTATAATACAATATTATATAATATATAATATAATATAATATAATATTATATATTATAATATATATAATATAATACAATACGTATTATATAATATATTATTATATTATATTATATTATACTATATATAATATCATATAATACAATACGTATTATATAATATAATAATATATTATATAATATATTATTATATTATATATGTTATTTAAAAATAATTTAAGTATAAAAATCAGATATTCAATTTTCTGAGACTTTTATATTTTGACAGTGACAGCCCGTGAGTCATTTTTAACTCATGGGCCGCGCGATTTCATCAAAATCCGATATCCGCTCCATTTGATATCTGGTGTTTTGACAAAAAAATGCTAAAAAATAGATTCAGAGGTAAGAATTTTATCGTTTTGAATCATTTTCATTCATATTTTGTATTTTATGTTAATGTTTATTTGATTTTTCATTGAAAATATGGTTTTTTTCATGAAAACTAGGTTTTTTAAAATCAAATACCTAATTGTTTAAATTTATTAACTAAATTTAATTGTTTACATTCAATTAGGTTAAAAATGGGGGATAACAATGAAAATATTGACCAACCACAATTGCAACAACCAAACCCTCATTTGCCAAACCCCCCCTCAATTCAGGATTTGATTGCACAAAATTTGAATGAATTGAGGGGGATTGCAGAAGTAAATCGTAGGATCCCTCGTCAAAACCCAATGTTTGATCCTCTCGTGTCGATCATAAAAAGTATGGAAACCATGACTGAGGAGCACGATGCCGCCCTTTTGTTGCGAGATTCTATGAGGGAAAAATATGCAGATGGCTTGTCGTATAAGGATATCAAGGATCCTGAGATATCCAAAGCCGAAATTACCTCATTGTTTGTCAATCCCCGTACTGGTCAGCCCGTAGATCCCCAAAAAACAAAACTTTCTATTATATGGTGCACAAATGATGGGATTGTGAAAAACTTTTGGGATCGTTGGTGGATGGTTTTCGACAAACCACCCAACAACAATCTTGATATCCCCTTCTATTTCATAAAAAAATTGTATGTTGAGTTTGTTTTACACAAACATGTGAACTACTTTGACATCCAACCTTTCCAGGGTGTAGGTTTAGGTATGCCTCAAAATAGACCTGGGGAAATCAGAGTAGTCCAGGGCCCATATGTCCCCCCTCCTCTTGTTGATCCCCCACCTGTAGTTCAACATCCTGATATCATTTGTGAGGCGGCTTCATGGACCATATCGGCTATTCACTCTTTGAATAGCCTTTTGGTTTCTCAGGCTACGTTAGTAGCTCAGCCTACTCTTGATGGTAGTGGTGCATCGGTGCCAGTGACACGTCATCCTCGGCTCCACACATATGCGTGCCCCATAGTTGTGTCATGTGTGAGCATGTATGCTTGGGTCCAGTTGGACAACCCGTTGATCCTCTTGTGGACAGTGCAAATTATGAGGTGCATGAGATGCATGATGCACCAAATGTTATTACACAGACTGGAGGATACCCTAGGGAGTCCTCACATGCTAGAGGCGAGGAGGCACCGTCATCATACATTGATGATGTAGTGGCAAGATTTGTATTTTCATAGTTCATGTTATATTTTAATTAAATATTTATAAAGTAGATAATATTAAGTACTAATTTTTATTAACGTGGTCTATTATACATGTCTAGACATAGATTGATAGTTTCATATACTTGTTGTGTATATATACAGAGAATTCTTGGCTTCACATCCTTGATGACTACACCCAGTATACCTAAAGAAGAAGAAGAGATGCCTCGAGTAGATGTGTGTTTATTTTATTTTTTGATCAGTAGATATAATTTGTTATTATCAGTGACAATTATATGCTAACTTGTATCAATGTCATGTTTCTGAACATATGTAGATTGTGTATGAAAATATTCAAAACATACCTCCTCTACCGAAGACATACATCAAGAGTCCTGCAAAGCTGAAGAGAAAACGTGGAGACGAGGTAAACATGAATAGTCCAATTATAGTTCATTTTTATGTTAACTTTTCGAATGTGAATTATATAATATAACTAATATTAATCATGGTTTGTTTTTCTTGTGCAGGATCCTTCAGAGCTGAGCAGTGCGGCGAAGAGGATCAATTTTGATGATCCATCATTAGCTTAGGATGTTATAGATAGTTTTGGGATGCTTACATGTCTAGTTGGCATGTATATTTTGTATATGGACATACATTCACGTATTTAGACATACATTTTGTTTCAGTTGGCGTTTATGCCATATTTGTGTATGGACATACATTTGTAATCATTTGACATTTTTATATATACAGAAGTTGATATTCGATCATCTAAATTGTTGCTCATCTATGTGCGGTGTTATCATGGAAATATTTAATCTTCATTCCAATAATTAACAATGGTTAATAATGGCTATTTAATGAACAATACAATTCATTTCAATTCATCGCAAGTGTTGTTTTTATAATGAATAATATAATTCATTTAATGAACAATACAATTCATTTAATCAACAATACAATACAATTCATTCAATGAACAATGCAATTCATGAACAATACAATTCATTTAATGAACAATACTTGATACAATTCATTATTACCCTATGCATGGTCCTATTTTGCCCCCCCACTCGATCGAACGGTCGGGGTCATACCCTACTGGCATCGTCCCTTGAGCGCCCTAAGTGCTCAAAATTGTCAAACTTTGACGGGCCCTAACTTGAAATCCGTGGCACCTATGAACGATCCGTTTGAACCTACTGGGCCACAAGAGGGGTTCCTATAAAAGCCTATCATGGTTTTTCAATTTTCCCTATGGTTTTATTAGGGCAGAAATTTTTTGGTTGGTGAAAAAATCATCAGTCTCACTCAATGGAATGTTGTCGCGTGGCTGATTTCTCATTCTGCTTGTCGCGATGACGAACCATTGGCTTTGACATGTCCAGTTAGGCATTATTACCCTACACATGCTCCTATTTTTCTCCCCCAGTCGATTGAACGCTCGAGGTCATACCCTACCGACGTCGTCCCTTGAGCGCCGTAAGTGCTCAAAATTGTCAAACTTTGACAGGCCCTAACTCAGAATCTATGGCACCTGTGAATGATCTGTTTGAACCTATGGGGCCATGAGAGGGGTCCCTACATAAGCCTATCTCAGTTTCTCAAGTTGCCCTATGGTTTTATTAGGGCAGCAATTTTTTGGTTGGCAAAAAAATCGTCAGTCTCACTCAATGGAATGTTGTTGCATGGCCGATTTCTTGTTCTGCTCATCATGATGAAAAACCATTAGCTCCAACATGTCTAATTAAGCATTATTACCCTACGCATGCTCCTATTTCCCCCCCCACTCAATTGAACACTCGGGGTCATGCCCTACCGGTGTCGTCCCTTGAGTGCTTGAAGTGCTCAAAATTGTCAAACTTTGACGAGTCCTAACTCAGAATCGGTGGCACCTGCGAATGATCTGTTTGAAGCTACAGGGCCACGAGAGGGGTCCCTACAAAATCCTATCTCGGTTTTTCAAGTTACCCTACGGTTTTATTAGGGCATCAATTTTTCGGTTGGTGAAAAAATCGTCAATCTCACTCAATGGAATGTTGTCGCGTGGCCGATTTCTCGTTCTTCTCGTCGCGATGATGAACCATTGACTCTGACATGTCCAGTTAGGAATTATTACCCTACGCATGCTCCTATTTTCCCCCCCCACTCGATCGAACGCTTGGGGTCATACCATACCGGCATCGTCCCTTGAGCGCCCTAAGTGCTCAAAATTGTCAAACTTTAACGGGCCCTAACTCAGAATCCGTGGCACCTACAAATGATCCATTTGAACCTACAGGGCCAAGAGAGGGGTCCCTACAAAATCCTATCTCAGTTTTTCAAGTTGCCCTATGGTTTTATTAGGGCATCAATTTTTCAGTTGGTGAAAAAATCGTCAGTCTCACTCAATGGAATGTTGTCGCATGGCCGATTTCTCGTTCTGCTCATCGCGATGATGAATCATTCGCTCCAACATGTCCAATTAGGCATTATTACCCTACCCATGCTCCTATTTTTTCCCCCCACTCGATTGAACGCTCGGGGTCATACCCTATCGACGTCGTCCCTTGAGCGCCCTAAGTGCTCAAAATTATCAAACTTTGACAGGCCCTAACTTGGAATCCATGGCCCTAACTTGGAATCTGTGGCACCTGTGAATGATCCGTTTGAACCTACAGGGCCATGAGAGGGGTCCCTACAAAAGCCTATCTTGGTTTTTCAAGTTGCCTATGGTTTTATTAGGGAAGCAATTTTTCAGTTGGCGAAAAAATCGTTAGTCTCACTCTATGGAATGTTGTCACGTGGCTGATTTCTCATTTCTCTCATCGCGATGACAAAATTTTGGATCTGACATGTCCAATTAATCAATATTACCCTATGCATGCTCCTATTTTTCCCCCCCAGTTGATCGAATGCTCAGGGTCATACCCTACCGGCATCGTCCCTTGAGCGCCCTAAGTGCTCAAAATTATCAAACTTTGATGGGCCTTAACTCAGAATCTGTGGCACTTGCAAACAATCCATTTGAACCATGGGGCCATGAGAGGGGTCTCTACAAAATCCTATCTCAGTTTTTCAAGTTGCCCTACGGTTTTATTAGGGCAGCAATTTTTCGGTTGGCAAAAAAATCATCAGTCTCACTCAATGGAATGTTGTCGCGTGGCCGATTTCTTGTTCTGCTCATCATGATGACTAACCGTCAGATCCGACATGTCTAGTTAGGCATTATTTCCCTACACATGCTCCTATTTTTCCCCCCCACTCGATTGAATGCTCAGGGTCATACCCTATCGGCGTCATCCCTTGAGCGCTAAAATTATATATAAATAAGCATTACACTATAGACACATAATGATCACGAATATTTCCATGTATTGCATACACATAACTACCATTACACTTGCATGTGACATCCATGAAGGGATATGCAAACATGATTTTTTTTTTCATTATCAATACAACTACACCAATGTACTCATGTACAAATACATGGACATTATCATCAATATAACTAAACCAATTTGCTCATGGACATTGTATATCATCATAACAATGTTACATCAATTCACATCCATATACAAATACAACATCCCACTTCATCTGCATCAGACATCCTCATGTCCTAAGAGAAAACCTTGCGTACAACAATGCCTATATATAAATGAAGACCAAAATAAGTAACCTTTTTATGCGGAATGAATGTGCTACAAGAAACAAATTATAACACTTGATACAAATTAGTTTGGCAAATTATAAATAGATCATTTCAAACATTTTTAAGATGCACAAGATTGTATAATTATGAAACTTACCAGTTTCTCTGCAAAGTATACAAGCATAACTTTGAAGAAAGACGCATGTTGTTTAAATCCCTTCTCACTGCATTTCTTTGCATGGTTGAAGACGATGGTAGATATGGTCATTTCTAAATAGCAATATATTCACTTGACTTAATGTTTATGCACAAAATTTATCTCATTAATGCACAAAAGAATATGTACCATCACCAAGGGAGGGTCTTGTCAACGGCGAATGATCTAGCATGAACCTGTATATCATCAAAAATCATAATGTGATGTACTATTGTATATCATCAATAAAGACCTGCATGAGCATAAAGGTTTTGTGATAATTATATCATCAAAAATTGTTAGATAGTGTTCTCTAATAACAAAAATTGTAAAGCTTATCAAATGCATGATAATAAGTCGTGTTGCAAAAATGCATCCCTTCTGATTATATCGTGTACCCGCTATGTGCATGCAAAAACCGTGTAGCCAAAAAAAAACGTTCATCAATAGACCTGCATTTTCAACACATCCTTAATATACACATAACAAACTTGAACATTAAGGTTTAATGATCATTGTTCGAAATGAAATGCATGATAAAAAAAATAAGGCACCATTAAAGACCTACTACTCAAGAGTGCCTGAAGGGTCATCTCTTTGTTTAAGAGTATCTAGTATTGCTTCATGATCAGCAGTAGTCACTGTCCATAGCTCTTTGGTCTTCGGTTTTGCTTGATGCTTCAACAACTTGACATTTGTAGCTATAATAAGGTGTGAATACATTATAATGGTTTTGTGTCTCTCATAGTCTTCAAATGCAGGTATGCCATTCTTTCTAATCATGTATGTTCGCAACCAAGTTCCCACAACAACAACTGAATTTTTATGATATGTGAATCCGTCATCATCTATCACTAGTTGTGTTAGCTTTTGTTTTCCCTATACACATCATGCCAACCAATATTCTGATCTCTCTTCATTCCCTTGCGGTGCAACAACTGTAAAAACATGTCCTGGATGTACAAGATCTGATAGATGATCATACTCAAGTGAACTTTCCATGTCATTGTTTGACAAGGATATTGTTTGAGATAAAGGAGTTAGATAGTAGGGAACCCATGTATCAACCCACTCACTTGACTCGCATTGATCCCAATCACACCAAACAAAACTCTGACAAAAACAAGCCAACGCTCGTGTCCAAATGGTCCATGTACTTGCATCTGAGCTGAGAAATGAATGCATTTTTGAAGAATCTTTAATTGTTTGACAATCCAATCTATCTCCCACTATCTACTCACTGCTGAATCAAGAGTACCTCCATGTGACAATGTTGAACTACACCAATCAACAATAGAACGTGCATCAGTGAAATTTGCACTTGAAATCCTCAATTGCTCCTTAACTAGAGCTCTTCAAACATGCACCTACTCCATCATGCTCTCCCTTCCCATGCCCTGCCTCAAAAAAACACCAATTATGAGGTATACGCCTCTCCACATGCATTCTACTCAACCAATAAAACATACGGGCATTCTTGAATTGACCCATACAGTTATCTGACCATATGATATGTCGGTCAATTGCAATATCTTTCTCATGCAAGAACTCAAAAAAATTCTTGAAAGAATGTTGCACATACTCGGAGGAGTATGATCTATCATCACTCCTATAAAAATGATACTCCCTAATTATCTTCCTATCCTCTTATGTACTATCAGGAGCATGTCTATATGTAATGTGAACAAAAATAGCAATCTGGATTGAATTGTAGTACTGAGATTGTACCTCATTCTGTGGTTGCAATGTATAGTTCTCTACAAAATCAACCACCGATACAATAGTGCCAATCGGGAAAGAGTTCTTACACATCCTGAACTGTTGATCCAACCACTGAGACCTATGGTGTGCCTTGTATACTTGTAGAAAAGATATTCCTTAAAATCCAAAATAAAATCAGCAATACTCACTTCTCTTGAGACTAATTCACATCTAGAACCTTCACCTCCACTCTTCAAAGTGTATTTCACTATCTCATATCTTTTTTTCTCAACATAATTATTTCCAAACTCATGTTTGTTGCCCTCATGAAAACATGAAACAAACTTTGACAACACACCACATTCTGAGCACTTCTCATTCAAACAATCATTTCTATAGAAATAGCAACCATCATCTCTAGGGCATAAAAATAGATCTTGCAAGTCTCTTGATGATCTCAGAAATAGCATTGCACCACACTCCTGCAACATCTCATTAGTATGCATCGTAGAACAAATATGACATAAAAGTTCATGGTACATTGAAAACTCCACATGGTACTTGCAACAACAGGTATTGCGAATCTTAAGAGGAACACAATAAAATGGTTTCAAAGATTCAAAGGCCCTTTGTGATATTTGCAAAGTTGGATGTAATTCACAAAAAAAAATTTACAACATTGTTTGGCTTGATTCCAAGAAATACTTGGGATGCGGTGTGTGGTCTCGGTTGCCGATTCTTAATTTCAAAATGTCCTTTACATTGGGTGACACTCAAGAATTAGAGTGCACAAATTGTTGAATCTCTTCCTTCACATTGTCAGTCAACTTTCTATCAACATGTGGAAGCCTCCCACCAAATGCCCATGTATCTTGTTGAAGTGGATCATCAAGTCTTTGTCTTTGTGCAAGTGCTCTATCCAAAGTTTTATGGTTTATGTTAAAATCAACACAAGTTTGTCTCATTTGACGAGCCTTCCTCAATTGATGGCTTACTAAGGAGGTTGTAATAACTCTTCGAGTGGCTCTCTTATCTCTTTCTTTGGTATTCTTTCCAATAGAATTGAGAGCATCAAATAGATTTTTTGCAATAATAGAATTTCTCTCCATCTTCTTGTTCATACAAATCTTCAATTTGTTTAGCAATGATCTCATCTTTATCATCTTTAGCAATTGAACAAAGAGTTGGCATTGCTCGGTCAATGTCTTATTGCTAATATTCTAGTTGAAAAGTTGTGTAGCCCACAACCGAATGGTTCTTGTTGACCTCTTGCCTTCAAGATTCGCAATAATGTTCTCATCGATTTCAAATAACCATTTTGGGGTTCTTGAAGGTCTTGGATTTGGAATTTATCTTTCATCCATGAGAGGGTCTTCATTTCTAAAGTAATTAAGTGTTACATATGGTTTACTTGGTTGAGTAATTCCACCTTCAATGTTAAATTTTTCCACATTTTCACCTCTTATGTCAAAATTTTCCACATGTTGAGCATTTTCATTATCACTTTCAACATTTTCAAAATTTTCAATATTTTCACTTTCAAAATCTACATTTTCATTTTCAACAACTTGTGGCACATTTTCAAATTCAATTTCCTCTTCAGTTGAATTAACATTAGCAATATTTAACATACCTTGTCTTCTCCTCCTATGACATTCTCTATCTCTTTCTCTATACACTTCAATTTGGTCGTTTGAAAGTTTTCTTTTGCGTTTAGACTTCCGATGACTACTACTCCCCATTTCCCTCCACACATATGCTCCTTCGTGATTGACAATGTAAGTTTTCACTTTAAGAATCTCCCAAAATAACAAATTTGTCTCTAGCTGTCTGAAAACCTGCGATCCTCGACAGAAAACAGAATATGTAGACTGTGGGCCGTTGGAATCTATAGAATGGCCCACAAACCCTTTTTTTCTTGGTTTTTTGTACTAAAATCAGATATCCGATTTTAGTACAAAAAATTTCTCGTTGCTGCCATTTATTTAGTAAACTACCACATGGCAAAAATCCGATATCCGATTAAATCAGATATCAGATTTTATTAGTCATATTTGAGAGAGAGAGATATAGAAGGGGAGAGAGAGAGAGAGAGAGAGAGAGAGAGAGAGAGAGAGAGAGAGAGAGAGAGAGAGAGAGAGAGAGAGAGAGAGGAGAGAGAGAGAGACCTATGGACACCATATGACCCCTAACGACACCAGAGGACCCCTTAAGACACCAAATCATGTCGTTAGGGGTCGTATTGTGTCTTACGGGGTCGTAGGACACAATACGACCCCTAACGACATGATTTCGTGTCTTAAGGGGTCCTATAGTGTCGTTAGGGGTCATATGGTGTCCATAGGGGTCATATGGTGTCCCATGAACCCTTATGACCTCTTAGGACACCATATGACCCCTAATGACACCATATTGGGTCGCTTTGGGTCATATTATGTTCTAAGGGGTCATATTGTGTCCTAAGGGGTCCTATGGTGTCCCAAGACACCATATGACCCATAACGACACCGTAGGACCCCTTAAGACACCAAATCATGTCGTTAGGGGTTATATTGTGTCTTACGACCCCTTAGGACACAATATGATCCCTAACGACACAATTTTGTGTCTTAAGGGGTCCTATGGTGTCACAAGACACCATATGACCCCTATGGATAACATATGACCCCTAACAACACCATAGGACCCCTTAAGACACCAAATCATGTCGTTAGGGGTCATATTGTGTCCTAAGAGGTCATAAGACACAATATGACCCCTAACGACATGATTTGGTGTCTTAAAGGGTCCTATGGTGTCGTTAGGGGTCATATGGTGTCTTGGGTCCTAAGAGGTCATAAGGGTTCATGGGACACCATATGACCCCTATGGACACCATATGACCCCTAACAACACCATAGGACCCCTTAAGACACCAAATCATGTCGTTAGGGGTCATATTGTGTCCTACGACCCCGTAAAATACAATATGATCCCTAACGACATGATTTGGTGTCTTACGGGGTCCTATGGTGTCGTTAGGGATCATATGGTGTCCATAGGGGTCATATGGTGTCTTGTGACACCATATGACCCCTAACAACATGATTTGGTGTCTTAAGGGGTCCTATGGTGTCCCAAGACACCATATGACCCCTAACGACACCATAGGACCCCTTAAGACACCAAATTGTGCTGTTAGGGGTCATATGGTCTGTCTCCCTCTCTCTCTCTCTCTCACTCTCTCCCTCTCTCTCTCTCTCTCTCCCTCCCTCTCTCTCTCTCTCTCTCCCCTCCTCTCTCTCTCTCTAAAATATGACTAATAAAGTCGGATATCGGATTTCTGCCATGTAGAAGTTTACTAGATAAATGGCGGCAACAGGAAATTTTTTGGGGACCACAAATTTTTGTACTAAAATCCGATATCCGATAAAATCGGATATCGGATTTTATTGGATATCTGATTTTTGTAGTCAAATTTTCAAATTTCAAATTTCGGCTCGGGAATGCTTTGGTATTTGGCTTGGAAGTGACAAGCCTGGAAAGTCAACTGAAAAAATGTGTTTTTCAGTATTCCTTGATTTTCCAGACTTTACACTAGTGGCTGACGACTTTTTTTGTAGCCAAAATTGATAAAATGAAAAGGGTTTTTTAAGGACGTTCCCATCTTTCCAACAATATAAGGCTTGTCTTATTTTGACTTTAATAAATAATTATTATTTATTTTCTAATTGAATTTTGACAATAGTCCTAATTGATATACAGATTGAAAAACACTCGTAACTTTCAAACGGTATAATATTTTTTGAAACTGAAACATGTGTCACATCCTATGCTTCGTCTATTATAGGGAAAAATTAAAAAAAATTAAATTTCATAAGGTTTTGACCAAGTTAAGGTGGTCAGACGTAGGAGTTTCTGAATTTCTGAAAAGCTGTAGTAAACAATTCATAAATAATTATTTAATTTATAAAAAAGAAAAAAAAATATGTGTCACATCTGGACATGAGTCTAATACTTATATTATAGATATTATAAAAAAATATTAATATTTGATTGTGATTAGGGTGGTTAGACATGCGTCTACTTCTTATTTTTTTCCTAAAATTTTAGTACCACTGCAATGAAATTTGAAATTTTCATCAAATAGGATTTTTTTTTTCCAAAAAACAACTAGTAGCTTAGAAACTACATTCAATTTTCTATATATTCTCTTCTTACATATTTTAAAAATAATGTTCACAACTTATTCAAATTTTCATGTCAAGTTGCATAACTCTGATTTTCTTAAATTTCATTGCCACTTAAGGGCCTGTTTTGGCACACCATGATCTTGCACATAGTAAATTAATTAATTCTAAAAGGGCCTTGTTAAAAACACAAGCATGTGTGCAAAGTGATGTAAAATTAAATGAGAAAAGTGCAAAGAATGAACTTTTCTATAAATGTTTCTCTAATTTTAGTTTATGCAAAACTAGGCAAGCATGTATGTCAAAGTAAAAAAAATGAAAAATAACTATAAGACAAATAATGTGAAGCTTCTAAAATTTAAATAATCGGAACCGTAAAAATGTGCATGAATGAAAATAAAATTTAGTAATAGTATTTGTCACTCCCTCAAATTATGTAATATGAAGGGAATTTGACATACAAATTGAAGAGTCAAAAATGAAAAATAATTATGAGAACATGGTATGAAAAGTGAATAATACATATCTATATACATAGTGCTGAAAATTGCTAGCCCTCACAATTTCACACGTTGTTTAGCACTCATTTTGGCACTTGTGGTTAATCATAAGAAAAGGTTTATGTCTTGGGATTCAATAAGAAAATTTGGTCACGACTCTGGGTAAGTGCACAAAGATGGTGGTCAAAAAGGCCGGTATAAGTGGACACTTTCTTTTTGAAATCAGGTGAACCTGAACTTGGAGGCAAAATTTGAAAGTCATCCACTCAAGATATGAAGATAATCAAAGAACAAATATTGTATTAATCTGAATCTAGTTTCCAAACTACTAAACTTTTTCAAAATTGGATAAGACTAAGGGGGTCAAATCCTTCGCGCACGAAAAATTGACCCTGATTTTTTTTGAAAAACATAACATAGTGTCTGACGTGCGCATCAAAAAAGTCATAGTTAGATTTAGTATTTTGACAAATTCTTTGGCAGAAAGATAGTTAAGAGTGAGTACTATAAGATGTGTATTTTTTTGTAATTTTTTGTTGAGTATTTTTTTTTTATGATTTTTCCAATCGAGCACATCCTGAAAATTAGGTACCTGTTCATGTGCGAAGCATAAGTTGCACTAAACAAATAAAAAATACAAGTTTTTTTTTTTAAATTGTAAAGAATAAAGTGCACTACAATAATATATAAAGTTTTTTAAATTTGGTTAAGTATATCAAAAGGTATTCAGAAAATGGTGCACCTATGTCTGTGAGAACTATGGAGACACTGGTAAAAGACATTCAATAATAATATGTTATTGTTGTTCATATTGAAAAAATATTATATGGTTAGAAAGCTCAGAAGATGGGTGAAAATATGGTGGCAACCTGATGATGACAATGTCGATAAACCAAGTTGATAAAATAAAACATGTCAAAAATGAGAGAAAATGAGGGAAATCAAACTTCCAAACCGTAGCTTTGTCATCCAGGCCTATTTCCAAGCCTAAATAGTCAAAAGAACGTACGGGGTACTTATGGTTTAAAAAGTGCGTACGGGGTATTTATGGTGTAAGAAGCACATACGCGCTATTTTACTATAAACAGCGCCTACGTGCTATTGTATAATATGATATTATGTATATATAATATGTGCATATACATATAATATATGTAATATATAATATGTATATATACATATAATATATGTAATATATAATATGTGTATAATATGATATTGTATATATAATATGTTTATATACATATAATATATAATATATGTATATATATAATATATTAAACATATATATACACATGTAAGTGTATTGTATCCCCCTCTCAAATGCATACAAGGTGCCTCTCTCTCTCCCTCCCTCTCTCCCCTACTGCCTTCCTCCATACCCCATCCCTCCCTCTCTCCCCGTATCCCTTCCTCCATACCCTATCTCTCTCTCTCTCTTTCTCTCTCTCTCTCACTCTCTCCTCTTCTCCCTTCCTCCATACCCCATCCCTCTTTCTCTTCTTCTCTCCCTCCCTCCCTCCATACCCCACTGCAATTGTGTCTGCACTTCTATAGAAGTAAGTGAATTTATTTCTTTTCTGCAACTTCCTCTTTGATTTTTATCATGTGTGCTCTCCTAAGAAAATTGATTGATGGATTTGGGTGTGTATATTGAATAGGAGGAATAGGGTTTGAAATTGAACCACGGGTGTATTACTGTGACAAACAAGGAAACTTGCAACAATATTCTTCTCGAATGTGTTTTTAATGAGCAGAGCAGATGTGGAAAATAGTGTCAACAAAGCAACATGATGAGTCAAAGTACCTACAATATGTTTTTTAGAAGGAAACAATAGGTAGGAAGAGAAAGAGGGAGAGTAACACAAATGATGTCCTGTAGAATGATAGTGGTGGGTATGCGAGAGTTCCCATGTTGTTACACAATGCCTGTCACCTAAAGAAATTAAAGTTTGTTGTATGCATGACAGTGGTAGTATATGATGATCACCACTTGTCAAATAGCTTGGAATGGTACATACCCATGAAAGAAATCAAGTGTGTAATTCCTATAGTCACAATCGAGATCAGTCTTATAACCTTGCAAATTTAATAGCATCATATGTTTTAGAACTTAGGCAGTACTCTTAGGGTTAGGTCAAGCTCTTACACTTGCTTTTTAACGAAGCCTTGTTGTTTGTTCACTTGGAGTCTGAATGACTGATGATTTATGTGTGTATGTTGAATAGGAGGAATAGGGTTTGAAATTGAACCACAGGTGTATTACCAAGACAAACAAGGAAACCTACAACAATATTCTTCTCGAATGTGTTTTTAATGAGTAGAGCAGATATGGAAAATAGTGTCAACAAAGCAACATGATGAGTTAGAGTACCTACAATATGTTTTTCAGAAGGAAACAATAGGTACAAAGAGAAAGAGGGAGAGTAACACAGATGATGTCCTGTAGAATGATAGTGGTGGGTATGTGAGAGTTTCCATGTTGTTACACAATGCCTGCCACCTAAAGAAATTAAAGTTTGTTGTATGCATGGTAGTGGTAGTATATGACGATCATCACTTTTCAAACAACTAGGAATGGTACATACCCATGAAAGAAATCAAGTGTGTAATTCTTATCGTCACAATCGAGATCAGTCTTATTACCTTGCAAATTTAATAGCATCATATGTTTTAGAACTTAGGCTATACTCTTAGGGTTAGGTCAAGCTCTTACAATTGCTTTTTAGCGAAGCCTCATTGTTTGTTCGCTTGGAGTAGCGTTGTATGATGTTCTATTCATAACTTTAAATTTAATATATCATTTTATTAGCCCACCATATGACCCCTTAGGTGTCATTAGAGGTTGTATTGTTTTCTAAGAGGTCATATAGTGTCCTATGACCCCTTAAGACCCCTCAGGACACCAATGACCCATAACAATACCATATGGTGTTCTCAAGGGTCCTGTGGTGTTCTATGACCCCTTAGGACACCATTTGGTATCGTTATAGGTCCTATGGTGTGCTCTCTCTCTCTCTCTCTCTCCCTCCCTCTACCTCTCTCCCTCAATCTACCTTCCATCCCCCCTCTCTCTCTCTCCCTCTCCCCCCTTCTCTCTCTCTCTCCCTCTCCCTCTCCCTCCTTGCCTCCCCCCTCTTCTCTCCCTCTCTTCCTCCCTCTACCTCTCTCCCTCTCTCTACCTTCCCTCCCCCCCTCTCTCTTTCTCTATCCCTCTCCGTCTCTCCTGCTCCATCCTTCCCTCTCTCTCTCTCCCTCTCCCTCCCTGCTCTCTCTCTCCCTCTCCCCTCTCCTCTCACTCCCTCCCCCTACTCTCCCTCTCCCTTCCTCCATACCCCTTCTTCTCTCCCACCCTCCCCCCTCTTCTCTCCCTCTCTCCCTCCCTCTACCTCCCTCCCTCTCTCTCTCTCTCTCTCTCCCTCCCTCTCTCTCCCTCTCCCTCCTTCCCTCCCCCCTCTTCTCTCCCTCCCTCTACCTCTCTCCCTCTCTCTACCTTCCCTCCCCCCTCTCCCTCTCTCCCTCTCTCTCCCTCTCCTTCCTTCCCTCTCTCTCTCCCTCTCCCCTCTCCTCTCCCTGCCTTCCCCCACTCTCCCTCTCCCTTCCTTCCTCCCCCTTCTTCTCTCCCACCCTCCCCACTCTTCTCTCCCTCTCTCCCTCCCTCCTTCCCTTCCAACCCCCTCCTCTCTCCCTCCTCCTACTCTCCCCCCTTTCCCCTTCTCTCTCTCTCTCTCTCTCTCTCCCTCCCTTTTCATTCACATCTTTTATACTACCAATAGCACATATGGGGTACTGAAACTATTAGTTCACTGCCCTGCCATAACTTTTTTAAAGCAAAGGAGCACGTACACGATACTTATTACTTGTAAGTGCATACAGGGTACTGATCCCATCATTCGTTACCCTGCTATAACATTTTTTAGGCCTAGGAGCGCGTACACGCTACTTATTAGTCCAGAATGGGAAAAAAGAATATCGTCAGGCTTGTCAACATTTTATGGACTAACAACGTGTACGTAGTTATTAATGTAGTGTGTACGTGGTTTATAGACATAGTTTTAGTTGCCCAAGAGCCTCAATGACCTCAAAAGAAGTTTTTGAGGTTGTTGAAGGCCCCATTGGGACTGTGTCTGCGCTTTGGGATGCATGACAGGGGCATGCCTAGCATAAACCTGCCCACTTGGATGTGCTTGTGATGTCGGTTTGTGCACATGATGAACCGAATCAATTCTAGCCAATCAGGAAACTTTGCATTGAATGCAATTGACGATTTTTGTAGCAGGCGAAAAAATGCTACCAATTGAAAATGGCTCTGACTCATCAAAAACTGAGACATGCCATTGTAGAGGAGCCTCACGTGACCCCACGAGATCAAATGGATCAAATATATATGTCCGTCAAATTTTGACAATTTTTTGGACTCAGGGCACTTGAGAGATCGCATAGGTACGGTATGACTCTTGATGTTCTGACACTTTGGGATGAATGATAGGGGCATGCCTAGCATAAACCTACCCACTCGGAAGCGCTCACGATGTCGGTGTGTGCACATGATGATCCAAATCAATTCTAGCCAATCTGGCAACTTTGCATTGCATGCAACTGACGACGTTTGTACCAGGCGAAAAATGCTACCAATTGAAAATGGCTCCGACTCGTAAAAAACTAAGATAAGCCATTGTAGAGGAGCCCCACATGATCCCATGGGTTCAAACGGATCGACCATATGTGTCCTGGATTTGAAGAAAAAGTCCATCAAATTTTGACAATTTTTTGGACTCAGGGCACTTGAGAGATCGCACTGGTACGGTATGACTCTTGATGTTCCGATGCTTTGGGATGCATGACAGGGGCATTCCTAGTGTAAACCTTCTCACCCAAATGTGCTCGCGATGTTGGTTTGTTCACATGATGAACAAAATTTGACCAACGGTGCTCTCGCACCAAACACATATTGTTGTTTATATTCATATTGTTGATTACATATGCAAATATTCATTTAAATTTATAAAAGGGAAGCCACCAAATGCAACAAATACACAATAATAAACTGAATACAAGGAGTCTTGTAGGGTTAATTCAACATTTTAGAAATTTTATCAAATCACATTCCATGATTGCAATGTTTTATATCATATATTTTTGTTGTTTATATTCATATTGTTGATTACATATGCAAATATTCATTTAAATTTATAAAGGACAGCCACAAAATAAAACGAATACAAAATAATGAACTCAATACATATTTATTGGATCAAATATTGATATTTATATATATAAAAAAGGCATGTCTGCCAAGTCAATACAAGTATTACAAAAATGTGGCATATGCCATGTCCAAATTGATATACAATAAAATGTAGAATATATCTACATATATTGGTCATTCTATGACCAAAACTAACACTATATGATCCTAAACTTGTGGTGGATCATCAAAATCAAGCCTCTTCGATGCAGTATGTAGCTCTATAGATGGCTGAAAAACCACAATTCAAAAGCCAAGTTAGAATTCTTTTGTAGAAAATAGTTCACAATTAACAACATAACTATGCATTTAACTTAAACTCCTTTGCAATTGAAGTGTAGATTACCTCATCGGCTGATCAAGGAGCTAATGTCTCCGCTCTCCTCTCCTTGTCACTCTTAAAAGTTTTCTTGAAGACATACTTAAATGGATCCACGTTATGGCCATACCGCAAAGTGGTCTATTTTAGATTAAATGTACAATTAATACAATGTACTAACATAAATATATCAAAAACACTTAAAAGCTATAATATAGAGAACAATGACGTACCTGTGCCTGAGATGCTTCTCCAATGGACTGAGGATGGCTGACCATCGATGTAGAAACTGTCACTATTACCTATACAAAAAATATTGAAAGATTAAATACAATTAATATAATGATAAGTATTGGAGATTAAAAACAATTAATTTTACATATCAAACAAAAGTGTACCGGATCTTGAGATGCTTCTCCAGTACAAGGAGGAGGGTTCCCCATTGATTAAATAGGTATGGATATTTCCTATATGAAAAAAATATAAGATTATAATATATCACAAGTTCACATGTACGCATCCATATAATCATGAAATCAAGAAAATAAAGTAGAGATACATACCTCCACCCTCTCTTGATCCATGGGTGAATCAGGTGCATTCAACAAATTCACATAGCTCAATGGTCATTGTACATGTAAAATAGACAAAAAACACTAATCAATCTACAAACCCCGACTAATACTTGATTTCAATATTTTCAAATAATTATACAACTAAAAATGTGTTCAATTACCTTCTTCCCAAGTATTGGCATCTTCGAGGAATTCTTTTTCTTAGGATGAGCCCTAGACGCGGAGGGGTACCCTAAAAAAACAAAATTAACATGAGATATTAGTAGAGATAATAAAATAAACATAATTTTAAGAATCTAAAATGAAATGACTTGCATATTCCATCAAAATAATACATAAAAAGGGTTGTACAAAATATTATACCATATAGCCTTGTAGGACAAAATCAATCGCTGAGAGCATGATGTCATCAATCTGGGACATTTCGTCCCTTGTCAACACCTACAAACCAGAAATTGGACCAAGCATTAAAGATAGTTAGTATATCTTGTATTTTTTTGAATTCAAAGTGTACTATTCTATTTTAACATGTTACAAAATTTATACCTCAGGCATCAAAGTTGCAGCTATAGTAACTGGGGGAGGAGTATGAGATACCACTGCTGCATCCTGAAATGCATATTATTTGTCTCAATTTAAATCGATGTATAAATGAAAATTCATTTATGTAATTACAATTTTAAGTGACTGATAAATAAAATTCTACGAATTCAAATCAACACACCTGTGACTGTGGCTAATGGGCAAACACTATGTCCATCAACTCATCTGTCAGTGCGAAATCCTCAACCATGTGGGTCTAACATCTACTCCTACAAATCGTGCATAGATGAGATGATGATCCATCTGCACCGGTTGCATCATCTATCCCCGAGCATATCCCCAAGCAACTGGCACACATATGCTGGATGGGCTCTGTGTCGCCACCTAATGGCTCATCATCCAATACAATAGGGTGTGCTAATGACGTCCCATGCTGGATGATGGCACCAGTCAATGTTGTGGCCACCTGAACAGTCTGTAGCTCCATCGACTCTTTCAGCTCTACCGGGACAACCTGATGCACCTTGGGTTTGGGTGCTAGGGGGTGGCGACTCTCCGTGGGTAATCTCCTATGGGCTCCATGTCTATCTTGGGTAGAGCCACCACCTCTACCATGGAACTCTCTCATGTCAAAATAGTTTGGTTGCACATTGAGCACAAACTCACAATATACTTTTCTCAAAAAATATAATGGAACCTCATAATTATTACAAGGTGGATCATCAAAGACCATCCACCACCTCTGCCAAAAAAGATTCTTCATCTGCACATTGGTACACCAATGTATGGGAAACCACTTTGCATTAAGAGGTAATGACTGACCAGTTTTGGAATCAACAAAAAAGGTACATATTTGTTATTTAGTAATATTTTTGTTTTTTACTCCATATGATAGTCCATCGACATAGAATTGACGACACTTATCCCTAAAGCTTCCCCATTTGGTAATTTGTGTGGAAACAAATATGGAACCACTAGCTAATGTTTCTAGGCTAGTGGCAAGGGATTGATGATGCTCAAGTTTAGAAGTTTTCAATTTAACAATCAGTCTATTGATTTTAGACGTATTTTGTCCTAACTGATTAATTAATTGCTCTTGTGTTTCAGGTGTGCAATCAAAAGGAGGAATTGGGGGTTGTTCTTGTGTGTTTTTAGGAGGTGCATTTGGTTGTTCTTATGGGTTTTCAGGAGGTACATTTGGTTGTTCTTGTTCTGGATTAGAAGAATCTGGTTTTTGAAACAAAAAATGAAAAAACCTAATCAAAATTAATGAAATTAAATTCAAAATGTAAAACAAATTGAACAAATGGGAAAGAAAGACAAAAATAAACAAAAACTAACCTTGATCCATAGCTTGGAGGACAATCTATCACCCTGTTCACGGATTAGGAGAGGAAATGGAAAAAAAAATGAAGTAAAAAACGTGCTATTCACGGGTAAATGAGACCCAGCTTTTAAAAAGTTTTTTTTACTAGGCACTGCGTACGTGATTATATTTGGATTATTAGCACGTACACACTCATTTTCCTATGAGTAGTGCGTACACACTCATTTTCCTAAAAGCAGCGCCTACGCGCTATCTTCTCTAGGCTTAGGAAGAACAAACCTAAGTGCGTACGCGCTGCTTGTTTTTCCATGTTTTTTTTGGGTGGTGTCCACTTTTCAGACCACCATCTTTGTGCACATATCCCTCTTTGAACTTTTAAATTGGGAAGGAGTGCTAGCGTCCTCTCAACTTGGACCTTTTAACTACCAAGCAGGGAAGGATACTAATGGTAGTAATGCTCTCAATGAGGTAGGTCTTGCATTCCAAATATTTGCAGATGATATTAATTTGTTTTCATATCCATTCAGCTTCTTAAAATTGATTATTCAAATATTTTAGAGTTCTAAGGTCGTATTTTTGGGAGATATAGGAATTTTTTTATGAAAGTTTAATTTCCATATTTTGGAGTGATAAGGTTAATGTGTTTTATAAGTCAAAATAAGGTTACATTATTCTATGGTTGTACTCTTGGTTTTATTCTGTTACCGCATCATTTATTCCTCATGGCAAGAGTGGGTCATCTTTTCCTTTTTATGTTGGAGTCCTAGTTCATGCCATATTACCTTGGTTCAAGTCTTTAATGCATCCTCAAATCCTTTTTCTAGTCATTTAAGTCAGGTTCAGACAATTGATTGAACTCCTTGAAAACGTCGAACCATTCTGAACTAGGTTCAACAGGTTCATTTAGGTTCAATAGGTTCAAAGGTGTTTAGAAAAAGTTTTTTTGTACTAACATTTTCTCTAAGTGTTTTGCAGCGGCTCTTCCAAAAAGTTTTTCCTGTTCGGTGATATAACATCTATGTTGAACTTATTGAACTGAGTTCAAAGGGTTAAAATATGTTCAACGTGTTCAACATAGCAAGTGGTCAATAGTTTGACGTGGTGTACATATCCAAACTACTTGAACACTCAAGAAGTAGGTTCAAGATGTTCATCTGGGTTCAATGTTGGTGGGTCCCATGGTTTCTAATGTTTTGGGAAGTGCATTCATTGCTAAATATGGAGAGGTAGAACCATATCTTAAAGTGATGTCATTCTTTGGCTTTTTCGAAGTAAGTGAACATTTCAGGAATGGGTAGTTTCTTAAAGCACGCCACCATGCATTCAATGCATGCGTACGAAGGTCTAATCTATCAACTTGTCGTGTCCAGACCGAAATTGTGAAATCATTGCATTTAATGTCTCTGTATCATTACCTATCTCAATAAGGTATGAAAATCATTTGCATTCTGCATTTGTTACTTGCTGCTGGACTTTTGTTTATGTTATCCTTGGATAGGAGTCTTTCTTGCTGCTAGCCGTCGTCTGATTATACAACTATGAAGGTGAGTTTTTCCTTATTTTCTCCAGTGTTTTCCCTTGCATTTTCTCTCATACAAAAGGTTTCACTGCAATCAAATCTAGGTTTCTTGTTTTGAAGTTATGAATTCCACTCTGCATTTGTTTGGAAACGTCTTTAGCTTGGCATCCACATAAGCCATAGTTAGTGATACTGACTTGAAAGGAGAGAACCTTGAAAATTTGAAAGAAAGGGTGTTCAAGGGTATTGATAAGTCTTTTTGTATAGAGATTTTGAGTAGTGGAATTTTAGAAGCTGCAACCTTTCCTCCAGCAATTCCTTGTCCAGAGTTGGTTCGGGAGTGTATTGCTAGATGTGACCGAGTATCTAAAACTATTAAGACAGATAATGGTGAAACCCTTCTTGCCATTAACCATGAGGTGATTACTTCAGTTTTCAAGATATCGGATTACCAGTTTTCTAATTTCTCTCTTGCCCAGTCAATCAGTGAGTTCAATGCAGATAGAGTCAGACACTGAAATAATGTGGCGAAATTGTGGTTGAAGGTCCCATAGAGAGGTGGTTCTAGGTTACCTAAAAATCCTAACAAGAACCAAATGTTGCCACATATCCACGATGTGATGCTTCTGTTGCATCGAGCCAGAGGTTCCATCGAAGCTTATAGCTTTGATGATTGGATTTATTGCTATGTGCAATTAGTTCTAGAAGGAAAACAATATTTGGATTGGGCAGAGTTAATTGTTGATTCCATGAGAGAGTAGTTGAGTCTAGCCAAGCAGTTTCAACCAAACTTCTTCATGTCCTCATATCTCTTGTATTGTCTAGCTTGTGTTAAAGAGTTAACGGGTATACCAAAGCAGCCCACTGAGGAAGATGTTTCGGTGTATGAGTTCTATCCTATGCTGCAAAAAGACAATACCCTACAAGATTTCAGAAGGATACACAATGCATTCCTGGGTGATATGTGTCATGAACTGAAGGTACAAAGGCTAAATGGATTTCAGATGATGCACAGACCTTGATTAAGAAGTTTGGTAGTTTTTACATCCAGTTCCCACGCTTTTTCTATATACGGGTAGGAGGCTTTGAAGAGGAACCCTTTAAGCTCCCCCACTTCTATTCTGATTGTTTTGTTCTAGTAGAAGTATGTAGGCAATTGACATTTGTGATCAAGAAGGCACAACCTAAGGATAAGTGGGAAGGTCATTTTCCAATACAATTGGGAGTGTTGTCTTGTAATTCAATGTTTGATGCACTAAGTATAGGAGCATACCTTAGGAATTTTAATTTCTCTCTATATTCTAAAAGGAAGGGGTTTGACAATAAGGGATTTTCTCAAAGCCTTGGCTTAATGCCTTATCTTCCCACGCCACAGTTAGAAGATTTCTGGGAAGATTGTATAGATGAACTTGAAGTTTTCAAAAGGGAAAGCATGAGATTGGTGCTAGAACAGGTTGTCTCTTTGCAAATAAAGTTAGACATTAAAGGGCTTGAAGAGGATTATCTTGAATTGTTTGAACCAGGATATTTAGCCCATGCAGAGACTGAAATGCTCCCAATTAATTGGGATGAGGAGGAAAATGATGACATACAATTGAGGACCAAACGAGTTCTAGAAAGAACCGTGGCATGGGTGGCTAAAAAGAAAGCAATAAAGTCAGGTGCCAAGTCCCTTTCTGCAAGAAATAATAAGGATCCTCTATCTTTACCAAAACGTCCTTCTAACAATGCTCTTGTTCATGCAGGTAGGGATACCAAGTCATCTCAGCCTAGACGCAAGTCTAGCCCAACTCTGGATTTCAGTACCCCTTGGCATACTTGATCACGTAGTGTCGCCTAGAGGAAGATGGACCAATTCAAGGATATGGGAGTAAAAGATACCATGCTTGAGGCTCAGATTTTTGAAATTGAAGATTTGGATGGTGAAGTTGCTTCTGCTCTAGACTCGCAAACAGTGACTATGGCAATGGCACCACCACCAAAAATGATTGAAGGAACTTCTCATTCCGCTGTGACCCCTAAATGGTTAACAACCTCAGTGAACAAGAAAAGGAGTTTTCTTCCTGTGACAATTCCGATTTAGGAGATGGTTGCTAAGTACTCCGAGAAGAATCCAAAACCAGCTTGTACCATGGGAGAAAGAAGAGCACAAATGGCAAAATGTCTTGCCTCTGTTTGCCAAAATCGAAGAATATGGGACTACCAGGTTTCTAACAGAACATTCAATTAAGCTGGTGGCCGATGAATGCCAACTTTTCATGCTGAAGAAAACTATCATGTGGTGAGTGTTTACCTTTCAGTCGATGATTATGGATGCCAGAACCTCTATCTATGAACTTCAAGATTTGCAAAGTAGTATAGTTAAGGATAATAAAGTGGTTAATCCCGATCATGACTGGGAGTTAGGAATATGTGGGTCGAGCACAGAGGAAGCAATCAAATCTTTCCGGTTGAACATGGAGAAGATCAAAGTCAAGAGTAGCTTCACACTGGAGGATATAACCAAGGTGGCTAGGATCGAATCTATGGTTTTCATTGGGAATGATCAGCTGCCGAAACACTCAGAGAAGATGGTGCAACATAAGTGGAATAAAGAGGTGGCAAAGGCAAAACTCAATGCAATGAAAGTCCCAAGCCAATCCATGGTTCAAGAACTCACAACTGCTCATGACACCCACGAAGATGGAGAAGATGACAATGATGGAATATGACATAATGCATCAATTTAGGACTAGTTTTCTTTATTTTTAAAACATTTTTCATAGTTATGAAAAAACTTCGGGACACCTGTCCCAAAATACTTTTCGTTGGTTTCGTAACAGTTTTATCGGGGAGTGGTCGAGTTTTCAGGGAGACCTCCCCCGTTTAGACTATAAATTAAGTAAAACAAATGGTAGAAGGGTTAGATTTTAGTAACTAATTTTGTGAACTTCGACTGAAGTTTTTGTTTTGGTATTTTATGTTCTTAATCAAAGGAAGAATCAGATGATTGAGATCTGTTATGGAAAAAGATTGGCAGATGTATTTTTGTGTCTTTGTTGCATAAAGATATATATATGAAACCTGATCATATTGTTTTTGGGGAGAAGAAAGATCTGTGTATTTTGAATCCAAATAGATAACATGTCTTTGCATATGTTCATCTGATCAAGTGATAGTAATTGATCATTTCATTGCAGTATTTCATTATTCCTCTGATGTCCTTTCCTTTGAATGTGTTGTTTACTCTAGAAAAGATTCATCATTGAGGGCGGATGTATTTTCCTTGAATCTGTTCATCTTTTATTAGTTTAGGTGGAAGAAGTATATTGAACTCTGTTTCAGTTGCTGTAGTTACATGCTTTGAAAATTAAGGAAATAGCTTTCATTGTTTATGAGACATGAGAAAAATTGCAGCCTTTCATCTAAGAATGAAATAGGTGGCCTTACATGCTTTCTGGTTAAAAGCTTTCATTTAGATATAAATAAAAATAAAACACATTTCATGAAAAACCTAGATAGGGAGCTGTACCTATGCAAAAATTCAGAGGGAATTGATTTGAACAACACTTACCCAACTGTTCAGTGAATCATTTGTTCTTGGAATAAGATAACAGAGTTTAAGATTAATCATTTAAAAACAAAGAGCAAATCTGTTCACTAACATATTCATATCATATCAAGTCAACTTCTTGATTTGAGATGGTGTTTTGCATGAGAAGCATATGGTTTTTCTTTCCTTTTTTAGATTGATATATTTAAGGAAACCATATATTATGAAGTTTGTTTTTGAAGATAGGTAAAGGATTTGGTGCAATTAATATAGTTTTTTTGTCTAGAGAGCTCATGAAACTATGCTCAATAATTATACCCTTATGAGGGTCATGAAACAACTTGATGGGGTTCTATGAGTGTATCTCGACATGGATTGTTGTCCAATAATTTATAATCTATGATTCATGAGTCAGGGAGATGGTAGTCTAAGAGCTCAAGAATTTAGCTTTGAACTACACCCTTATTGGGGTTATGAGGTATCTTGATTGAATTCTACGCAATTCAAGATTTGTTCCTTCAAAGAAAGATCTTCTCAAAATTATGTATTTGTTTTGTGAAATCAACATGTTTTTTTGTGCAATGTAAACCCTGAGGGGAGGTACCTTGGTAAGATAAAATTTGATTTATTTCAAGGGTACATTTGCATGAACAATGTAATAAGGGTGGAAATGTTAGCATATTACATCATTTTACAATTACATATGTATACTAGTCATAGTTATGATGATTATGTGTGTACAACATTTTTCCTTCATATATTTCTACACTTTTCATCAATCAATAAAAAATAATTTTACCTTTCTCTTGAAGTTCAAGATTTGTTTTCAAAGAAAAATCTTCTATTGAACATATAGTTGTTTGATTTAGTTAGCATGTTTTGTTCTATGGAATGTAAACCTTAATAGGGAGTAGCGGGGAGTATTGGAATATTGAGATTTACCTTAATAAAGTCAATTTTGTGACTTGTTTATTTTTTGTTTTAAAATAATCAGGTATATTCTTATAGGTTGGTTGTTAGGAAATTTATGATGGAGAGGCTTTATAAAAGCTATATCGTAATACATAGAAAATCAACTCTCAATAATATTATTATCATTTTATATTAATATTGTGTATATGTAGATGTTATTTGATTTTTCCAACAATAGAACATGATAGTTTCCATTTGAGGCAGCATTGTGACATCTTCCTTCCTTGGTTCTATATGTTTACATATTTATCTCTTCATTCAATTAGGGTGGCTACAATAAGTTGAGTCCCACTTTTGGGCAAAAAGAGGAAGTGTTTTCTCTGTTTGTTAATTTTTTTGTCGATTGATGTCAAAACTTGATGCACTTAGAGATTGAATCTCAAAAAAATTCATTAATAGAAAATGTAGTGCTCGGAGCCTATTTTTCAAATATGCAATTTATTTTAATACCCACATGGTAGAAATCTCTTTTTAGTAGGCATGTTTAAAAACTGGTTTTTCAAAATGCCTTTTAAAGGACCATACCACACATGTGTACGACCACCCTTCTTTGATGCAAATAAATGAATTTTTGCAAATCCTTCTAGGAAATGATACCTAAGACACCAAATATTGATGAGAATATTTTTTCTTTTTTTTTATTGAATATATATTTTTTTTTATTAATTTTTACTGACAATAAAGTATATTTTCAAAACATCGGTTGTATGACCATCATAGTTTGATGAAAATTTCATATTTTTCCCTTTTTTTTAATATTCAAAATAATTGTATGTAGATCGATGTCATATAATTTATTTTTCTAAAAACCTAAAAATGAAAAAAGTTATTAAAGTTTTACTTAACCTGGGTATTTTAGGTTTAGGTACCACTTTTGATTAATAAATAATACAAAATAGTAAAAATTATCTTATCACTATGAAACTTACATTTCTGAAATCAGGACGCTGAAAACTCTAATGGGTCTTCGTTTCGTCAAAAAATTCAATCAGGAAGGCCCCCAAAAAATTAGGCCAAGGTAGAAATCTGATGTCGTTTTACCTTAGCCATTTTTTTGGAGGTCCAAAAATAGGCTTGGTCGGACCAAGCCTTTCCCGAAGCAAAAAACAAGGCTAAGGGTTGTTTCCCGACCCTAATTTTAAAAAATGGGTGCCCATTTTTTAAATTCAAAAAATGGGTGCCCATTTTTTAAATTCAAAAAATGGGTGCCCATTTCGCTTTGTACCGTTGAAAGTGAAATGGGTGCTCATTTTTAGAAATGGGCACCCGATTCTAAAACGGGCGCCCGTTTCTGAAAAGATTATTGGGCCAGAATTTGGCCCACAAGCACAAATCCCAATGATTGAATGATTTTTCAATCATTGCCTGACAGGTATGATTTGCAAAGAGAATGTTTTGATTAATCATTATCTTTTTTTGTCTTCTTATCGATTTGGTAAGGAGATCGATTCGAATTCAAAATTTGGTGCAGCCATGGGATCAAATCAATGCAGGAAGAGGCAAAGGAAGGTTCTAATAGTTGAGGAGATTGCAACAAATAGGGAGAAGGAGGCAATATGTCAATGAGAGAGAAGAGAAAGAATGAGACAAGGATCTTCAATTTCCACAATCGTTTCAGAAGAGGAGAACATCGATAAGACCATAAATGCTAAAGAAGGAAACATAATAGAACCATTTAATGCAGGTGCATCTTCTAATCCATTATTGGATACATGTATGTCTTCACAACCCTATGTTTTTTCTCATGAAGAAATTGGTGAAGTAGATTACTTATTAAATCAAATGCTAATTGAAAATCAAACCCCGAATGAAATTAGAACTCAAGTTGAAATTGAAATTGAAATCCAAATTGAAACCCTAAATGAAACTAGATCTCAACTTGAAACTGAAATTGAAACCGCAATTGAAACTCCAAATGAAATTGAAAATCCACCTGCAACTGAAACCAATAATGTGGATGTAGATATGGAAACACCAATTGAAAATGAAACATGTTTTAATGATAATCAAATGAGTGAAAATTTTGAAATTAAAAGTGATGTACTAGACAATCTTCCTGGCTTGGTTTCATGGAGACAGATTAGGACACATGCAAATAGATTGTTTAGACATTTTTTTTATGTTAAGAAATTTGGGTTTCAATGTCAATTAATGGTACAACTAATTAAAATGACTAAAATGTGAAAAGTGATGAAGAAATTAGGCTTTTATGTCAAACCCAAGAAGAAGGATGAGTCTTTAAAACAAATTGTATCGACTATTGCTAATGCCTTTGATACAATCAGAAAGAAAAGTCATTCTCAAGATAAAAATGTGTCACAACGGGCAATAACAACAGCTTTAGTAAGCCAAACAACTTCTGATAAGAGAATGATGAGTAACATAAGTGGATATCTTAATATTCATCATAAAGCTTTGTCAAGAGCTGTAAAAATAAGAGTTAACTTTGAAAGTGATCCGACAAAAAGTTTGTGGACTAATGAGAGAGAGAGAGAGAGAGAGAGAGAGAGAGAGAGAGAGAGAGTTCATAAAGAGAAAGAGAGAAAGAGAGAGAGAGTGAGATAATGAGAGAGGGAGAGAGAGAAAAGAGGAGAGAATTCATAGAGGGAGAGAAAAGAGGAGAGAGTAGCTAATGAGAGAGGGATAGAGAGAAAAGAGGAGAGAGTTCATAGAGGGAGAGAGGGAGAGAGTGAGTAAGATAATGAGAGAGGGAGAGAGAGAAAGAAAAGAGGAGAGAGTTAAGAGAGAGAGAGAGTGGCTAATGAGAGAGAGTGAGTGAGATGGAGAGATCTAGAGAGAGTGAGTTAGATAGAGAGAGAGAGTAGGTAATGAGAGAGAGTGTGAGTGAGTGAGAGAGAGAAGCTAATGAGAGAGAGTGAGTAAGATAGAAAGAGAGAGAGAGTAGGTAATGAGAGAGAGTGAGAGAGATAGAGAGAGAGTGTGAGTGAGAACATTTATACATAACATTAGAAACATATAGAACATAACATTTAAACATATCAAAAAGAAATTTAAACATTTAAACATCTAACTATACACATGTATATACAAACATGAAAATTTAGAATTACTATTTAATTTACATTTCACCTTCCAAAAATTTTTATAATTAAATACATTTACAAATATAAATTTAAATATTTAAACTTTTACGCATGATTAAAATAAAGAGAGCTAGAGAGAGAGGGAGAGTAGTTAATTTGAGAGACAATGAGTGAGAGAGAGTGAATGAGGGAGAGAGAAAATAGAATAGAGTTCATAAAGGGAGAGAGAGAGAGAGATAGAGACAAAGAGAATGAGGAAGAGAAAAGAGGAGAGAGTAGCTAATGAGAGAGGGAGAGAGAGAGAAATGAGGAGAGATTTCATAGAGGGAGGGAGAGAGAATGAGGTAGGGAGAGAAAAGATGATAGAGTTCATAGAGAGAGAGAGTAGCTAATGAGAGAGAGAGTGAGTAAGATAGAGAGAGAGTAGGTAATGAGAGAGTGTGAGCGAGATAGAGAGAAAGTGTGAGTGAGAGAGAGAGAGATAGAGAGAGAGAGTAGCTAATGAGAGAGAGTGAGAGAGATATATATAGAGAGAGTAATGAGAGAGAGTGAGCAAGAGAGAGAGAGTAGGTAATGAGAGAGAGTGAGCGAGATAGAGAGAGAGTGTGAGTGAGAGAGCGATAGAGAGAGAGTAACTAATAAGAGAGAGAGTGAGATAGAGAGAGTATAGGTAATGAGAGAGAGTGAGCGAGATATAGAGAGAGAGTGTGAGTGATATATATATATATATATAGAGAGAGAGAGAGAGAGAGAGAGAGATTTAAACATATAAACATCTAGCTATACATGTATAACATTTAAATATATATGTTTACATGCAATAGAAATTTCATCTATGGTATTGTAATAGTGTTTTATATGATTTAGACAATGTGATCAACATTCTATGCAATGCAATGTGGCGTTTTAATCAGTTTTCATGCAATGTGATAGTGTGATACATTTCCACATAATGTAAATATGTAATGTGATCAACCAAGTAATGTGAAAACATGCCAAGTATTTATATTATGTGAGTGCACAATGTGGTCAAGTTTCATATAGATGTAATGATGACTCTTTATGTAGTGCAAGTTTGTGATGAGTCTTTGTCTAGTGCAAATCACTATGTGAAATCTCAACCATGCATTAGTAACCACATGTCCCTCCCCTCAATTGGTTGCATACGTAGTATGAAATGAGTTGTGTTGTCCTCATTTTTGTTTTAAAAAATGAAGGACCATTACATGAAATTTTTGTGAAAAATGAAAATTTTTACTCTATGACACACTTCCTGAGGCAGAATTTCGACTAATCCTTGGACTGGCTTAATCCTCAGTTCATCCTTGAACTAAGTTTTGAATTTCATTGAATTCTCAGTTCGTTTGCTATGTCTTTCCTTCAATCGGGTTTTAAAATCCTGACTGCAGGTGGAGGATTTTCTTCAAACTGCAAGTTTTAATGATATTCATTGTTTTGGTCTTTGTAGGGGAATTTTTAGCTTATTACATGTGCACTTTATTAACAGATGTTACTTGTAATTTGTTTTAAATCTCCCTTTTATTGTTTTTATTGTTTTTTGGTCTTTTTTAAGTTAAAATAGGGATTTTTTGGTTAAGTTACAAGTAAACTTGTAGTTCTCTCCAAAAACCCCTACTTTAATGGATTTTACATGTAATAGGGATTTTAAACCCCTATTACATGTGTGCAAGCAATTCTAACTTGTTGTAGGGATTTTATTTTCCCTTTACAAGTGATTTTAAACTTGCATAACTCTCCAAAAATCTCGATTTTGCCTATAAAGTGCATTCTTGAGGATTTTAAACTTGTAATTGCATTTTTAAAACCTGATTTTGTCTTGTAAATGAAAAAGTGACAATTTAAAACTTGCACTTTGTCTCCAAAAACCCAATTTTGCTCATAAAGTGCATTTTTGACATTTTAAACTTGCTATTTGGTCAAAAAATCCCGATTTTGCCCAACATGTTGAAAAAGTGAAATTTTAAACTTGTTATATCCTCCAAAAAACCCAATTTTCATTGTTTTATGCAATTTAAAACTTGCACTTTGTTCCAAAAAACCCGAATTGCAAGGAAAAATATTTTTTTGAGGATTTTTAGCAAATTTTAGTGGAGAATTTGTTGGAGGAAGGCATTTAGGATTCCTTCCTATTTCCATGCATTTTCAAACACCTTTCACGCCACATGAAGGTTAAGATTGCTGGTTTTTAGCTTTATAACAACGGCCACGTTTTTTTGCCATTTGGAATGCCACGAATCAGCAATGTTATGAATCATTTTGGATTGGTATGCTAAGGCGTTGAGGTTAGAAAGAGTCTTGGACATTTTCCATGCCATTTCTCATGCATTTGCTGCCACTTTTTTCAGTTTTGGGCATTTTTTCAAAAACATGGCTAGGGTTTTGGAATGCGATTAATTTCTTCTTAAGAGTTTTTCTTTCTTCTTCCAAAGATTAATCATCTTGTTGAAGAAGAATTTTCAGATTGGAGGAAGGTAAGATTTATTTTCTTCTTGTTTCATTTTTCTAATTTGTAAATATGTTGGTTCTTCCCTAAAAATCAGTTTTGTGAGAGAGATTTTCCCCCTTGATAAGCAATTTTAGAATTGCATTGTTCTTCCCCATTTTCCCTCTTTACTTGTATTCGGGATTTTAAATCCCGATTACAAGTTGGATGAAAATAATTGTTCTTCCCTTACAGAAAAAAGATTTAACTATCTTTTGTTGAAATTCCAAGTTGTAAAGATGAGAAATACCCATCCTTTCAAAATCGGGTTTTTGGAACCGGATTGCATGTTGAAAGTTCTTCCCATTTTCTTGAAGATGATCTTCCTAAAATATTTTCATATTCATTTCCATCATCTGTACATATCATTTCATCCACTCATTTCACACCTTCATTCATTTTCCCCATTTTTAGTCTACCTGCGGCCAGCCATCCAGAACTCGAAATTGGTCCAAAAAGTACTATAAAAACACTTGTAAATGAGTTTTAAAGGTCCAATTACAAGTGCAAACTTGTAGTTACCCATTACACATATGAAGTTGCATGTTTTTTCTCCACAATTGTAAGTTAATGCTCTTGTTTATCCCACACATGTAATGCAGCTTCGAAAACCCAAAATTCACTTGTGAGCCCATTTTTGCATCAATTTATCCCTTCCCTTGTCAGTTTGGTTTGCACACACAATCTACCAAATCAATGGATTAAGGCATGGGACTTATTTTGCAAGAAGATTTCAAGATTGGAGGATGATACAATGAAGAGATACAACAACAATTCATGGTTGAGAGCACAGGATGCTTTCAAGACAAATATGGTCATGACATGGAAAGAGGAAGGCAACCCTTTCCCTCTTGAAAAGCTAGTACTGCCCCAAACAAGAAGATAAGGTTGAAGTTCGTTGGAAAAGGACACAAAGATAATTAAGGATGCAAATTCTCGTTCCGGTTCAAGATGCCTTCACTAATCCAGAATACTTCAAGTTCTAGCATCCTAAAGCGACATGAAGATCATCACAGACAAAGGATGATGTAGTTAGAGTCGTGTCTCTAGACACATGGAATAGTTTTAGTTATGCATTTGTAATTTTGTTTTGACAAGTTTCATGTAAAAGTGTTTTTTGTAAAATGCAAGTTAACACATTACTTGCACTTTTGTAATTACATGTAAAGCAGCTACAAGTTCTATTCAATTAGGACTGTAGTTGGAATAAGTCATAGTTAGTTATTGAATAAGTCTAGGTGGTTGAGAGAATTCCTCAAGTTAGTTGGGATCCTCCCACCTTTTTCTCATGACTCCTATCCTATAAATACTTGAGGGGTCTATTGGAATTTTTATCTTTTGGAAAGCAAGCAAAAACTCTGCCAAATTTACAGCAAGAAGTCTTTGAGCTTATGTATGTGAATTGAAAGTTTTGAAGAATAATAAAGAAGGATTACTCAAGTTTTGAGTCTTTGAGCTACATGTTTGAGTTTGAATATTTTTATTTCTTCCATGCAAAGTGTTTCTAAAGGAGCTTAGTCTAATATGATTTGAAGTCTTTGAGCTGCAAGTAGAAAAGATTAATTAAAATAGGAAAATCTCTAGAAGGAGGAGCAAGTCTTTGAGCTTGCGTCTATTCTTGAGGAAAAATTATTGTTTGATAAGAAATAGCAGCAAGTCTTTGAGCTTGCATTAGTTCTTGTCTTTGTGTTGAAAGAATAGATTATCCCAGTCTTTGAGCTGTTGCCTTTTATTCATTGTAAAATTTAGTAGAGCAAAGGGTAGATAAGACTTCCAATAGTCAAGTCTTTGAGCTTGATATTGTTGTCCCGTCCCGAAGGAAGTGACGGGAGTCTTTGAGATTTCATATATTTTCTTGCTATCACTTTTCTAAGGAGAGAAAAGGATATAGGCTTCCTTGAAGAAAGAAGGAAGACTGTTGTCCCATCCTATTTTTATTTCAGTTTTAGATAGATAGGGGGAGCCTTTCCTTAATTAGGAGAGTTTTACTCACACACTGTGGTTGAAACCATAATTTTGTATATTTCCTGAGGTGTACAATGAGAGAGAGTGAGAGAGATATATAGAGAGAGATTAGGTAATGAGAGAGAGTGAGCGAGAGAGAGAGAGAGAGTAGGTAATGAGAGAGAGAGAGGGAGTAGCTAATGAGAGAGAGTGAGTGAGATAGAGAGAGAGTAGGTAATGAGAGAGAGTGTGCGAGATAGAGAGAGAGTGTGAGTGAGAGAGATAGAGAGAGAGAGAGATAGAGAGAGTATAGGTAATGAGAGAGAGTGAGCGAGATATAGAGAGAGAGTGTGAGTGAGATATATATATATATATAGAGAGAGAGAGAAATTTAAACATATAAACATCTAGCTATACATTTATAACATTTAAATATATATGTTTACATGCAATAGAAATTTCATCTGTGGTATTGTAATAGTGTTTTAAATGATTTAGACAATGTGATCAACATTCTATGCAATTCAATGTGGCATTTTGATCAGTTTTCATGCAATGTGATAGTGTGATACATTTCCACATAATGTAAATATGTAATGTGATCAACCAAGTAATGTGAAAACATGCCAAGTATTTATATTATGTGAGTGCACAGTGCGGTCAAGTTTCATATAGATGTAATGATGACTCTTTATGTAGGGCAAGTTTGTGATGAGTCTTTGTCTAGTGCAAATCACTATGTGAAATCTCAACCATGCATTAGTAACCACATGTCCCTCCCCTCAATTGGTTGCATACATAGTATGAAATGAGTTGGAGGATAGAGAAAATGAATAACAATATTAAAAAAAAAGTTGTTCAAAATATATGTAAGCGTGTAAGCTCACATATAACATATAATTATGTATCATCATATAACAAGCATCTAAGATCATAAATTGGTGATAAGATTCATCAAAGCATAATGTTCCACCTAATATAGGAAAATCATGAAGGAGGGTAGGTCATAAAGGCTAGATAAGGATCATGGAACCATATAAAACATGTAATGGGCTGGAGTTCAAAGTTGGGTCCCAATCCCACGAAAGTCCACGGGTTGGGACAATTACTGACTAGAAACGGGCGCTCGATTTTTACAAATCGAGCGCCTGAGCTATGAATAAAATGGGCGCACGTTTTCAGAAATGTGCACCCATTTTGGTTTGGGCACCCAAAGAAAAACGAGTGCCCATTTTGTAAATGTATTTAATATTTTTTTAAGGCATTTTTTCTTCATTTTCACTGTTTAGAAAATGGGTAGGCTATTTGAGGAAGCATGGGTGCCCATTTTAAACTTCCCAGCCGACCCCCCAGACCATTTTTTTCCTCATTCTAGGCATGTACCTTTGTTTTTTTATTTTGTTTTTTTCATTTTTTATTATTATTTTTCTACAAACATGTTAATTTATGTAATTTTTTAATTGTAGCAAGTAGGTTAAAATTTTAAAGTTTGAAAAACATTTTTGTTTAATAGTGTAAAAAAATTATTTAATTTTATGTTTAAAATAGTTGTTTTTAATTTTCAAATATTGTAGAAAAATTGAAAAATAAAAAATAGTTAAAACTTAAAACCCTAGGTAGAAAACAAAAAAAAACGTAAATGAACAATAAACCCTAGAAATAAAACAAACGAACGATAAACCCTAGAAAAAAAATGAACAATAAACCCTAGGCATAAAACAAACAATAAACTATAGATAGAAAATGAACAATAACCCTCTCTCTCTCTCTTATTACCTACTCTCTCTCTCTCTCTCAATCTCTCTCATTACCCCATCTCTCTCTAGGAATTTTTTAGTACATCCTATGACCTCTTAAGAGATTATAGGATGCCTTAATTCATCCTAGGACATCTTTTGACCCTGTAAGAAACCAAGAACCCTTTAATACATCCTACTACATCCTTAGACGGGCACAAACCCATATCATATTGCGACATCACACATAATATTTTTATATCACTTTTCATACAAGACAATTTTTAACCTTTTTTATCCTTTCTTCTCGTTTTAATGATTTTTTCATAAAACAATTTTTTTATTAATATGAAGTACAAAGAATAGAGATACGATATTATACAAATTAAAAACGATATTTTATTATTCAACTACTAGGGATTTTTTTATTAAATTTTGGTTGAATCTTTCAAAAAGTCATTTTTTTGGACACTTCGCACTAGACGTGTCATTTTGACGAGTTGCATGATGAGTCACACCTTCAAACCTTAGTTGTAGATAGTTAAATGTCCATTTTAAATTTCTAAAAAAAATAGAGGTCTTACAATATTCCATGTGAGGACTACATGTTGACAAAGTTAGTCCTCACAACTACTGAACCCTCTCCCCTAGAAAATATGAAATGATATGATTGCATAATAAAAAAAATAATTAAGGTCACCAAAAAATTACACACTAATGTTTACATCATTATTTGCTTGTTAAATCTATGGTGACTTTTATTGGATAGCAGTATTCTTGAATGGATTTTATTTCTTCATTTTATTCTAACCATTAACCTAACCTTTTTATTAATAAGAAGAAATTCAAAGGTATCTTCATGCACCACTATATTACAATTTAAACAGGTGCTACATTTTTATCTTTACCGTCAACTGTTAACATTCATGAGGTTAATCCTCTAAAAAGATCTTGAATGTTTATCCTAGAAGTAGTGCATGGAGAATACAATACGGCAAACTCACTGACATGACATGCAGGTAAATATTTTAAAGGCCACAAGCTGAACCAAAGCACTTTAAGATAAGATGACTTTCTTTCTCCGTCCAATTTTCGTGATGTAGTTCTGCACCATTTTGGCCATTTCTGACCATGTTGTGGGGAACTTGTGGATAATAATTTGATAGGAGAAAGCTTTAAATAGAATAGACTGTAATGTGAACGTCGACGATGGCAAAGCTTTAAACAGTGATGTGAACGTACAGAATGGCTCATAATAGTCCAAGTTCATGGAAAAAGCGAACTACAGACAAGTGACATACATCTTCCACTAAGAACAAACTGCCATGTGAACACACAGGTTGCACACTTATTATGTACTGCTCATCTTTTGGCATGTAACAGGGGAGAGTGAAATGTTCACAAAATTTCAAAAAAAAAATCGATTTGATTTGATTAAAGACTGTTCAATAGGTACTCAAATCTTTTGGCGTGTAATAGGAGAGAGTGAAATGCTCTTGGTATAAAAGTTCTCGGTTTCATATGTGGCACAGCTGTGTGACGTTAAAACGAAAGCACAACGTACAACGATAACGTATGGTTAAGGGTGTCTCATCTCTTCCTTGAGCTCCCTATTCCCATCAAATGTAGGTGGTCTCATTGCATCCCATCTTGCCTCGTATGCATTTGTGAACCCACCATCATCGCCATCTATAAGTTCAATGTCCTCTTAATCCTAATCTCTGAAGTGGCCTATCTACCTTCCTTGGTTTAAATGGTCGTTTATGTGGCTACAAGTCTAATATCAAACTAGTGGTTTATCTCTCTCTTGGTTTTTATGTCATGATAAAAAAGTGGTGTTAAATATATCACTCGACTAATGTGAAATTATTATGATACTCATTTAAATTAAAACATGTCTATAATAATTGTTTATCATTCAACAAATCATATGGAGCTTCTCAAATGGTTAAGCAAAAACCTATAATCCATGTCTACGACCATCTCTCCATTAGGTTTCCATGTGACATCTTATCAACTTTATTGATAAAAATATGGTGTCATCCTAATAATGTCATGCATTCTCTCTCTTTTTAGGTATTGGAGTATGTGCATGTGCTTATACATCTATACCTATAATAGAAATATGACCTTTATCCACGTGCCTCCAAAATTTATGAAGCATGAAGTCATTATATAAATGAGTCAACATATAGTGATCCCAAGTAAATAACTATTAATGCTCCTCCATTTCTTGGGTAATTTGCACTAAACCATATTAACTCATTGCACCCTTGCTATCTAGCAAGGCCAAAATACCAATGACTAATAATGATTATTTGCATCCTAGGATACCTTTCCAACCATCATATGAGAAAATGAGGCATTGCCCCTACTATGCTCGACACAACTAGTACACAATCAATATAATTGAAAATATTATTATTAGGTGGTGCAATTTTTTTATTGCATTCTACCCCTCAAAAGCCTCATATCATGCTAATCATCCTAAAAGGTAATAATAATATCAATCTAGTAGGAAGGTAATATGCATTAGTATTCGAGTCCCACCTCTTTTTGAGGACAAGAAGCATATGAATATCAAAGAACAATGGAGACAACGTAATTAATTTCCTCGTGACAATGACCTTCAATATTGTTGTATCTACATCTATAGGTGATAATGTTCTCATATTCTCTAACAAATGGTTTCATAGTATCTCACAAATTTTCAATTCATTCTACAATCACACTTGCAAAAACAAAAATCATCTCTAGTCAATAGCTAATGTCACAAATACCATTTAAAAAAAAACTAATAGACATACGTTAAGCAAAAAATCAAGGTTGAATTTTAGAGGTTGGTTCAAATTGGTGTACATCCAGGTCATTCACATTAGATGATCTCTAATGCAATAATTCAATCTTTTAGGTCACTGTACATAATGAAAATTATTCCTACAATAATTGTAGAAAAATTTAAATATTAGCTTAATAGTTCAATTAGGTAATCTGTATAATCTTACCACATTTTATACTTGTAGCATTCACTTTATTTCCTCAAGTTGAAATATGTACTTGTTGGTGTACCATTAGGATCATTCTAAAAAATCTCTAGTCGTCACTATTACATAGTAGGTGGTAAAAAAGAAATGTCGCTCTCAAATATTCACCTTTCTATATATAGTTAGTGCACCTATTTTAACCCTAATCACATTATTGACACTAACTTTCTTCTGCGTAATACCCAAATATATTACGAAAGTCATGACACACCCTTTTAATTGAGGGATGACATGATCATATTTTTTGAGGTATTTTTACCATGATGTATTAATTATCATCACTATTGGGATTACTTGATTCATGATAACTACTTAGTAATTTCATGTGTTTATAATCATATTCTACCTCTATATTCCATGTGACATTATTACTTAAAACCATTTATTATAGAACACAATTGTTTCTACTTGAGGCAACACAAGGGATTTTTTTCATCCTTATATACTAACATGATTAAATATCTTCATTAAATTATATTTTTGCTATGCTTCTATGACCCTTATTTAGCCTTTAGGTCCATGATTTCTTCATGGTTTTCCTAGATTTGGGAGCCTTATTTCTTGATGCAACTTACCACCAATTTATGATCTTACATGTTTATAAATGATGATGTATCTTTAAATTCTTGGATATTTTTTGAACAACTTACTATTATAATATCACATATTATTTTATATCTCATGCAATTCATTTCATGTTATGTACACAACTAATTGAGAAAAGGCATATATGGTTGATATCTCAAATAGTGACTTGGAGTAGACAAAAATGATATTAGTGACTTGCACTAGATAAAGAGCCATCATTAAAATATCTAAATGGAATTTGATTTCATTGTACACTCAAATCATGTAGATATCTATCACTTTTCCACATCGTTGGTGATTGATCACATTACACAAATTAACATTTTGTGGAAACTTGTCACATTATCGCATTGTATGAAGATTGATCATAGTATCATATTGTGTAGAATTTTGATCACATTGTCTGCAACATATATCTCACTATTACATTGCCACATTGCATGAAGTTTCCATTGCATAGTCATGCACAAATCCATATCACATTCCCACGTCAGTTTTTTCTTCTCTTTAATTGTATTTGTTTTATAAAATATTTTTTTATTAATATATCGAACAATGATTATGGAGAAAACATCCCAACATAAGGAATACAAGTATGAGTTCATAATCAACAAAGGACTAGGGCCAACAAAGAAAGTGTACACAAATATTCTCATCATTGTTTACTTGATTTTTTTTAGCTACTGAATCCAAGGTGGCTTGTTTTCCAATAGTCATATCAATAGTAGGACTTATGTAATATATTTTAGTATTTGAGTCCCACCTCTTTGTAAGGGCAACAAGCATATGAATATCAAATAATAACGGAGGTGAATTAATTATTTTCCTCAATCCAATGACCTTCAATAGCATTGAATCTACATATATAGGTGATAATGATATCATATTCTCCAAATAATGGTTTCACGTTCTCTCACAAATTTCCAAGGCATTCTACAATTGCAATTGGGAAAACAAAAATCCTCTCTTGTCAATAGCTAATGATAAAAATACCATTCTTAAAAGAAAAATGAATAAAAATACATTAAGTAAAAAATCAAGGTTGAATCTCATGGGTTAGTTTAAATTGATGTACACGGGTCATTCACATTGGATGATCTCAGATGAAATAATTCAATCTTCTAGGTCACAATGCATAATAAAAAATATTCCTATAATAATTGTAGAAAATTTTAAATTACACAAAATTTAAATAGTAGGTTGACAGTTGAACTATGTCATTTTTATAATCTTATTATAATTATACTTTTAGCATTCATTTTCCTTGCTCAAGTTGAAATAAGTCCTTGTTGGTGTATCATTATGATCATTCTGAAAAATCTCTATTGGTCACTATTATGTATTTTGTTGTAAAAATGAAATGTCACACTCAAATATTCACCTTGCTATTTCTAATTAGTGTGCTTATTTTTATACTAATCACATCATCTTTTTTTTATCCCAATCACATTTGAAAAATGGTGAGGTTCATCAAAATTCTCTAACAGTATGTTAGATCTCCATGATTTCTTGTTGGAGTGAAAGTTGGTTGACCTTGAGATGGTAGGTAGGAATTATAATTGATCCAACCTCCATTGAGGAGACAACCTTATTCAAGTTAGACTTGAAAAATGCATGCTCTTTGCGTCTTGAGACATTTCCAACTCATGTTGTCTCTCCTCTGAAATCTATTTTGGCTTTGATCACTATCTGATCCTCTTTAGATGGAATTTGATTAGACTTGTTCGAATCTTCCCATTCTGAGTTGAGCACATCTGTGTCCATCATCCTAATTTTAAATATTTGAGTGTCCAATGGTAGAGTACCTAATTTAATGAAAGTTCTATGTTTTGGGTAGTGAGTAAACGAAAATTTTTGAAAAAGAATCTGAGGAGCTAGAGTAAATCTTCCTTTGGTAATATATTTACTCAGAAAAAAGGAGATAAAGACTCAACTTCATAACCTACTATTGGAATTAGAATGATTTGATGCTTCTTGTAACATGGTTAGTAAGGAAAAGTGTCTTTTGGCAGACCTTCATAACATTATTATGAAAGAAGAAATGTTTCTGAAGAAAAGATCTCACATCCAATGGATTAAGGAAGGTGATAGGAACACAAATTTCTTTCACTCAATCTACCCGTAGCATCGTAAATTGTACGCACTTGCTAGGGTGGTACAATTTCACACCTAGTTTAGCACCCGCCTTGGCGCATTTTGCATTTTGCATTGTATTTCCCCTCTAGCACTTAATTAATTAAATTAATTAGGTCTAAGGTTCTATTTTATCATCTCCCATATCATAAAGTTGGGCCCTTTTCATTAAAGTGTGCCCCTTTCATTTTATTCCTCCAATACATCATTTAATCAAAAACCCTAATTAGGTCCTATTTTGAACTTGGGGGCTTGGTTTCGGGGGTCAAAACATCTTGAAATCAATTGTAACTTCGGGATTCTCTCTAAAATCATCATATCCAACGGCCCTGAAAATTTGGTGAAAAGTTGTCAAGACCATGGCGCCCGGAGTGCACATGGTCCTAGACATTTTTCCCGAAATTTTAGGAGCGCGATCCAATCATAAAATAAAGCTTAACCCCAAGAAATTGGCGGGAGATTCAATCTCTAGGTCGGCCAAAAGTTGAAATTAAGACCTAGGGTTTCATATATAAGAGCTCTCTTTCTTCATTTGAAGGGAGGGGGAATTTTGGCTTTCAAGGATCTCATATGCAGCGAAAGAGCAGATCTTTGAAGATTTCAACAACATTCAACATCCATCCATCAAGCATTCATCAATTTCATTCATCCATTTAGGGCTTGGAAGACATTGAAGAGCAATAAGAGATTACCGACTGAAGATTGGCTTGTACCCCTCCCTTGGGGTTGGGTATGATTTCATGTTGTTTTCATGTCTTTGCATAAGCTTCAATATATCATTTATTCATGCTTTAGATCACTTTGCATCTTGATTTAGAGCATTTACATTATCGTTTACAAGCAATTAGGGTTTACTTCCTAGGTTGCTCTAGTTTGCTTACTTGCATTTTAGGATCTTGCACACACACAAGGTCTGCACACACAATACTTTTACAATACAACTTGGCTATTTGTGGAGGTGGAAATCACCAAAGCGGGGGTTTGACTAAGGCAAAACCCTATATAGCCACCCAAAACACCTTTTTCAGATATAAGTGCAGATTTTGGGATTCGGACGACGCCGCAAGTTACAGATCTGGAAGAAGCAGACTGAGACAGGACAACACACCAAATTGCAGAGCAGAAACCCAGGACAGGGGCGTGGGGCACCCTGGTCCCTGGGACAGGAGCACTGGGCACCCTGGTCCTTCTGACAGACAGCATTTCTGACAATTTTCCAGAGTGCAAAACAGCAGTTTCCAGAGCAGTTTCAGGAGCAGAATCAGGACAGTGGTGCTCGCGCCCCCGTCCCGAACAATTTCACTCAAATTTTAACACCGGGTATGCATTTGCATTCTTGTCTTGTCCTTGTGTTTATAGCTTTCCATTGTTTAAGTTCAATTCTGCAATCTTGTTATTAGTTCATACTTGCACTTTGGGGTTAGGGATTGAACTTGCATCATTTTATCTTTCAATTACAACAAAGGAATAGAAATCCTAATAGGTAGCCCGTGGCTCTCTCTTCCACAAAAGGAAGTAGCCAATTGTGTGATACCTCTAGGCTCTTTCGTATTCCACAAGTGTGTGGTTGAAAGTGAGATTAGGGCCTGTTTGCTTAGTGTCACTTTTTCTCCTACACATTTTGGTGAACCCGACGTGAACTCCAATCTTCTCTAATTCTGATTTATGTTTTCAAATTTGAGTGTTTATGCTATTTACAAGTTTTAATTTCTTGCAAGATTCAAAAAAAAAAATTTAGAGGAAATTTTTGCTAAAACCCTAAATTTTTCAATTGAAAGTTGAACTTGTGGATAGCTTAATTGGGATCAATAATTTCAAATCTGATTTAGGAACTCATTTGAATCATAAATTTCATTTTCTAAATCTACATTCTAAAGTTCTTGCATTGGTTAAAATTAAACATTTCCTTCTATTTTGCATGTGTTATCATTTGAAAGAGGAAAATTGTTGTCATGATGCATTCATTTCATAGATGTGATAATGGGTTAGCTTCCCTTGTTTCAATTTTTCCTTCTCCTAAAGAACCTCCCCCCATCTATAACATCATTTTAGTGCCTAAAAGAGTTGCTACCAATCCCTTTGAGACTCTCCCATGCTCTAAGGATGAAGACTTTAAGAGTGATCTTGACAATTCTCCTAAAATGTGCCCTTCCTATTTAGCTATCCTAGAGGAAGAGAATGATATCATAAATACCTTTCTTAATTTTACTTCACCTTCCCTACAGGATGCCTCTCTAAGTGAAAAGGTATTGATGGACATTGACTTATTTTCTCCTAAAGTTGGTCCTTCCAATGGGGGCATGTTAGTGCAACAAGAGGTTATGAACACTTCTTTCAAAGATCTCCTTCCTAAGCATGAATCTTTGGAGAAATATGTCCATGTTCCTCCTAAAAAACACTCCCTTCATGAGGATTCTTTTGTGCAAGAAGATGACATTATCCCTACATTTCCTAGTGATGGCATTTCCTTTTCCAACAAAATTCCCACTAGAGATGATGAATTAATGATAAATGCTTACCCTTCTCCTAAAGTTTGTCTTACCCATAAGCATCCCTTAGAGAAAGAAGATGAAATAATAAGCAATTTCCTTAATTCTCTCTCCCCTAAAGATCATATTGAACATATTTTGAGGAAAGAGGATGAGTTTAACACATCTATTGATGCTCTCCCTTGTAAGGATGAGGAATTAATAAACAATGTTATCTCCTCTCCCGAAATTAACAATACTTCAAACATTCCTTTCAACCACTTCACTATTTGGGATGAACCATTAGAAGAAGGTGTAGATTATTCTCTCTCCCTTGATAATTTCTCACCTTCCTTGAATCTCAATTATTCTCCCTCTAAAAATAAAGCATCTCCCCCTCCTCAACTTGGTTCTACTCATAAGGAGACCCTAGTTCAAAGCAAGATGGTTAAAATCTCTTTCAAAGATCTCCCTCTCAAAAGTGAGACTTTAGAGAGTAATGTTGGTCCTTCTCCTAGAGTGTTTATTCCCCATGTAGATCATTTGAGGATAGAGGATGATATGACCTTTCCTAGTATTACTTTTCCTACTAGAACATCAATGCCTACCCCTTGTCTCTCTCCTAAAATTGATTTAATCCACGATAAGATTTTAGTGCAAGAGAAGACTATCAAAAATTCTTCCAACACTTTTGTTCATTCCTCTAAACCATCCTTAATCAATTTGATACATGTGAATGGAACACCTAACAAACCTCTCTTCACTGTCCAAGGTGCTTGTCCTTCTCAAAATTCTCAACCTTTAAATAATCCTATCTTAGTGGTTCAAGGTGGTTATGCTAATGATTCTTTTTGCACTCCTAAGAAACCTATTATTACTATGCAAGGAGGTTATTCTACTAAGAGCCCTTATGAGTATGCTAAGCAACTGACTAGAGAGAGTTATCATGCGGTTGCTCATACCTATAACACAAGAAACAATAGGCAACCTAATCCTCCTCTAGTTAGCCCAACTTCACTTCCTCCTTCTCAACCTATTCTTCCTCAAGCTCCTCGTATTTTACAAATGCTTAGTAAGGAATATGATCTCATAGAACAACTTAAAGCTACCCCTGCTAAGATATCCCTTTGGGATTTGATCCAAACTTCTTCCATTCATCATGGAATGTTACAAGATGCCTTGAAAGATTTGAATGTTCCTCCACCTAATACATCTAGTAATATAGTATCTTTGGTTAACTCTGTGATGAATCCTAAAGCTCAAATTGTGTTTACTCAAGATGAATTGCCTACTAGTGAAATTCAACATCAATATGATCCCTTGATGATTGTGGTTATCATAAATGACACTGCTATAAGACAAACACTGGTAGATAATGGCTCTGGCCTTAATGTGTGTAGCATTAATCTATTGCATAAGATGAATGTGGATACATCCCTTATTGAGCCCGACTCTCGTCCCATTCGAGGCTTTGATAATGTGGCTAAGTATTCATTAGGTATTATCATCTTACCCATCACAGTGGGACCTATTACTTTGCCTACTCCTATCCATGTTATGTCAAGAAATCTAACATACAACTTGTTATTAGGGAGACCTTGGATTCACAGTATGCAAGCTGTCCCCTCTACATTGCATAGACAAGTTAAATTTATTTATAACAATAAGACATATACCTTGATAGGTGATACTAATCTTCAGGCTTGTTTGCAAACATCTACTTCCAAAGGGAGTTCTTCTAAACCTTCCTCTTCTAGTGATGACTCTCTAAACAAAATACCTATGGATGAATCATCACCCCCTGATAATCAAAATTCTTTGGATGAATATGAAGTTCTTGAAGAAGATTCTTCTCAACTTGAATCTACACATGAAAAGGCTTTTGATCCTGAGAAGGTTCTCGTAGAAGACGATTGGGGATCTCTTGACTTTAATCCCACCTTTGTAGGTGAGTATAGGGTTCCTCCTAGAGAGCTTAAAGTTAAAAAGAAGGAAGAAACTAGAAATCAATCAATCTTACCTGAACCTATGAGCAATAATTTTGTGGCTACTTCTCAAACTTCTTCTCACATCTCTAATTCTAAAGAATTTGATTCTTTGTCTTATGAAAAACTACCTTCTCTTTCTGAAATGGCTAATCGTTATGGTCGTGGTTTTCACATTTTGGCTAAGAGTGGCTATAGTGGAAATGGTTGTGGCACAAATGAACAAGGAATTAAAGTTCCTTTAGAACATAACATGCATGAATATTCATTTGGACTTGGATATAATCTTTCTAAGCCCACCAAAGCATCTAAAAGACCATCTCTCAATGTGAATGCTATATTTAGTAGTGATGATGATCTCACTTCAACTAAATCATCTTCTACTTCTGTCAACTCTCATTCCCCTCATAAGGAAATCTTGGCGATGAACAAATCTCTTTATGACTCCCCTCAAATTTCTAAATCCACTTATGAATCTTTATCTCCTATTCATCGTAAAGTCCTTTCCTCCAGGGATAAGGTTCTAATAAATTACACTCATCCCTCTTCTAAGATTTCTTGTGACTTTTCTTCTTCAATTTTTATCATTTTATACATGTTTTTGATCTCACTTATAGTTGAGCATTTAGCATGTCATATTCAAATACCTCACTCAATCTATCATGTCTTTAAATAACATTAATGGCTATTATGTTGCTCATCATTATGTGACATTGGTAGCTCATTTACTGGGGGCTCATTGTCATTCATGATGGTACAATTTCAAGTGCAATCATATTTTTGAAGCAACATAATAGCCTACTTTTCTATGTTATCTCTTGTTCCTATGGGGACAAGAGTGATTTCATACATCTCTTCTTTTTATGGTTAAAATTTCCCTTTGGGGTAATAGTGTGGAAATATTGATCATCTTTTCTTTAGAATCCTCTTTTCCTAGATATGGGAGAAGATGTGTATTCTCTTTCTTATCCTACCCACTTCTTGTGAGGAGCATTTTTACATACACTAATGTCTTGCTTGCATGAACTCATGTGAGTATGTAGTGCATTTTGCTTATGTCTAAATCTCTCCCTAGAAGATTGTGTAAGTCCTTCTCATTGTCCTTATCCTTGGGAGGCAATGATCTTTCCTTATTTTATCTAAGGATCCACTTTTTCCTATTTCGTGGATGGCGTGAACTTTATTACTTGATGTTATTCCTTGTATGCATTTGTTGTTGTTTGTTCAAGGATTCTCTCTTACAAGAGGTGTAAGTCCATGACTACAACCTCTTTTGCACTTGGTAAAATACATCCATAATGAATTCACTCTCCCAATTGGGTTAAAAAGAGCGTCATCCTTCATTAAGAATCACTTTCACCTTGCAAAAGAAGGAAGCATTGCATTCTTATTCTCTTCTTTGTCTTATTCTATGAGATGTTATATTTGTCTAAGACAATTCCTCTCGGGGATAGGTGTCTTTTGTACAAAGATCTCTTCTCCTCTAAGGATCTTCTTTACACATACTACAAGATATCCCTTTTCAACTATCTTATCCTTGCTTAAAGAGTGCAAAACTCTCTTGCTTGGATCTATGACATTGTTGCATTTTTGGGGTATCTTCTTTTGTGATGAAGGTAGGTATCCTTGTTCTACTTTTCTTATGACATAAACATTACACTTTTTGAGCAATGGGTCATTCTCGGAACCAGAGCACAGACTCTTAGAGCGAGATGTCTCCATTTTTCTTTTATACAAGGTGATTATTCTCGGAACCAGAGCACAGACTCTTAGAGCGAGATGTCACGCTTTTGTACTATACATATACAGGTTGTAGCATACTCGGGCATAGACTCCTATGAGGTGCTTCTAACCTCCCTTACACACACGTGCACGAGATTGAGTGGAACAAGCGGCATAAGGATAGACTTTCTCACTCTCCTCCCTTGCATGGATCACCTAGACAGACTCTAGGGGCTAGTTTTCCATGTCCTTTTTTCCATGGATCACCTAGACAAGATCTAGGAGCGAGAAGTCCATGTTTTCTCTCTCACTATTCTTCTCATGGATCACCAATGTGTGTATTCATGCTTTTTTTTTTTTTTTTCCTTTCTTTTCTTCTCTTTGCATTTTGTTTCCATTTACATCCTTCATCTTGTGTTAGAGAACTCTCAAATCCTCACACTCTTTGTTGTGTTGGAATTGAGATTTAGTCCTCTTTCTTACCAAATGATTCTCCATTAATTTTTGATCTCATATCAAATCTTCTTGTGAGCATTTGTCATCAATATTCTTTAACAATTCAAAGTGGTAAACATGATACCCTGTTTCAACTCACTAAAATTAGCAAGCCGAAATAGGGGGGGGCATATAGCTACCCTCGAATTTTCATCACCTTCCTTAGTAAGAATTAGGTGATTTTGTGATCTAACATGTGGTTTTGTAGGTTGCGGTTCCTAACTGAGTACTGCAGATACCGCTGGGGGCTTCATTCAACAAACTTATGGATATATCCTTTTTCAAATAATGTTTACTTTTATATACTTTAGCTTGCATATGCACGTAGTGTTCATATAACCACTAAAGTGGGGGCTAAATGTAGCATCGTAAATTGTATGCACTTGCTAGGGTGGTACAATTTCACACCTAGTTTAGCACCCGCCTTGGCGCATTTTGCATTTTGCATTGTATTTCCCCTTTAGCACTTAATTAATTAAATTAATTAGGTCTAAGGTTCTATTTTATCATCTCCCATATCATAAAGTTGGGCCCTTTTCATTAAAGTGTGCCCCTTTTATATTATTCCTCCAATACATCATTTAATCAAAAACCCTAATTAGGTCCTATTTTGAACTTGGGGGCTTGGTTTCGGGGGTCAAAACATCTCGAAATCAACTGTAACTTCGGGATTCTCTCTAAAATCATCATATCCGACGGCCTTGAAAATTTGGTGAAAAGTTGTCAGGACCATGGCGCCCGGAGTGCACATGGTCCCAGACATTTTTCTCGAAATTTTAGGAGCATGATCCAATCATAAAATAAAGCTTAACCCCAAGAAATTGGTGGGAGATTCAATCTCTAGGTCGGCCAAAAGTTGAAATTAAGACCTAGGGTTTCATATATAAGAGCTCTCTTTCTTCATTTGAAGGGAGGGGGAATTTTGGCTTTCAAGGACCTCATATGCAGCGAAAGAGCAGATCTTTGAAGATTTCAACAACATTCAACATCCATCCATCAAGCATTCATCAATTTCATTCATCCATTTAGGGCTTGGAAGACATTGAAGAGCAATAAGAGATTACCGACTGAAGATTGGCTTGTACCCCTCCCTTGGGGTTGGGTATGATTTCATGTTGTTTCCATGTCTTTGCATAAGCTTCAATATATCATTTATTCATGCTTTAGATCACTTTGCATCTTGATTTAGAGCATTTACATTATCATTTACAAGCAATTAGGGTTTACTTCCTAGGTTGCTCTAGTTTGCTTACTTGCATTTTAGGATCTTGCACACACACAAGGTCTGCACACACAATACTTTTACAATACAACTTGGCTATTCGTGGAGGTGGAAATCACCGAAGCGAGGGTTTGACTAAGGCAAAACCCTATATAGCCACCCAAAAAACCTTTTTCAGATATAAGTACAGATTTCGGGATTCGGATGACGCGACAAGTTACAGATCCGGAAGAAGCAGACTGAGACAGGACAACACACCAAATTGCAGAGAAAAAACCCAGGACAGGGGTGTGGGGCGCCCTGGTCCTACCAGGACAGGGGCGCTGGGCGCCCTAGTCCTTCTGATAGACAACATTTCCGACAGTTTTCCAGAGTGCAAAACAGCAGTTTCTGGAGTAGTTTCAAGAGCAGAATCAGGACAGTGGCGCCCGCACCCCCGTCCCGAACATTTTCACTCAACTTTTAACACCGGGTATGCATTTGCATTCTTGTCTTGTCCTTGTGTTTACAGCTTTCCATTGTTTAAGTTCAATTCTACAATCTTGTTATTAGTTCATACTTGCACTTTGGGGTTAGGGATTGAACTTGCATCATTTTATCTTTCAATTACAACAAAGGAATAGAAATCCTAATAGGTATCCCGTGGCTCTCTCTTCCACAAAAGGAAGTAGCCAATTGTGTGATACCTCTAGGCTCTTTCGTATTCCACAAGTGTGTGGTTGAAAGTGAGATTAGGGCATGTTTGCTTAGTGTCACTTTTTCTCCTACACACTACCTTTTGTCATAGGAACATGAGTAAAGTTAAAGAGTTGGTGGGATCAGATGGAGCCCTTCTCTCAAATGAGGAATATATTAATTGAGCAGTTGTGTCTTACTTCTCCACCTTTCTCAACCCTCCCCTTTGTTAGGACCAAGTGGTGATTGATATCTTTGAGAGGATCCTCAAAATTACCCATAACCTAATTACCTTAGAAGATAACAAGTCTTTGGAACATAGTGCTATTAAGGAGGAAATTTAAAAGGCATCCTTCTCTATGGGTTTATTCAAATCCATGGTTCCAGATGGTTTCCCTCCTTTCTTCTTTCAGGAATACTAGGATATTGTGGGTAAGGATTGATCACCTTAGTTGATCGTAAATTTATATCATCTAAAAGCATTTTTAGATAGATTAATCATACTCATATTGTGATGATTCCTAAGAAGCAAGGAGCAAATAGTATGCCATATGTCAAGCCTATTAGTATTTGCAATCCTCTCTATAAGATTTTCTCCAAAGTTTTAGTTAACAATATTAAACCCCTTTTGAATAAGTTGATCCATGAACATCAAAAAGGTTTTGTTGTTGGTTGTCAAATGTTTGATGTTGTTTTTATGCTATCAAGCGAGCTATAAAGAAGGCACACATGCCGAAATCACCTAATTTTAGTAAACCTTTCCAAATTTTCTAATTTGCACCCTTCCACATAGTTGTAGTTGTGATTCTTTAGAAGAATGAAGAAGGCTTTAAAAAACGCATTGTATTTTTTAGCAAATCACTTCAAGTTGTTGAATTAAAGTATGGCATGGTTGAGTAGAAGGCTTATGTATTGGTGAAAGCCATAAAATCTTCATACATTAATTAATAGGTGCAAGAGTCATTGCATATGTCCTAAATGCAATTGTTAAAGGTATATTTGTCCAAATTGAGGTAACTGGCAAAATGTGTAGATGGATTACTAAGATCCAGGAGTTCAATACATAAATCCATATCTCCAAGCCAATTAGAGGAGAACGATTAGCAAGGTTGATGGATGAGACTAACCTTGAGGCTGCACAAGTTAACTATGTAGGTGCAAATGAAGAAAAAATTTATAGTATTGAGAAGACTCCATGGTACACTAATGTAGTATACTTCTTGAAAAATATAAAATATCGATGATTTAACAAATAATCAAAAGAGAACATTAAAGTTGCAAGCCTTGAGGTATGCTGATGCAGAGCATCATGAAAAACCAACCAACCATCAAGGATCATGCTGATCCAATCATTTGAACAACATTTTAGAGGTATTTCTCATGTAACAACACACCTTATCATTGAATCAATAACAAATATGATAGGTTCCTCAATCCTATCAAAGATACTTACAACCTTTACATTCCATCAAATGAAACATTCAATCAATAATCTTAAATTAATCACAAAACTTTCACCATATCCCTAAAAACTCATACCAATCAATCATGAGTCCATCCAATTCACGCTTCTAATCACTTTCCAAATCTGTCCCAGCTGTGACAGTTTTGATACCCTACATTCGGTTATTAACATCTTTCAAACCAAAAAATATTGTGAAAATCGCTCTGGTGGAGACATATATATCTAGTATTTCTAAAACACATTCCAAAATTGTAAAGATCCAACGATTCATTAGATATTTATGCCCTCTGCACCGAGACCATTTTGACTATCATAGAAAAAACAAGAAATGTGCATGCCCAATCTGCCTAGGGCATCAAATATCTCCCAAAATACAAATCCATTTGATATGAAATAAAATCCATCTAAAAGCCCCTTTGCTCTACTCTCAGAATAACTCAGATTTAGATTTTTCCTATGGTTAAAAGTTGGAATATGGTCAAACCCTTGCACGCACCTCTGTAAACGAGGGTTTACAAACTGGTTTTACAAAAACTAACATAACTCATTCATTCCTTCATAAAAAAATACCAAACCAAAGCCAAAAGAAATTTAACTAATTTCCCTAACTTTTCATAATAATTATACACCATTTCCAGACCTTACATGGCCATACAAGGCCTAGAAATAGAGAAGATAATTGTTTTAGGACTGCAAAACAAAGGTTTTTGAATTCCCCATTTCAATAAAAATGTACTCCTTCTTTCTCTTCAGTTTGGATCAACATTACATCATTTAAATAGTGATTCCCATCCTTTGGAACTCTCATAACTACCCTTTAACCAATCTGGAACTCCTCATTTATGCATTTTACATCCTTATTACCCTTATTTGGGTCTTTTAACACATTTTGTAACACTTCAACCTCATGAGGACCTTTTGGACAATTTATGAAAATGGCTTACATAGCCTTACATTATGATTTACAATGACTCAAATAGACCTTATAAAATCAAACATTATTGAAATTACTCATGACATCACTCTTGAACTCATGGAACCTCCTAAAACTAGGTGTTCCTGCACCATACTGGCGACCTTGAAAGCTTTCCAAGTCCCTTGGAAACATAGGGACCATCAACCTGCAAGAAAAAAAGTTAGTGTCTTGGATCAAAATCATCACCTTCATCTTTGTCTTTTCCTCTTCATCTGATCACCCTTCTCATGCCTTTGCTACAATCAAAATCTCAAAAAGGACACAAACTGTCCAACCTCTCAACTACTCCCATCCATGGAGTATCGAATGGCTGCAACTCAAGGTGTTCCTTGGGCATCCACCTCTCCTACTGCACACACACAAACTCATAATTCCTTTTCCTCACCTAGGAGTCTCTTTTTCCTCTCTCCATAGTCTTTTGGCAACCACAACCAATTTTTTCCCTAACCTGTTCCAACACCTTCTGTGTAGTTAGATGGATTAACACCTACAACCAAACACACTAGCAACACAAAATCTCAAATCTTTTTGGGCTAGGTCCTAGTATGGATTGCCTCCTTCGGCGCTCTACCCACACACTCAGGCTTTGATACAAATTTGATGCAGAGCATCATGAAAAACCAACCAACCATCAAGGATCATGCTGATCCAATCATCTGAACAACATTTTAGAGGCATTTCTTATGTAACAGCACACCTTATCATTGAATCAATAACAAATATGATAGGTTCCTCAATCTTATCAAAGATACTTACAACCTTTACATTCCATAAACTTAAACATTCAATCAATAATCTTCAATTAATCACAAAACTTTCACCATATCCTTAAAAACTCATACCAATCAATCATGATTCCATCCAATTCATGCTTCTAATCACCTTCCAAATCTGTCCCAATTGTGATAGTTTTGATACCTTGCATTATATTATTAATATCTTTCAAACTAGACAATATTTTGAAAATCGCACTGGTGGAGACATATATATCTAGTCTTTCTAAAACATATTCAAAAATTGTAAAGATCCAACAGTTCGTTAGATATTTATGCCCTCTGCACCGAGACCGTTTTGACTGTCATAGAAAAAACAAGAAATGTGCATGCCCAATCCACCTAGGGTATCAAATATCTCCCAAAATACAAATCCATTTGATATGAAATAAAATCCATCTGAAAGCCCCTTTAATCTACTCTCGGAATAACTAATATTTAGATTTTTCCCATGGTTAAAAGTTGGAATATGGTCAAACCCTTGCACACACCTCTGTAAATGAGGGTTTACAAACTGTTTTTACAAAAACTAACATAACTCATTCATTCCTTCATAAAAAAACACCAAACCAAATCCAAAAGAAATTTAACTCATTGCCCTACCTTTTCATAATAATTATACACCATTTCCAGGCCTTACATGGCCATACAAGGCTTGGAAATAGAGAAGATAACTATTTTAGGACTGCAAAACAAAGGTTTTTGAATTCCCAATTTCAATCAAAATGTACTCCTTCTTTCTCTTCGGTTTGGATAAACATTACATCATTTAAATAGTGATTCCCATCCTTTAGAACTCTCATAACTACCCTTTAATGAATTTGGAACTCCTCATTTATGCATTTTACATCCTTATTACCCTTATTTGGGTCTTTTAACACATTTTGTAACACTTCAACCTCATGAGGACCTTTTGGACAATTTACGAAAAATGGCTTACATAGCCTTACATTATGATTTAAAATGACTCAAATAGACCTTATAAAATCAAACATTATTGAAATTACTCATGCCATCACACTTGAACTCATGGAACCTCCTAAAACTAGGTGCTCCTGCACCATTCAGTATTCTAACATACATTATAATCACCTGAAATACAAAAATGACAAAAACTTGCAAGTTCCCTTGTCCATATAGTCCATGTGCTTGAATTTGAACTCTTAAATGAATGAAATTTAGCTAATCCATTAATTATCTCACAATCAAGTCTGGGCACAATGTTCTCATCTTCAACTACGCAAAAGAAACACTGAATTGTAGAGTTCACACTTGATCCAGTAGATAATGTTATATTGTACCAATTCACAATTGCACATGCATCTTTGAATTTTACATTATCTTCAAATTTCAATTGCTCTCTAGCAAGAATTATTTAACACATGCTCCAGCTTCATCATGTTCTCCTTTTCCATGTTCATCTTAAAAAAAACTCCATATACATTGGATATTGTATTCCTTGTGATCCCTACTTAACCAATAAAACATTCAAGCATTCTTGAATTGTCCTGTACAATTATTTGACCATATAAGATGTTTTGTCATTTGGATTCCTCTCTCTTAATTTTTTATAAAATATGTTGAAACAATATTGAACAAACTCTGATGAGTGCATCCAATTATCACTCACATAGAAATGATACTTCCTTAAAAAATTTCTATCATCCTTTGTGCTATCATCTGCATGTCTATAAACAATATGAGCAAAAATAGCAACTTTAGTGGAATTGTAATACTGAGATTGAATTTCCTCTTGTAGCTTAAGAGTATAGTTTTCCGCAAAGTCCACCACTGATATTGTACTTCCAACTGGCAATGAATTTCTACATGTGCAAAATTGAGCATCAAACCATCTGGCATGTTGAGAGTGTGTCACATATTTTGGTACAGTCTTACTTTTAAATTCTGACATGAATGCATGTACACTAACCTTTTCTTTGATTAAATCAGCATTTTTTCCTATTTTCCCATCCTTTAAGGGATACTCAACATTCTTAAATATTCTAACATCCACTAGTTGTTGTCCAAAATCATTTTCACTACTCTCATGCATACATTCTACTAGTAATGAAAAATTGCCACAACTAGAAAATTTTCCAGACATACTTGAATGTAAATAAAATAATTGCCCATCAATTCTTTATTAGGAGGCAAGTAGCAAGATTGATTTAATAATGATAGAGAGAGAAAATTTAAAATGGTGTTGAATAATGATGTAGATAGAGTAGTTTCCTGAATTTAAGTGTTAATATGAGCATGTGTTGTCTTTTTTTTTATTAGATTCTCTAAATGATATTTTAACACTAACTCAAGGCTTTTTAAGAACCGAGAGCACTTAAAAATATAAGCCTGTGTAAATTAGTTAATTCTAAAAGGGCCTTGTTGAAAACACAAGAATGTGTGCAAAGTGATGTAAAATGAAATGAGAAAAGTGCAAAGAATGCACTTTTCTATAAATTTTGCTCTAATTTTAGTTTATGCAAAACTAGACAAGCATGTATGTCAACGTAAAAAAAATGAAAAATAACTATAAGACAAATAATGTGAAGCTTCTAGAATTTAAATAATTGGAACCATAAAAATGTGCATGAATGAAAATAGAATTTAGTAATAGTATTTGTCACTCCCTCAAATTATGTAATATGAAAGGAATTTGACATACAAATTGAAGAGTCAAAAATGAAAAATAATTATGAGAACATGGTATGAGATTAAATATAAAATTAAGTGAATAATACATATCTATATACATAGTGTCGAAAATTGCTACCCCTCACAATTTCACACATTGTTTAGCACTCATTTTGGCACTTGTGATTAATCATAAGAAAAGGGTTATGTCTTGGGATTCAATAAGAAAATTTGGTCACGACTCTGGGTAAGTGCACAAAGATGGTGGTCAAAAAGGGGTGTATAAGTGGACACTTTTTTTCTGAAATCAGGTGAACTTGAACTTGGAGGCAAAATTTGAAAGTCATCCACTCAAGATATGAAGATAATCAAAGAACAAATATTGTATTAATCTGAATCTAGTTTCCAAACTACTAAACTTTTTCAAAATTGGATAAGACTAAGGGGGTCAAATCCTTCGCGCATGAAAAATCAACCCTGATTTTTTCTTAAAAACATAACATAGTGTCTGACGTGCGCATCAAAAAAGTCATAGTTAGATTTAGTATTTTTACAAATCCTTTGGCAGAAAGATAGTTAAGAGTGAGCACTATAAGATGTGTATTTTTTTGTAATTTTTTGTTGAGTATTTTGTTATTTATGATTTTTCCAATCGAGCACACCCTGAAAATTAGGTACTTGTTCATGTGCGAAGCATAAGTTGCACTAAACAAATAAAAAATACAATTGTTTTTTTTTAAATTGTAAAGAGTCAAGTGCACTACAATAATATATAAATTTTTTCAAATTTGGATAAGTATAATCAAAAGGTATTCAGAAAATGATGCACCTATGTCTGTGAGAACTATGGAGACACTGGTAAAAGAAATTCAATAATAATATGTTATTGTTGTTCAAATTGAAAAAAAAAAAATGGTTAGAAAGCTTAGAAGATGGGTGAAAATATGGTGGCAAATTTAGAAATAACCACTTGATGAAGTGTAAACCTGATGATGGCAAAGTTGATAAACCAAGTTGATAAAATAAAACACATCAAAAATGAGAGAAATTGAGGGAAATCAAGCTTCCAAACCATAGCTTTGTCATCCAGGCCTATTTCCAAGCCTAAACAGTCAACAACGTGTACGGGGTACTTATGGTGTAAGCAGCATGTACGTGCTATTTTTATTATAAACAGCACCTACGCGCTATTGTATAATATGATATTCTATATATAATATGTGTATATACATATAATATGTATATATACATATGATATATGCAATATATAATATGTGTATAATATGATATTGTATATATAATATGTTTATATACATATAATATATAATATATGTATATATATATAATATATTAAACATATATATACACATGTAAGTGTACTGTCTCCCCCTCTCAAATGCATACAAGGTGCCTCTCTCTCTCCCTCCCTCTCTCCCCTTCTCCCTTCCTCCATACCCCATCCCTCCCTCTATCCCCTTATCCCTTCCTCCATACCCTATCCCTCTCTCTCTTGCTCTCTCCCCTTCTCCCTTCCTCCATACCCCATCCCTCTTTCTCTTCTTCTCTCCCTCCCTCCCTCCGTACGCCACTACAACTGTGTCTGCACTTCTATAGAAGTAAGTGAATTTATTTCTTTTCTGCAACTTCCTCTTTGATTTTTATCATGTATGCTCTCCTAAGAAAATTGATTGATGGATTTGTGTGTGTATATTGAATAGGAGGAATAGGGTTTGGAATTGAACTACGGGTGTATTACCATGACAAACAAGGAAACTTGCAACAATATTCTTCTCGAATGTGTTTTTAATGAGCAGAGCAGATGTGGAAAATAGTGTCAACAAAGCAACATGATGAGTCAGAGTACCTGCAATATGTTTTTCAAAAGGAAACAATAGGTAGGAAGAGAAAGAGGGAGAGTAACACAGATGATGTCCTGTAGAATGATAGTGGTGGGTATGCGTGAGTTCCCATGTTGTTACATAATGCCTGTCACCTAAAGAAATTAAAGTTTGTTGTATGCATGGCAGTGGTAGTATATGATGATCATCACTTGTCAAATAGCTTGGAACGGTACATACCCATGAAAGAAATCAAGTGCGTAAATTCCTATAGTCACAATCGAGATTAGTCTTATAACCTTGCAAATTTAGTAGCATCATATATTTTAGAACTTAGGCAGTACTCTTAGGGTTAGGTCAAGCTCTTACACTTTCTTTTTAGTGAAGCCTTGTTGTTTGTTCACTTGGAGTCTCGATGACTGATGGATTTATGTGTGTATATTGAATAGGAGGAATAGTGTTTGAAATTGAACCACAGGTGTATTGCCGTGACAAACAAGGAAACCTACAACAATATTCTTCTTGAATGTGTTTTTAATGAGCGGAGCAGATGTGGAAAATAGTGTCAACAAAGCAACATGATGAGTCAGAGTACCTGCAATATGTTTTTTAGAAGGAAACAACAGGTAGGAAGAGAAAGAGGGAGAGTAACACAGATGATGTCCTGTAGAATGATAGTGGTGGGTATGCGAGAGTTCCCATGTTGTTACATAATGCCTGCCACCTAAAGAAATTAAAGTTTGTTGTATGCATGGCAGTGGTAGTATATGATGATCATCACTTGTCAAACAACTTGGAATGGTACATACCCATGAAAGAAATCAAGTGTGCAATTCCTATAGTCACAATCGAGATCAGTCTTATAACCTTGCAAATTTAATAGCATCATATGTTTTATAACTTAGGCAGTACTCTTAAGGTTAGGTCAAGCTCTTACACTTGCTTTTTAGTGAGGCCTCATTGTTTGTTCGCTTGGAGTCTCATTGTATGATGTTCTATTCATAACTTTAAATTTAATATATCATTTTATTAGCCCATCATATGACCCCTTAGGTGTCATTAGAGGTCATATTGTTTCCTAAGAGGTCATATGGTGTCCTATGACCCCTTAAGACCCCTCGGGACACCAATGACCCATAACAATACCATATGGTGTTCTATGACCTCTTAAGACACCATTTGGTGTCGTTATAGGTCCTATGGTACTCTTTCTCTCTCTCTCTCTCCCTCTCTACCTTCCCTCCCCCCTCTCTCTCTCTCTCTCTCTCTCTCTCCCTCTCCCTCCTTCCCTCTCTCCCTCCGTCTACCTCTCTCCCTATCTCTACCTTCCCTCCCCCCCTCTCTCTCTCTCCCTCTCTCTCCCTCTCCCTCCTTCCCTCTCTCTCTCCCTCTCCCTCTCCCTCTCCCTCTCCCTCCTTCCCTTCCCCCTCTTCTCTCCCTCTCTCCCTTCCTCTACCTCTCTCCCTCTCTCTACCTTCCCTCCCCTCTCTCTCTCTCTTCCTCTCCCTCTCTCTCCCTCTCCCTCTCTCCTTCTCCCTCCCCTCTCTCTCTCTCCCTCTCCCTCTCTCTCCCTCTCCCTCCCCCCTCTCTCTCTCTCTCTCCCCTCTCCTCTCCCTCCCTCCCCCTACTCTCCCTCTCCCTTCCTCCATACCCCTTCTTCTCTCCCACCCTCCCCCCTCTTCTCTCCCTCTCTCCCTCCCTCTACCTCTCTCCCTCTCTCTACCTTCCCTCCCCTCTCTCTCTCTCCCTCTCTCTCCCTCCCTCTCTCTCCCTCTCCCTCTACCTCTCTCCCTCTCTCCCTCTCTCCCTCCTTCCCTCTCTCTCTCCCTCTCCCTCTCTCTCCCTCTCCCTCCTTCCCTCCCCCCTCTTCTCTCTCTCCCTCTACCTCTCTCCTTCTCTCTACCTTCCCTCCCCTCTCTCCCTCTCTCCCTCTCTCTCCCTCTCCCTCCTTCCCTCTCTCTCTCTCCCTCTCCCTCTCTCTCCCTCTCCCTCCCTCCTCTCTCTCTCTCTCTCCCCTCTCCTCTCCCTCCCTCCCCCCTACTCTCCCTCTCCCTTCCTCCCTCCCCCTTCTTCTCTCCCACCCTCCCCCCTCTTCTCTCCCTCTCTCCCTCCCTCCTTCCCTTCCACCCCCCTCCTCTCTCCCTCCCCCTACTCTCCCCCCACTCTCTCTCTCTCTCCCTCCCTCCCTTTTCATTCACATCTTTTCTACTACCAATAGCACGTATGGGGTACTGAAACTATTAGTTCACTGCCCTGCCATAACTTTTTTAAGGCAAAGGAGCACGTACGCGGTACTTATTACTTGTAAGTGCGTATTGGGTACTGATCCCATTATTCGTTACCCTGCAATAACACTTTTTAGGCCTAGGAGCGTGTACACGCTACTTATTAGTCCAGAATGGGAAAAAGGAATATCGTTGGGCTTGTCAACATTTTATGGACTAACAACGCATACGCGGTTATTAATGTAGCCCGTACGCGGTTTATAGACATAGTTTTAGTTGCCCAAGAGCCTCAACGAACTCAAAAGAAGTTTTTGAGGTCATTGAAGGCCCCACTGGGACTGTGTCTGCGCTTTGGGATGCATGATAGGGGCATGCCTAGCGTAAACCTACCCACCTGGATGCGCTCACGATGTCAGTTTGTGCACATGATTAACCGAATCAATTCTAGCCAATTTGGCAACTTTGCATTGCATGCAACTAATGGTTTTTGCAGTAGGCAAAAAAATGCTACCAATTGAAAATGGCTCTGACTCGTCAAAAACTGAGACATGCCATTGTAGAGAAGCCTCATGTGACCCCACGGCTTCAAACAAATCGAACATATGTGTCCTGGATTTGAAGAAATTGTCCGTCAATTTTTGACAATTTTTTGGACTCAGGGCACTTGAGAGATCGCATAGGTACGGTATGACTCTCAACGTTCCGCTGCTTTGGGATGCATGATAGGGGCATGCCTAGCATAAACCTGCCCATCCGGAAGCGCTCGTGATGTTGGTGTATGCACATGATGAACTGAATCAATTCTAGCCAATCTGGCAACTTTGCATTGCATGCAACTAACGGTTTTTGTAGCAGGCGAAAAAATGCTACCAATTGAAAATGGCTCTGACTCGTAAAAAAATGAGATAGGCCATTGTAGAGGAGCCTCACGCGATCCCACGGGTTCAAACGGATCAAACATATGTGTCCTGGATTTGAAGAAAAAGTCCGTCAAATTTTGACAATTTTTTGGACTTAGGGCACTTGAGAGATCGCACTGGTACAGTATCACTCTCGACGTTCTGGCGCTTTGAGATGCATGACAGGGGCATGCCTAGCGTAAACCTGCCCACCCGAACGTGCTCGCGACATTGGTTTGTTGACATGACGAACAAAATTTGACCATTGTGAGTGTGACGGTGCTCTCGCACCAAACACATATTGTTGTTTATATTCATATTGTTGATTACATATGCAAATATTCATTTAAATTTCTAAAAGGGAAGCCACCAAATACAAAAAATACACAATAATGAACTAAATACAAGGAGTTTTGTAGGGTTAATTCAACATTTTAGAAATTTTATCAAATCATATTCCACGATTGCAATGTTTTATATCATATATTTTTGTTGTTTATATTCATATTGTTGATTACATATGCAAATATTCATTTAAATTTATAAAGAACAACCACAAAATACAATGAATACAAAATAATGAACTCAATACATATTTATTGGATCGAATATCAATATTTATATATATATATAAAAAGGCATGTCTGCCAAGTCAATACAAGTATTACAAAAATGTGGCATATGCCATGTCCAAATCGATATACCATATTATTTGTCTCAATTTAAATCGATGTATAAATGAAAATTCATTTATGTAATTACAAATTTAAAGTGATTGATAAATAGAATTCTATGAATTCAAATCAACACACCTGTGTCTATGGCTCATGGGCAAACACTATGTCCATCAACTCATCTATCAACGCGAAATCCTCAACTGTGTAGGCCTGACATCTACTCTTGCAAATCGTGCACAAATGAGATGATGATCCATCTACACTGGCTGCATCATCTATCCCTGAGCATATTCCCGAGCAACTGACACACATATGATGGATGGGCTCTTTGTCGCTACCTAATGGCTCATCATCCAATATAATAGGGTGTGCTAATGACGTCCCATGCTGGATGATGGCACCAGTCAATGTTGTGACTTCTTGAAGAGTCTGTAGCTCCATCGACTCTTTTAGCTCTACTGGGACAACCTGATGCACCTTGGGTTTGGGTGCTAGGGGGCAGTGACTCTCCATGGGTAATCGCCTATGGGGTCCAGGTCTATCTTGGGTAGAGCCACCACCTCTACCATGGAACTCTCTCATGTCAAAATAGTTTGGCCGCACATTGAGCACAAACTCACAATATACTTTTCTCAAAAAATATAATGGCACCTGATAATTATTACAAGGTGGATCATCAAAGACCATCCACCACCTTTGCCAAAAAAGATTCTTCATCTACACATTGGTACACCAATGAATGGGAAATCGCTTTGCATTAAGAGGTAATGACTGACTAGTTTTGGGATCAACAAAAAGGGCACATATTTGTGTAGCGTCCTAAAATTGTGACACTTGCAATTTCGACTACATTTCGGTCTTCACGATGGCGACGCAACACAGAACCTGAATGGAGACCCTGAAACTTGTCCACGACACCAAAAACTGCATTTTTCAAGTACCCTGGCCTGACCCTCTTTGCACCTTGCTGTCCTGGGAGGTGGGACCAGAGCGCCCAGCGCCCTAGTCCTTCAGGACTAGGGCGCCCAGCGCCTTGGTCCCCTAGGACCATGGCGCCCAGCGCCCTGGTCCCTGGCCCTATTTTGGGCCCGGTCTCCTATGGGACTTCGGGTCTTTTTGTTTGCAATTTGGAAAATAACATTTCCTGGTCGGCCTAAGGTCGGGAAAATCAGTCTATCAGCCCTAATTGACAAGTATATAAACTACATTTCCTCTCCCATTTTGGGTAAGAAGGATATATGTGTACAAGACGTGGAAACGATACTCAAGCATTCAAGCATTCAAGCACTCAAGCATTCCTTCAAGCAATTGATCATTCTAAGTCTCCATTCAAGGCTAAGTGTTGCATTCAAGTCAAGGATTCAACCATTGAAGAGGAGATCACTTACTACATACTACCTACAACATACAACAACATCTATACCTTCACACATAAGGATACAAACATCCTTACAACAAGGTATTAGTACTTGTTTTACATTTACATTTACAGCATTTCTCATTTCTTGGTTAATTCCAAAACCGGGGTTTGACATAAAGGCAAACCCCTAATCCCTAACCCCCCAATCGTCTTCGCTTTTCTATGTGTAGGTTGCAGGTACGTGGCTGAAATTGAAGATTTGGAATCCTTGTGCAGAGACGAACAGATCCCCCTTCGTTTCGCGGATTTTTCGGAGGACCGTGTGCACGCCGGGCGCCATCGTCCCGTCAACTTTTGCTCAAATTTGCAGGATAGCGCCGTATCGACATTTTACTGCTAATTCCAGGTCCGCGGCTTCATCCTATACCCCTATCTCAGTTTATAAGCGAATCTTTCTCACTTTCTATGCATTCCTAGCTTAATTCTTCTATCAACATTCTTTACAAAAGAGGGTAGCCTTGCTGTCTTAACCCTTGAAACTCATTTAGAATCCAATCTTGCATTGTGTGGGATTGGATCTTGTGGGTTTCAGCCCCTCTTTTGAATGTAAAGTCTCTCCTAAGTGAAAACCGCCAACCCTAATGACCTCCCTTCTCTCTCCTCGGAGCTGGAAGAGGGGAGAGCAACTAGGGTTCGATTTTTCCGCTTTACATTTTGGTGAACCCAACGTGAACATCCTTTCTGATTATTCATGATTAGATCTGAAAATTGGATGCCTTGATTACATTTCCATGTTTGATCTTTTACAAATTTTAGTGGTTAATTGCATGAAAACCCTAAATTTTCTTTTTAGTGATTGAGCTTGCGAAATGTTTAATTATTAATGCTTGTTTCAGATCTACCCTTCTATTGCAAATTATCAAATCATATTTGTGCGTTAATTTTGAAAATTAAGTGGTTAAGTGTCAAAACCCTAATTTTTGAAATCCTCTTGATTCAACCTTTGTCTGACAATTTCACTGATCAAAACATCTCCAAATCAGCTGTAACTTTGGATTCTGCAATAAAATCACAATATCTTTCATCCCTGAAAATTTGGAAAAAAGTTGCGAGGACCATGTGCACTCCGAGCGCCATCGTCCCCGACATTTTTTTTGAAATTTCGGGAGTTAGATCTTACTGTATTTTTCTGCTAAAATCCAGAATTTTGGCTGATTTTATCAATGATAACACTTTCAAAATTAAAGTCAAAGTTGGTCTTGTGACTGCTTGGATTAAGGCTCCTAATCATTCAAAAATCATTGAAATTGAAATTTTGTGTCAAAATTGTGTTCTTACTGTCCTAAATCTGAAAAGTGTGTTTGCATTCATTCGAAATTTCAGTGCTTTATTCAAATTCTTGCAATTTGTGACTTTTGAAATTAAGTGCTTAATTACAACAACTTTGATTTCCGCTTTCAAAATTTAATTTTGCGTGAAATTGAGTCAACTTTTAAAATTCAAAACTTGCATTGCTTTTGGTATTTCCTCTAAAATCATAAAATTCAAAATTTCAGTTTCCCTCTCTTTTTCAAAATTCAAATTTTGCATTTTTCGACAATCTTGGTAGTGTTCAATTTTGAGATTGCAACTTTAATTTGGCCTATCTACAGATCGTAAAATCACTCAATTTTTTCAGATTAGCTTTAAAATCATCATAACTTTCGTCCCTGCAAATTTCGAAAAAAGTTGCAAGGACCGTGTGCACTCCGAGCGCCACAGTCCCTGACATTTTTTCTGAAATTTTGGGAGATTGTCATGATTGCATTTAACAGCTTAAATCTAGGAGATTGGCTGATTTTACTGAAAATTGCTACCTCTAAATTCAAAATCTTTTCTCCCTTTCTAGTGCATGAGTTTTACAACAATAAGCCCTACTTACACTATTCCCGTTAGATGAAGCCGTAGAATTAAGTCTTTCCAAGGTTTAATTACTGAGGAGATGGAACCTAATTTGAATAGCCTTTTTAACGAGGACACGGGAAATTCCTCTAATCCTCCTAATGATGAAGAAGCTCTCCTTGAGGTTTCTATAGAACAACTTTCGAAATTGGATAATCAACTTGACGATTTTCAGAAATGGATGTCTCAAGAGTATCCCGATAGTCAAGCTCTTCCTTTAATTGAGGGTCTAAAACATATGCTTCAAAGTGATAAGAATGGAATTGATATTTTGCGTGGTATTGCACACATTGTGGATTTGAATATGATGTCTATGAAGAGTTGTGCTGAAACTTTAGGTTATACACAACCTCCTACTCAAGTCAATCATTCTATTCCTTTGACGAATTCTATTGCTAGCATACCTACCTTTACATCAAACATAATGACCACTTCAATACAAGATATTCCTCCTATGATCACCAGTCATGGGGGCAATCCTTACTCTTCAATTAACCCTCTTCCTTCATTTAATCCGACTTCTTCATTCATTCCTTCAATGAGTGTCCCTATTACATCTCCACAAATGAACATGACACAACGGGGCAATTCATTTAACCATTCCATTCCTCCTTGTAGTGTTCCTCCTGTCCAATCATCTCCTATGACTAACTATCATAGTGTCCCACCACCTTACTCTTTACCTTCTTTCAATAACATAACACCTCCATCTCAATCTAACACATCTAATATGAATTCTTCGACTGAAGCGACCATTAACAATCTTGCACAAACTGTCTCTTCTTTACAGCAACAAATTGCCTCTATGAATCAATCTAAGTTTAGTGTGCCCACATTTGATGTTGCGAGCCCACTTTCTCTTGACATTGTTCGAGCTATCCCTCCTAAACATGTTGAAATCCCACATTTGGAGCTTTATAATGGTAAAGGTGATCCTCTAACACATGTTAAGACTTTTCAAACAATATGTACCGATTTTGCTTATGACCAAAGGTTGCTTGCAAAACTGTTTACTAGAACATTAAGAGACAAAGCCCTACAATGGTATTGCTCGTTGCCTTCTTATTCTATTACTTCTTTCGAACAACTTGCAAATGCTTTTATTCAACAATTTCAAAACAATATAAGTCCTAAGGTTACTTTGATTGATTTAATGCATTGTAAACAAGGTGTTAAAGAAAAAGTGACTGATTTCATTGGTAGATATAAGCATTTGTATGCTCAAATTTTTTTTCCAGTGCCTGACAATGATATTCAAAGAATCTTTATTTCTAACTTACAAAAAGATATTCGAGACAAACTTCTGTTTTTTGAGTTTACTTCTTTCCAACAGTTGTGTGCAACTCTTCACAATTATCAACTGACTGTGAGTCAAATGGAACAATCACATCCTATGGCTCTGAGTGATAAGAGTGATAGTAGTCAACAACCATTTGGGAAGTTTAAACCGAATAGAGATTCCATCAAATTCAATGAAAACATTATCAACAACAATGTGAATGCAGCATCAGGTGTGCCTCCTATTTCTAAGTTTTTCAAGAAAGAAAGAAAGTATACTCCTTTGAATGAATCATTGCATAGTATTATGAATAAGTTATTGGAACAAAATGTGCTTACTCTTCCTCCTATAAGGCAAATTGATCCTACAAAGATTAATTCACCTTATTTTGATAACAAATCTTTTTGTCAATTTCATCGTCAACCTGGGCATGATACTGAAAAATGTTTTTCTTTAAAGGGTAAAATTCAAGATTTGATTGATAATAATACTATCTCTGTTTCTGGAGTGAATGATAAAGGCAACACATTTGTAGCTCCTCCTAACCAAAATCTTCAGATTTTTACTAATCCATTACCTTCTCATACCTCTAATGCAATTGAGACTAATGATTCCTCTCTCTCATCTGATGGTCTTGTGTCTACGACTCCGAATGTGATTAACTTTGTAGAGCAGCAAGAAAACCCTAAAGAACCTTCCATCACATTTGATTCTAGTGAAACTATCAGGGCACCTGATGGTCCTTTATACATAGTTGCAAAAGTCAAGAATACACCTTGCCGTGGAGTGCTTATTGATCCTTCTTGCATGGTTAATGTTATCACTGAAGAATTTCTTTTTACTTTGCAATTGAATCAAGTGATCTATGACAAAACAAATGTGGTTGTGAAATTATTTGATGCATTTTCTTCTCCTGCAATTGGTTCTATTACATTACCTATTGAGGTCCATAACAAAACCCTTGATGTGAACTTTGCTATTATTCCTTCATCCGAACAATTTCGTGTGAAGCTAGGCTATCCTTGGCTATCTTCCATGAAAGCAATTGCTTCTCCTATTCATAAGTGTTTGAAATTTCCCCATAATGGTGAAGTTGTTACTGTCAATCATAGTCTCTTTAAACCAGCTGAAAGAACTTCTAGCGTTCCTATTGATTACTTTTGGCCTAAACAATTCCAATCTCTTCCTCCGCGAAGTGATCATCTGTTCAAATCTTATCAAAAGTGGAAAACAGATATGATCTTATCTCTAAGTGAACCTAGAACACCTAAACTTGATATTCCTATCATTCTTGAGAAGGAAGTCCTTCCTTTGAAAGATAAAACTAATGTCTTTCCTCAAGAAGATTCCCAACCCATCCCTATGGATGTAACTATGTCTAGGTCTAACAAAATTTCTAAGGGTAGACCTATACCTCCTCGTCATGATGGACTTGGTCTCCTTCCTAAACCAAATATTCCTCCTTTATATGGAGTAGTTCCTCCTCCTTCCTTTTATAGAGAGAAGAGACCTTCCTCTTCTCCTATTATCCAACCTAAGAGACCACAACCTAAACACCCAAGTGATAAGGATGAGAACATTCCTCCTCCTCAATCTTCTCCACTTCCTACTAAGACTAGATGAAATCGTTCTGCGTGTGAATGCCGATGAAAGCGTCGTCTTAGAGCTCAGGCAGCTGCTTCTCAAACTTTGCAATCTCCAAAAACACCTTCAACAAGCATTATCCCATTTTCTCCTCAGCCGGAAATTGAGCCAAAATCTCCTAAACATAAGATGTATGATGGTCTTGATCCTGTGCGAGTTAAAGATCCTATTTTTATAAATCTTGATATAGATGAAAATGTTACTCCTCTTGCTTCTGATAGTGAATATGAACTTGTTGATATTGATAACCATTTATCTAACAAATTTTCTAAAGCACTTATCCTAGCTCCTAGACAAGAACAACGTGGCTTGGAACATGAACACAGCCCTTGTTTGGATCTTGTGATAGCTCCATCTACTGTGTTGAATGTTCCTCCTCTAGCGTGTTCCCTGCCTTCCCGAAACATTGATCAGCAAGATCGGGGGGTAGATGACGTGCTAGACTAGTTTCATTAGCATAGCAGACTCTCTTCTCCCTTCTTTTGTTACTTCTTCTATGTGTTATTCTCATTCTTCTATTTGTTGTCCTTAGTGTTGTCTACTTGAGGACGATGCAAAGCATTGAGATCTCTTTTGGTCTCTCTCATGTTGACTCACAAGACACATGTGTTCCCTTCTTCTAGGTGACCTTCCTTGATTGGGGAATGAAGAACAATTATGTATACATACATATGATATATACATGACTTATCATACAGCATACTGACCCCGAGGAAAGTGAAGTCACCTCGTGCTTTGTGTTTTGCGTCTATTATCCTTGGATTTATCTCACACTTGGGGGCTAAATCTTTGCGATAACGTGCTCCTTCCCTTCTCAATTCTTATGTGTATCACTACATTAAAACAATCACCCCCATTGAGGTGTGTGCGATCGCTTTAACGTAGGGGGGCATACACCTCGTCTATCCTTTTAGGATACTTGAAAATTTCTTGGCGAACTTAGCTTTGCCTTGAAAATTTTCGGTATTTCTCTTGCATGACTCATAGTGAGGGAACCTTACTACTGACAGTCATGGTTCTCCCTCGTGATCTTCCCTTTTGCTTTGTCAATCGAAGCCATAAGATCCTTAGTCCAATAGGGGCTTGGTGTATCTTGCCTCCTTGACGTGGTGAAAGTCTTTCAATGTTGTTTCCTTGTACTTTACCGGAAGTATGAGCATACATACTCCCGCTAAAGTGGGGGCTAAATGTAGCGTCCTAAAATTGCGACACTTGCAATTTCGACTGCATTTCGGTCTTCATGATGGCGACGCAACACGGAACCTGAATGGAGACCCCGAAACTTGTCCACGACACCAAAAACTGCATTTTTCAAGTACCCTGGCCTGACCCTCCTTGCACCTTGCTGTCCTGTCAGGTGGGACCAGAGTGCCCAGCGCCCTGGTCCTTCAGGACCAGGGTGCCCAGCGCCTTGGTCCCCCAAGACCATGGCGCCCAGCGCCCTGGTCCCTGGCCCTATTTTGGGCCCGGTCTCCTATGGGACTTCGGGTCTTTTTGTTTGCAATTTGGAAAATAACATTTCCTGGTCGGCCTAAGGTCGGGAAAATCAGTCTATCAGCCCTAATTGACAAGTATATAAACTACATTTCCTCTCCCATTTTGGGTAAGAAGGACATATGTGTACAAGACGTGGAAATGATACTCAAGCATTCAAGCACTCAAGCATTCCTTCAAGCAATTGATCATTCTAAGTCTCCATTCAAGGCTAAGTGTTGCATTCAAGTCAAGGATTCAACCATTGAAGAGGAGATCACTTACTACATACTACCTACAACATACAACAACATCTATACCTTCGCACATAAGGATACAAACATCCTTACAACAAGGTATTAGTACTTGTTTTACATTTACATTTACAACATTTCTCATTTCTTGGTTAATTCCAAAACTGGGGTTTGACCTAAAGGCAAACCCCTAATCCCTAACCTCCCAATCATCTTCGCTTTTCTGTGTGTAGGTTGCAGGTACGCGGCTGAAATTGAAGATTTGGAATCCTTGTCCAGAGACGAAAAGATCCCCCTTCGTTTCGCGGATTTTTCGGAGGACCGTGTGCACACCGAGTGCCATCGTCCTGTCAACTTTTGCTCAAATTTGCAGGACAGCGCCGTATCGACATTTTACTGCTAATTCCAGGTCCGCAGCTTCATCCTATATCCCTATCTCAGTTTATAAGTGAATCTTTCTCACTTTCTATGCATTCCTAGCTTAATTCTTCTATCAACATTCTTTACAAAAGAGGGTAGCCTTGCTGTCTTAACCCTTGAAACTCATTTAGAATCCAATCTTGCATTGTGTGGGATTGGATCTTGTGGGTTTCAGCCCCTCTTTTGAATGTAAAGTCTCTCCTAAGTGAAAACCGCCAACCCTAGTGACCTCCCTTCTCTCTCCTCGAAGCTGGAAGAGGGGAGAGCAACTAGGGTTCGATTTTTCCGCTTTACAATTTGTTATTTAGTAATATTTTTATTTTTTACTCCATCGTATGATAGCCCATCAACGTAGAATTGATGACACCTATCCCAAAAGCTTCCCCATTTGGTAATTTGTGTGGAAATAGCTATGGAACCACTAGCTAATGTTTCTAGGCTAGTGGTGAGGGATTGATGATGCTCAAGTTCAAAAGTTTTCAATTTAACAATCAGTCTATTGATTTTAGACGTATTTTGTCCTAACTGATTAATTAATTGCTCCTGTGTTTCAGGTGTGCGGTCAAAAGGAGGAATTGGGGCTTGTTCTTGCGTGTTTTTAGGAGGTGCATTTGTTTGTTCTTGTGGGTTGTCAAGAGGTGCATTTGGTTGTTCTTGTTCTGGATTAGAAGAATCTAGTTTTCGAAACAAAAAATGAAAAAACCTAATCAAAATTAATGAAATTAAATTCAAAATGTAAAACAAATTGAACAAACGGGAAAGAAAAACAAAAGCAAACAAAAACTAACCTTGATCCATAGCTTGGAGGACAAATCTAGCACCCCATTTGTGGTTTAGGAGAGGAAATGGAAAAAAATGAAGTAAAAAATGTGCTATTCATGGGTAAATGAGACCCAGTTTTTTTTAAATAAAATTTTTTACCAGGCTCCGCGTGCGCGATTATATTTGGATTATTAGCACGTACGGGCTCATTTTCCTATGAGCAGATCGTACGCACTCATTTTCCTAGGCATAGCACGTACGCACTCATTTTCCTAAAAGTAGCACGTATGTGCTATCTTCTCTAGGCTCGGGAAGAACAAACGTAAGCGCATACGCGGGAATTTCAAATTTTAAATCTATGTACGTGCTTCTTGTTTTTCCATTTTTTTTTGGGTTGTGTCCACTTTTCAGACCACCATCTTTGTGCACATACCCCTCTTTGAACTTTCAAATAGGGAAGGAGTGCTAGCATCCTCTCAACTTGGACCTTTTAACTACCAAGAAGGGAAGGATACTAGTGGTAGTAATGCTCTCAATGAGGTAGGTCTTGCATTCCAAATATTTGCATATGATATTAATTTCTTTTCAAATCCATTGAGCTTCTTAAAATTGATTATTCAAATATTTTAGAGTTCTAAGGTCGTATTTTTGGGAGATATAGGAATTTCTTTATGAAAGTTTAATTTCCATATTTTGGAGTGATAAGGTTAATGTGTTTTATAAGTGAAAATAAGGTTACATTATTCTATGGTTGTACTCTTGGTTTTATTCATATCATATCAAGTCAGCTTCTTGATTTGAGATGGTGTTTTGCATGAGAAGCATATGGTTTTTCTTTCCTTTTTTAGATTGATATATTTAAGGAAACCATATATTATGAAGTTTGTTTTTGAAGATAGGTAAAGGATTTGGTGCAATTAATATAGTTTTTTTGTCTAGAGAGCTCATGAAACTATGCTCAATAATTATACCCTTATGAGGGTCATGAAACAACTTCATGGGGTTCTATGAGTGTATCTCGACATGGATTGTTGTCCAATAATTTATAAATCTATGATTCATGAGTCAGGGAGATGGTAGTCTAAGAGCTCAAGAATTTAGCTTTGAACTACACCCTTATTAGGGTTATGAGGTATCTTGATTGAATTCCATGCAATTCAAGATTTGTTCCTTCAAAGAAAGATCTTCTCAAAATTATGTATTTGTTTTGTGAAATCAACATATTTTTTTGTGCAATGTAAACCCTGAGGGGAGGTACCTTGGTAAGATAAAATTTGATTTGTTTCTAAGGGTACATTTGCATGAACAATGTAATGAGGGTGGAAATGTTAGAATATTACATCATTTTACAATTACATATGTATACTAGTCATAGTTATGATGATTATGCATGTACAACATTTTTCATTCATATATTTCTACACTTTTCATCAATCAATAAAAAATAATTTTACCTTTCTCTTGAAGTTCAAGATTTGTTTTCAAAGAAAAATCTTCTATTGAATATATAGTTGTTTGTTTTAGTTAGCATGTTTTGTTCTATGGAATGTAAACCTTAATAGGGAGTAGTGGGGAGTATTGGAATATTGAGATTTACCTTAATAAAGTCAATTTTGTGACTTGTTTATTTTTTGTTTTAAAATAATTAGGTATATTCTTATAGGTTGGTTGTTAGGAAATTTATGATGGAGAGGCTTTATAAAAGCTATATCGTAATACATAGAAAATCAACTCTCAATAATATTATTATCATTTTATATTAATATTGTGTATATGAAGATGTTATTTGATTTTTCCAATAATAGAACATGATAGTTTCCATTTGAGGCAACATTGTGACATCTTCCTTCCTTGGTTCTATATGTTTACATATTTATCTCTTCATTCAATTAGGGTTGCTGCAATAAGTTGAGTCCCACTTTTGGGCAAAAAGAGGAAGTTTTTTCTCCGTGTTTCAAATTTTTTGTTGATTGATGTCAAAATCTGATGCACTTAGAAATTGGATCTCAAAAAAATTCATTAATAGAAAATGTAGTGCTCGGAGCCTACTTTTCAAATATGCAATTTATTTTAATACCCACATGGTAGAAATCTCTTTTTAGTAGGCATGTTTGAAAACCGATTTTTCAAAATGCCTATTAAAGGACCATACCACACATGTGTACGACCACCCTTCTTTGATGCAAATAAATGAATTTTTGCAAATCCTTTTGGGAAATGATACCTAAGACACCAAATATTGATGAGAATATATTTTCTTATTTTTTATTGAATATATATATTTTTATTTTATTTTTTACTGACAATAAAGTATATTTTCAAAACATCGACTGTATGACCACCATAATTTGATGAAAATTTCATATTTTTCATTTTTTTTTAATATTGAAAATAATTGTATGTAGATCGATGTCATATAATTTATTTTTCTAAAAACCTAAAAATAAAAAAAGTTATTAAAGTTTTACTGAACCTCGGTATTTTAGGTTTAGGTACCACTTTTGAATAATAAATAATACAAAATAGTTAAACTTATCTTATCACCATGAAATTTACATTTCTAAAATCAGGACGCTGAAAACTCTAATGGGTTTTCGTTTCGTCAAAAAATTCAATCAGGAAGGCCCTCAAAAAATTAGGCCAAGGTAGAAATCTGATGTTGTTTTAGCTTAGCCATTTTTTTGGAGGTCCAAGAATAGGCTTGGTCAGACCAAGCCTTTCCCGAAGCAAAAAACAAGGCTAAGGGTTGTTTCCTGACCCTAATTTTAAAAAACGAGTGCCCATTTTTTAAATTCAAAAAATGGGCGCCCGTTTCACTTTGTACCGTTGAAAGTGAAATGGGTGCTCATTTTTAGAAATGGGCACCTGATTCTAAAATGGGCACTCATTTCATTAAATAACGGGCGCCTGTTTCTGAAAAGATCTATTAGGCCAGAATCTGGCGCACAAGCACAAATCCAAATGATTGAATGATTTTTCAATCATTGCCTGATGGGTATGATTTGCAAAGAGAATGTTTTGATTAATCATTCTCTTTTTTTGTCTTATTATCAATTTGGCAAGGAGATCGATTCGAATTCAAAATTTGGTGCAGCCATGGGATCAAATCAACGTAGGAAGAGGCAAAGGAAGGTTCTAACAGTTGAGTAGATTGCAACAAATAGGGAGAAGGAGGCAATATGTCAATGAGAGAGAAGAGAGAGAATGAGACAAGGAGCTTCAAGTTCCACAATCGTTTCAGAAGAGGAGAACATCGATAAGACCATAAATGCTAAAGAAGGAAACACAATAGAACCATTTAATTCAGGTGCATCTTCTAATCCATTATTGGATACATGTATGTCTTCACAGCCCTATGTTTTTTCTCATGAAGAAATTGGTGATTTAGTAGAAGTAGATTACTTATTAAATCAAATGCCAATTGAAAATCAAACCCTGAATGAAATTAGAACTCAAGTTGAAACTGAAATTGAAATCCAAATTGAAACTCCAAATGAAACTAGATCTCAACTTGAAACTGAAATTGAAACTGCAATTGAAACTCCAAATGAGATTGAAAATCCACCTACAACTAAAACCAATAATGTGGATGTAGACATGGAAACACCAATTGAAAATGAAACATGTTTGAATGATAATCAAATGAGTGAAAATTTTGAAATTAAAAGTGATGTACTAGACAATCTTCTTGGCTTGGTTTCATGGAGACAGATTAGGACACATGCAAATAGATTGTTTAGACATTTTTTTATAATAAGAAATTTGGGTTTCAATGTCAATTAATGGTACAACTAATTAAAAAGACTAAAATGTGAGAAGTGATGAAGAAGTTAGGCTTTTATGTCAAACCCAAGAAGAAGGATGAGTCTTTAAAACAAATTGTATCGACTATTGCTAATGCCTTTGATACAAGAAGAAAGAAAAGTTGTTCTAAAGATAAAAATGTGTCACAACGGGCAATAACAACAACTTTAGTAAGCCAAACAACTTCTGATAAAAGAATGATGAGTAACATAAGTGGATATCTTAATATTCATCGTAAAAATTTGTCAAGAGCTGTAAAAATAAGAGTTAACTTTGAAAGTGATCCGACAAACAATTTGTGGACTAATGAGAGAGAGAGAGAGAGTTCATAAAGAGAGAGAGTAGCTAATGAGAGAGAGTGTGTGAGATAATGAGAGAGGGAGAGAGAGAAAAGAGGAGAGAATTCATAGAGGGAGAGAAAAGAGGAGAGAGTAGCTAATGAGAGAGGGAGAGAGAGAAAAGAGGAGAGAGTTCATAGAGGGAGAGAGGGAGAGAGAGAAAAAAGAGGAGAGAGTTAATAGAGAGAGAGAGTGGCTAATGAGAGAGAGTGAGTGAGATGGAGAGATCTAGCGAGAGTGAGTCAGATAGAGAGAGAGAGAGTAGGTAATGAGAGAGAGTGTGAGTGAGTGAGAGAGAGAATCTAATGAGAGAGAGTGAGTGAGATAGAGAGAGAGTAGGTAATGAGAGAGAGTGACCGAGATAGAGAGAGAGTGTGAGTGAGAACATTTATACATAACATTAGAAACATATAGAATGTAACATTTAAACATATCAAAAAGAAATTTAAACATTGAAACATCTAACTATACACATGTATATACAAACATGAAAATTTACAATTACTATTTAATTTACATTTCACCTTCCAAAAAAAATTATAATTAAATACATTTACAAATATAAATTTAAAATTTTACGCATGATTAAAATAAAGAGAGCTAGAGAGAGAGGAAGAGTAGATAATTTGAGAGACGATGAGTGAGAGAGAGTGAATGAGGGAGAGAGAGAAAATAGAATAGAGTTCATAAAGGGAGAGAGAGAGAGAGAGAGAGAGAGAGAGAGAGAGAGAGAGAGAGAGAGAGAGAGAGAGAGAAGGAGAGAGTAGCTAATGAGAGAGGGAGAGAGAGAGAAATGAGGAGAGAGTTCATAGAGGGAGGGAGAGAGAATAAGTGGTGCAGGAGCACCTGAGCACCTGAATGCTCGAATCCTAGCAGGTATAGCATTTTGTTGCAAATTAAGCATGTGTGTTTATTTTATGCTTCTAATAGGTTTAATAGGTTTTTTTTGTGGTGTAATAAGGTTTGGAACTCATTGTTTTTTAAGAGTTTCCAAGATTTTTGTTTTCTTGCTCAGTGGGCCAAAAATTGTCAATTTTGGGTCCAAATGAGCATTTTTGAATTTTTGATGTTGTAAAGCCTTGAAAGGAATTGGAGCATGTTTATTTAGTGTTTCTAATGATTTTGAGTCATTGGTTTGAGTGCCAAGTCACCGGGAGTCAAAATGCAACTTTTTGAGCAACAAAAGTTGTCAAAAAGTTGTCAAAAAGTGCAAAAAAGTGATTTTTGGTGGTTTTGGTTAGTTCCAGCCTATACCTATCCATACAAAGGCTTCAATAAGTTGGAATAGGTATAAAAACCATGTTCTCATCATTGTATACACAGTTCATGTTGGAAAAGTAAAAGAAATATTTGTTTTGCTCTTGTTTTCTGTGAGTTTTAACTAGTTTCCTGCACTTTTTAGAGTACAGTCCGTACCATGGCTCCATGAGTCCATAATGCTCCTATTTTTTATTTATGTGATCTCCTTTGATGTTTTATTAGTGATTGGAACAAGTTTTATTTGAAGTACTCTTAGGAAAGGCATTGTTTTGTGGTTCAAATGGAAGGTCTTTCATGGTCCAAGTAGTTTCTTCAAGGTCTTTTCATACATGGCTTTGAGGAAATTTGTTAGACCCTCTGTACATATTGTATCATACATCTATTTTCCTTTTCTAACTATGCACAGGTGTTTGTAAACCCATGGCAAGTATGTGGAGTGAGCAACTTGGCTTGGGTATCCTTAAAATTGTTTGAATGGTACTTTGCTGTTCATAGCACTGTACTTTGATATGTTGAAGAAGAATTAAGTTGGAAAGAGTCTTAATTGTATTTTACCATCCTTGTCTCTCTCATGACTTGGTTGGATGCAAGAAGAAAAGGTCTAAACATACTGTAAGACAGTGTGTCACTGTTTCACTGTTAAAACCTTCATTGCCAACCTTCCTAAAGGACAGAATGGAATGATGGATTCCTCTTTTATGCATCATGGAGATGTATTTTCAAGTGTTTTCACTTTTAAGTAGACAAGGTACACAATTTGATTGTAAAGGACCTAAATAAGGATCCTAGAAAGGTGTTTCCTTTGTCACAGTCTTATATTGTTGTCATGTTTTGTGTCAACTTTTAAGTGTTCAAACTTACAAGATCCTTGAAGAGGATAAATGCATTATTCTATCATGCCTTTAACACCTTTTTGCAGGCCAAGGACAGAGTGAAGAAGCCAATCAAAACAAAGAAAGAAAGTTGTAACTGTGTTAAAATTGTCAAAGTGCAGTGATGGCGGGTGTATGAGCAACAATCATAAGAAATCCCTTCTTATTTGATTTGCAAGGTGTTCCAACTTATGCCAAGTCATTGTAGCATCTAAGTTTGATAGACTTATAGTGTATTTTGGTTTATTAATGTTCAAAATTGTATGCAAACATTAAAAACATTGTTGTCTCAGTCATCTAGATTGTATTTCTATATAAAAACAGCAGTAGGGCATTTGTTTGACATAATGACAATATTATAAGATGAGGTTTGAATCCTTGGGAGTGTTTGGTATATGTTGTAGCAAGGTTTGAAGCATTTAAATTGGTCTAGTATCATGAAGAAGACTTGTAAATTGCAAACCCTCACTAAAACCTTCAAAAACCCTTGAAAAATGCCTATTTTGTGGGACAGTCCTCAAACACTCCGTACAGTACTTGCCATAGCACAAATCCTTGAGGTTTCATCATCACATGACCACATCTCCAAGGGTTTTTCATGAAGTTTAACAGGTTGAACAGGGTGAACAAATTTCACTAGAAACTAGGGCTAATTCTAGTAGCCTTTTTGGAGCAATTTTGACAATTTCATGAAATCGGTAAGGAAGGAGAAGCAATTGATTGTTTCAAGCTATCAAAAATGATAATTTAAGACTTGAGACACCCTAATACATGCCCCATATCATTGCATTAAGTCATTTGATCAAGATGACCTTTTGAGCCTAGAAGTTGCCTTGAGTAAACCAACGCTCTTGCATCCAAATTGGATATTTTTCACTCTTGAAAGGTGAAGGATAGTCATCAGACTTTGCAAACCTATCTAGATGCTCAGTCAATATAGTAATATGATTGAGATTCTTAAAAGGTGCAAACAAGGTTAGGAAGACCATGGTTCTCCAACAGTTGCCCATTCCTGGAAGAGAGGAGATTCAGCCAGTTGGACAACCAAACTTGTTCATTTTTGGTGACACACAAGAGGACCTCATTTCAGACTTGAATGCCTTAGCATGGAAGGTAAGGAGGAGTGATTTCCAATACAATAGGGTGCAAGTAGTGTTGAATAGAGAGGAAGAGATAGGAGAAAGGTTTAGAAGAATCCCATTTGTGCCTAGGGATTGATTTGGGAAACACATTGAGAACAAAAGCCCACCAACCTCAAAAGAAGACCAACTTCTATTCTACCTCCTCATCAATAAGGGAGGGAGAGAAAAGATGATAGCATTCATAGAGAGAGAGAGTAGCTAATGAGAGAGAATGAGTAAGATAGAGAGAGAGTAGGTAATGAGAGAGTGTGAGCGAGATAGAGAGAAAGTGTGAGTGAGAGAGAGTAGCTAATAAGAGAGAGTGAGTGAGATATATAAAGAGAGAGTAGGTAATGAGAGAGAGTGAGCGAGAGAGAGATTAGGTAATGAGAGAGAGTGAGTGAGAGAGAGAGAGAGGGAGTAGCTAATGAGAGAGAGTGAGAGATAAAGAGAGAGAGTAGGTAATGAGAGAGAGTGAGTGAGATAGAGAGAGAGATAGAGAGAGTAACTAATGAGAGAGAGAGTGAGATAGAGAGAGTATAGGTAATGAGAGACAGTGAGCGAGATATAGAGATAGAGCCTGAGTGAGAGATATATATATATAGAGAGAGAGAGAGAAATTTAAACATATAAATATCTAGCTATACATGTATAACATTTAAATATATATGTTTACATGCAATATAAATTTCCTCTGTGGTATTGTAATAGTATTTTATATGATTTAGACAATGTGATCAACACTCTATACAATGCAATGTGGCATTTTGAACAGTTTTCATGCAATGTGATAGTGTGATACATTTCCACATAATATAAATATGTAATGTGATCAACCAAGTAATGTGAAATAATGCCAAGTATTTATATTATGTGAGTGCACAATGCGGTCAAGTTTCATATAGATGTAATGATGACTCTTTATGTAGTGCAAGTTTGTGATGAGTCTTTGTCTAGTGCAAATCACTATGTGAAATCTCAACCATGCATTAGTAACCACATGTCCCTCCCCTCAATTGGTTGCATGCATAGTATGAAATGAGTTGGAGGATAGAGAAAATGAATAACGATATTAAAAAAATAAGTTGTTCAAAGTGTATGTAAGCATGTAAGCTCACATATAACATATAAATATGTATCATCATATAACAAGCATCTAAGATCATAAATTGGTGATAAGATTCATCAAAGCATAATGTTGCACCTAATATAGGAAAATCATGAAGGAGGGTAGGTCATAAAGGCTAGATAAGGATCATGGAAGCATATAAAACATGTAATGGGCTGGAGTTCAAAGTTGGGTCCTAGTCCCGCGAAAGTCTGCGGGTTGGGACGATTACCGACTAGAAACGGGTGCCCGATTTTTACAAATCGGGCACCTAAGCTGTGAATAAAACGGGCGCACATTTTCAGAAATGTGCGCCTGTTTTGGTTTGGGCACCCAAAGCAAAACGAGTGTCCGTTTTGTAAATATATTTAGTATTTTTTTAAGGCATTTTTTCTTCATTTTCACTATTTAGAAAATGGGTAGGCGATTTGAGGAAGCATGGGTGCCCATTTTCAACTTCCCAGCCGACCCCCAGACCATTTTTTTCCTCATTCTAGGCACGTACTATTTTTTTATTTTTTTTTTCATTTTTTATTATTATTTTTCTACAAACATGTTAATTTATGCAATTTTTTAATTGTAGCGAGTAGGTTAAAATTTTAAAGTTTGAAAAACATTTTTGTTTAATAGTTTAAAAAAATTATTTAATTTTATGTTTAAAATAGTTGTTTTTAGTTTTCAAATATTGTAGAAAACCTGAAAAATAAAAAACAATTAAAACTTAAAACCCTAGGTAGAAAACAAAAAAAACGTAAATGAACAATAAACCCTAGACATAAAACAAACAATAAACTAAAAACATTTTTAAAGTTTGAAAAACATTTTTGTTTAATAGTTTAAAAAAATTATTTAATTTTATGTTTTTAAAGTTTGAAAAACATTTTTGTTTAATAGTTTAAAAAAATTATTTAATTTTATGTTTAAAATAGTTGTTTTTAGTTTTCAAATATTTTAGAAAACCTGAAAAATAAAAAACAATTAAAACTTAAAACCCTAGGTAGAAAACAAAAAAAACGTAAATGAACAATAAACCCTAGACATAAAACAAATGAACAATAAACCCTAGAAAAAAAATGAACAATAAACCCTAGACATAAAACAAACAATAAACTATAGATAGAAAATGAACAATAACCCTCTCTCTCTCTCTCTCTCTTATTACCTACTCTCTCTCTCTCTCAATCTCTCTCATTACCCCATCTCTCTCTCTCTAGGAATTTTTTAGTACATCCTATGACCTCTTAAGAGATTATAGGATGCCTTAATACATCCTAGGACATCTTTTGACCCTATAAGAAATCGAGAACCCTTTAATACATCCTACTACATCCTTAGACCTGGGCAAGTGCAAGGCAATGAGTCACAAATTCATGGAAGTCCGTGCATTGGAAAATGCGTGCTTATAAATGGGGGCCCATTTTCAAAAAATAGGCCCCCGTTTATGCTTCGGGCTCCTGAGCCAAAAGGTAACGGGGGCCCAAAGCAAAAATAAACGGGCCCCCTTTTTTTTTTTTTGAGGGCCCACTTTGAAACAAAATGGGGGCCCATTTTTTAAAAATGCCCCCCCGTTTCTAAATCATATTTTACCTTTTTTTTGCACAAGCTGCCCTTGTTTGAAAACGGGGGCCCGTTCTGTGGAAGTTGATTCCATAACCCGCCACTTGACTCGAGATTAGGCCCGAGATAGGCCTGGGATGGCCACACCTGAGTCATGGACCTGCAAATTCAAATCTCCATGAATGAAAGCACAAATATGATCTTCTAAAATAGTTTACATTTCTGTAATTAGAGAATTTTTATACGAAATTAAAACCCATTTCAGATTATACTATCTAGATTCTTAATATGTAAATTTATTTAAAAATTGATTATTTTAACTATTTTTCATTTAATTTATATTAAATCGGGTCCATAAAGTTGAAATATTAACTAATTTGTTAATTTAATAACTTTTTTATTTTAATGAATTTTGAAAAAAAAATTATGTCTTCAATCTACAAAAAATTATTTTCTATTTAAAAAACAAATTAAAAATGTTAAGTTTACGTCAAATTATGTGGGCCGTACACATCAAATTTTTAAAAAGATAATTACGATCATTAAAAAATTTAATTAAAAATAAAATATTTAAAAAAAAATACAGAAAAATATGCTTATCAATCTTCAGTGAGTTACAAACCATTTCCCAAAATGGTTTGAGAAAATAATTTTAATTGTGTCAAAAAGTGTGGGTTGTACACATGCATGGTATGGTCTTGAAACAGGGATTTTTAAAACATAGTTTTTTGAACTCCGTTCGAAAAGTTATTTTTTATTATGTGAGTATTAAAATAAATTACATATTTGAAAAGTACACTCAGAGGGCTATCTTTTATATTACTAACTTTTTTCAAGATTCAATCTCCAAGTTTTTCAAAATTTAAGCTCAAATGAGACAAAATCTGAAAATCAGGGAAAACACTTCCACTTTTTGGCAAAAAAGTGGACTTAGCTTCTTGCACTGACCCATACACAAACCCATATCATATTGCGACATCACACATAATATTTTTATATCACTGTTCATACAAGACAATTTTTAACCTTTTTTTATCCTTTCTTCTCATTTTAATGATTTTTTCATAAAACAATTTTTTTATTAATATGAAGTACAAAGAATAGAGATACGATATTATACAAATTAAAAACGACATTTTTTTATTCAACTACTAGGGATTTTTTGATTAAGTTTTGGTTGAATCTTTTAAAAAATCATTTTTTCGGACACTTCGCACTAGACGTGTCATTTTGACGAGTTGCATGATGAGTCACGCCTTCAAACCTTTTAGTTGTAGACAGTTAAATGTCCATTTTAAATTTCTAAAAAAAATAGAGGTCTTACAATATTCCATGTGACGACTACATGTTGACAAAGTTAGCCCTCACAACTTCTGAACCCTCTCCCCTAGAAAATATGAAATAATATGATTGCATAATAAATAAAATAATTAAGGTCACCAAGAAATTACACACTAATGTTTACATCATTATTTGCTTGTTAAATCTATGGTGACTTTTATTGGATAGCAATATTCTTGAATGGATTTTATTTCTTCATTGTATTCTAACTATTAACCTAACATTTTTATTAATAAGAAGAAATTCAAAGGTATCTTCATGTACCACTATATTACAATTTAAACAGGTGCTACATTTTTATCTTTACCGTCAACTGTTAAGATTCATGCGGTTAATCCTGTAAAAAGATCTTGAATGTTTATCCTAGAAGTAGTGCATGGAGAATACAATATGGCAAACTCACTGACATGACATGCAGGTAAATATTTTAAAGGCCACAAGCTGAACCAAAGCACTTTAAGATAAGATGACTTTCTTTCTCCGTCCAATTTTTGTGATGTAGTTCTACACCATTTTGGCCTTTTTTGACCATGTTGTGGGGAACTTGTGGACAATAATTTGATAGGAGAAAGCTTTAAACAAAATAGACTGTGATGTGAACGTCGACGATGGCAAATCTTTAAACAGTGATGTGAACGTACAGAATGGCTCATAATAGTCCAAGTTCATGGAAAACGCGAACTACAGACAAGTGACATACATCTTCCACTAAGAACAAACTGCCATGTGAACACACAGGTTGCTTACTTATTATGTACTGCTCATCTTTTGGCATGTAACAGGGGAGAGTGAAATGTTCACAAAATTTCAAAAAAAAAATCGATTTGATTTGATTAAAGACTGTTCAATAGGTACTCAAATCTTTTGGTGTGTAATAGGAGAGAGTGAAATGTTCACAAAAATCTTGAGAAAATTTAATTTGATTGACGATTGTTCGATAGGTATTCAGATCTTTTATTCAGAAAATTGAATTTGATTGAAGACTATTTGATAGATACTTAGATCTTTTGGCATGTAACAGGTGAGAGTGAATTGTTCACAAAATTTCTAAGTCGTTGAAGACTGTTCGATAGATATTCAGATCTTTTGGTGTGTAACAGGGAAGAGTGAATTGTTCACAAAATTTATTAGTGTTAGTTTGGTTAGCTAGGACAGCTGGTTTTCCATATGTAATAATTAGTAAATAATTGTTTGCTAAACAAATTTTGTTAGATAGGGACAATTATTTGTTAATTATTTGATCTCTTTTAGAAACTTCTAGCAACCAATTTTGTTAGGGTTGTTTAGTTGTTATTAATCTCAACCGTTGATTGAGAATTAATCTTGATCGTTGGTATTCCAACGAGAGTAGTATAAAAAGGGGTCAAGGATCATTTGGAGGATATGAAGTTTGTGGAGAAACTTGCAGTGTTAGCAAGGGCGCAGTGATAGCATTGGGATAGTAGCAGGGTGGAATCTCAGCAGGAGAAATTGGGAGGTCGTCGAAGCTCTGTCAATAAGAGGCAATCAATATTTGTATCTCTTGATTTGCTGTAGTTAATATATATTCCTCATCTGTAGTACTGGTTTTCCCTTCAGGGTTTTTTCAGGGACAATTGTCCAAAAATATTGTGTCATTGTGTTGCATATTTCTTTCCGCGTGTTTTTTATATGTGAAGTTGCAGCTGTGTTATTTTTCAGTATTTCACAGTTAAATAATCTTTATGAGATAGGAGATTAATAATCAATAACTGCAATAGAATTTTCACATGGTATTAGAGCTAAGTAGAAAAAGTTTATCCTAGGCAAAGAAAAGAAAATCGAGGGTTTATAAAACCTAGTTTGACCTCTTTAGAATTATTATTTCTTTTATCGCTTGAGATGGCCTCAGCAGGTTTAAGAGATCAGGATAGATTAGATGGAGCCTCAAATTTTGGTGTCTAGAAAGCCAAAATTTCTTTATTGCTAGAAGAAAATGGTATCAAGGAATATGTTACCACTGTTGTGACTGTACGTACAAATCCAATACCTCTTGCAACATATAAGAAGGAAGATGCCAAAGCGAGGAGGATAATTGTTGCCAGTGTTAAGGATCATATAGTTCCGCATATCATGGACTTGGATACAATGAAGGCAATGTGGGATGCCATCCTTAATCTATACCAAAATATGACCACTAACTGGAAGCTAATTCTCAGAGAAAATTCGAGGAATACTTGGATGAACAAGGGAGAAGATGTGACAAGTTACCTCACCAGGCTTAGACTTGTCAAGAATGAGTTAGCAGCTATTGGAGATAAACCAAGTGATGATGAGCTAGTACGGATAGCCCTAAATGGGTTTTCTAAGTAGTGGGATGTCTTTGTTCAAGTTATTAATGGATGAGACACCTTACCAAGTTGGGATCGACTTTTGAGTGATTTCACTCAAGGGGAGCTTAGACGAAGCCTTGTCAATGGGTCCAGTAGTAAGAGTCAGAAAGGTGAGATGGACCAAGAAAACATTGCCCTAGCAGGAAAAGGGAAAACAAAGAAGGGGTCTAACCAAAGGATCAAATCCACAAAGTGAGAACAAGAAGAAGGAATTGTCTAAGATCAAGTGCTATGGATGTCATAAATTTGGCCACTATGTCGGTGATTGCCTGCAAAGGAAGAATAATGAGAAGAAAGGGAAGAAGCAGATGGCAGCTTCAACAAGTGCAGATGAACTCTCTAGTAGAATGGAGGATGAGTTTGCACTCATAGATTGTATGGTTAGCTCAACTTCACAGAGTGTCTGGTATATAGATAGTGGGGCATCATTTCATATGATAGGAGTTGGAGAGTATTTCTCCAATTATAAGGAGGAGAACACCTGAATCCAAATCTCTATGGGAAACTTGTCCAAACTCAACCTAGTTGGGAAAGGGACTATTCAGTTTTAGAGGGAGAATGGAAAGTTGATTTCCCTTCATGATGTGTTGCATGTGCTAGGCTTAGGTATGAATCTGATTTTTGTATCTGTCTTTCAGGATAAAGGCTACAATGTACTCTTTAGAGGGGCTCATGTGTTGATCAAGCATAAGGATTGGAAATCACCCATAGCTATTGGAGTTAGGAGTGGTCGACTTTATAGGTTGCAGTTTGATACTTCTAATGCACTCATGAGCAGTAGTAATCCTAGAGATCTTGGAGAGATATGGCATAGGAGGATGGGCCATATACATCATGGAGCACTTAAATTGCTTCATGAGATTGTGACAAGTGTTCCAGAGGTGAGCACAGAGCACGATGATGTATGTAAGGGATGTGTGTTGGGGAAGTTTGCAAAAGCATCTTTTCCAAAGAGTGACACTCGATCTAAGGGTGTTCTTGATCTAGTACATTCAGATATATGTGGGCCAATATCGACAAAGTCTCTCAGAGGATACGAGTACTATGTTACTTTTATTGATGATTTCTCCAGGAAGACCTGGATATACTTCTTGAAGACCAAGGATGAGGTTTTTAGTCGCTTCCAAGAGTTCAAGACTCTTGTGGATAAATTGACATGAAGGAAGATAAAGAGTCTTCGGTCAGACAATGGAGGCGAGTACAAAGGGAATGAATTCCAAGAGTTTTGTACTAGGGAAGGAATCAAGAGAGAGTGGATTATTCCTTACAACCTGCAACAGAATGGGGTTGTTGAGAGGAAGAATCGGTCCATATTGGAGGCAGCAAGGGCTATGAAACATGATCAGGACCTGCCCTGCTACTTATGGGTAGAAGAATGTAGTACGATAGTATACATACAGAACATGGTTCCACATAAGGCACTAGGGAAGATGACACCAGAGGAAGCTTTTATAGGAAAGAAGCCAAATTTCAGTCACTTCAGGATATTTAGGAGTTTGGCATATTGTCATATTTCAAGGGATACACGTACCAAGTTAGATTAGACTATAGAGAGGGGGTACTTTGTGGGGTACAATGAAATCTCAAAGGCATATCGGATATTTATTCCAGGGACCAGGAGGATTATAGTCAGGCGTGATGTCAAGTTCATGGAGGACAAGGCATTTAGGAGGTCCTGAGATTTGCCAACAGAGCATCAAAGTGAGCAGCTGACAGAAGCTCCAATGATAGCTCAACCAGGTTAAGGGCAACAAAGCTCGAGTACAGTCACTAGCACTAGTATATACTCAGGTGGTAAGAGTTCATAGAGTATGGAGCAACAGGTGCAGGAAGAGATTCATCAAGAATACATGGAGGTTGACATTTCATCCTCTAGAGCTGGGAGTAGGAACCATAAGGTTCATCAGACCCAAAAGAATACTTAGGAGTTAGTGGGTACTCCTAGGAGTAATAGACAATAGAGACAACCAGCTAGGTATGATGATTATGTTGCATTAGTTAGTCAGTTGGTAGATAGCGAACCTTCTAGATATTAGGAGGCTGCACAACATCAGGTGTGGCAAGATGCAATGGTTGAGGAATATACCTCAATAATGTAGAATGATGTGTGGGAGGTAGTTCCTAGACCAACAGATAGGGTTGTGGTTGGATCGCATTGGATCTACAAGATCAAGCATAGTGTAGATGGTAGCATCGAGAAATACAAGGCAAGGTTCATGGCAAAAGGGTTCTCTCAAAAGGAGGGAATAAACTATGAGCAAACATTTTCTCTAGTGACTAGGCATACTTCTATACGAGCTGTAATCTCAGTTTTCAACACAGAAACATAGATGGGATGGCAGATCCATCAAATGGATGTCAAGACAACATTCCTAAATGGCGAGTTGAAAGAGGAGGTATACATAGAACAACCAGAAGGCTTTGTAGCACACAGAAAAAAAGACCCATGTGTGTAGATTGAAGAGAGATTTGTAGGGACTTAAGCAGGCTCCTAGAGCGTGGTATAAGCGCATTGATAGTTACTTGTAGGAAATGAGCTTTGTGAAGAGTGGGGCAGATGCTAACATCTACTACTTGGTGGTTTGGGGTGAGATTCTCATTCTTGTCCTATATGTGGATGACTTATTTCTAACAGGTTCACTAGGGCTCATAGAAGAGTGCAAGAGGGACCTTGCAGTAGAGTCCAAGATGAAGGGTTTGGGACTTATGCACACGATGAACCGAATCAATTCTAGCCAATCTTGCAACTTTTCCTTGCAAGCAACTGATGCTTTTTGGAGCAGGCAAAAAAATGCTACTAATTGAAAATGGCTCTGAGTTGTCAAAAATTGAGATAGGCCATTGTAAAGGAGCCTCAGATGACCCCACTGGAACAAACAGATTGACCGTATGTGTCGTGGATTAAAAGAAACAGTCCGTCAAATTTTGACAATTTTTTGGACTCAGGACACTTGAGAGATCGCACCGGTAGGGTATGGCTCTCGACATTCTGGTGCTTTGGGATGCACAACAGGGCCATGCCTAGCGTAAACCTTCCCACCCAAATGTGCTCACGATGTCGCTTTGCGCACACAACGAACCAAATCAATTCTAGCCAATCTTGCAACTTTTCCTTTCAAGCAACTGACTCTTTTTGGAGAAAGAGAAAAAATGCTACTAATTGAAAATGGCTCCGACATCAAAAACCAAGATAGGCCATTGTAAAGGAGCCTCACATGACCCCACTAGAACAAACAGATTGACTATATGTGTCGTGGATTGGAAGAAACAGTCCGTCATATTTTGATAATTTTTTGGACTCAGGGCACTTGAGAGATCGCATCGGTAGGGTATGACTCTCGACGTTCTGGTGCTTTGGGATGCACGACAGGGCCATGCCTAGCGTAAACCTGCCCACCTAGACACGCTCGCAATGTTGGTTTGTGCACACAACGAACATAATTTGACCATTGCGAGCGTGAGGGTGCTCTCTCACCAAACACATTGTTGTTTATATTCATATTGTCAATTTTTGTTGTTTATATTCATATTGTTAATTACATATGCAAATATTCATTTAAATTTATAAATGCGTTGCCACCAAATAAAATGAATACACAATAATGAACTGAACACAAGGAGTTTTGTAGGGTTAATTCAACATTTTAGAAATTTTATCAAATCATATTCCACGATTGCAATGCTTTATATCATATATTTTTGTTGTTTATATTCATATTGTTGATTACATATGCAAATATTCATTTAAATTTATAAAAAGGATAACCACAAAATACAACGAATACAAAATAATGAACTCATTACACATTTATTGGATCGAATATCGATATTTATATATATTAAAAAAGGCATGTCTACCAAGTCAATACAAGTATTACAAAAATGTGGCATATGCCATGTCCAAATTGATATAAAATAAAAATGTAGAATATATCTACATGTATTGGTCATTCTATGACCAAAACTAACACTATATGATCCTCAACTTATGGTGGATCATCAAAATCAAGCCTCTTCGGTGCAGCACGCAGCTCTGTAGATGGCTGCAAAACCACAATTCAAAAGCCAAGTTAGAATTCTTTGTAGAAAATAGTTCACAATTAACAACATAAATAAGCATTTAACTTTAATTCCTTTGCAATTGAAATGTAGATTACCTCATCGGCTGATCCAGGAGCTAATGTCTTCGCTCTCCTCTCCTTGTCACTCTTAGGAGTTTTCTTGAAGACATACTTAAATGGATCCACGTTATGACCATACCACGAAGGAGTCTATTGTAGATTAAATGTACAATTAATACAATGTACTAACATAAATATATAAAAAACACTTAAAAGCTATAATATAGAGAACAATGATGTACTTGTGCCTGAGATGCATCTCTAATGGACTGAGGATGGCTCACCATCAATGTAGAAACTGTCATTATTACCTATACAAAAAATGTACAAAGATTAAATACAATTAATATAATGATAAGTATTGAAGGTTGAAAACAATTAATTTTACATATCAAACAAAAGTGTACCGGATCCTGAGATGCTTCTCCTGTGCAAGTAGGAGGGTTCGCCAATGACAAAATAGGTATGGATATTTCTTGTATGAAAAAATTATAAGATTATAATATATCACAAGTTCACATGTAATGTGTGCATATAATCATGAAATCAAGAAAATAAAGTAGAGATACATACCTCCGCCCTCTCTTGATCCGCAGGCGAATCACGTGCATTCAACATATCCACAAAGCTCAATGGTCGTTGTACATGTAAAATAGACAAAAAAAACTAATCAATCTACAAACCCCAACTAATACTTGATTTCAACATTTTCAAACAATTGTACAACTAAAAATGTGTTCAATTACCTTCTTCACACGTTTTGGTGTCTTCGAGGAATTCTTTTTCTTAGGACGAGCCCTAGACGTGGAGGGGGTACCCTAAAAACACAAAATTAACATGAGATATTAGTACAAATAATAAATTAAACATAATTTTAAAAATCTAAAATGAAATGACTTGCATATTCCATCAAAACAATACATAAAAAGAGTTGTACAAAATATGATACTGTATAGCCTTGTAGGCCAAAATCGATGGTTGAGAGCATGATGTCATCAATCTAGGACATTTTGTCCCCTATCAACACTTACAAACCAGAAATTGGACCAAGCATTAAAGATAGTTAGTATATCTTGTATTTTTTTTGAATTCAAAGTGTACTATTCTATTTTAACATGTTACAAAATTTATACCTCAGGCATCGAAGTTGCAGCTATGGTAACTGGGGGAGGTGTATGGGATACCGCTGCTGCATCCTAAAATGCATATTATTTGTCTCAATTTAAATCAATATATAAATAAAAATTCATTTATGTAATTATAAATTTAAAGTGACTGATAAATAAAATGTTATGAATTCAAATCAACACACCTGTGTCTATGGCTCATGGGCAAACACCATGTCCATCAAATCATCTGTTAGCGCGACATCCTCAACCGTGTGAGCCTAACATCTACAACCACAAATCATGCACAGATGATATGAGTATCCATCTGCACCAACTGCATCATCTATCCCCAAGCATATCCTCGAGCAACTGACACATATGCTTGATGGGCTCTTTGTCGCCCTCTAATGGTTCATCATCCAATACAATAGGGTGTGCTAATGACGTCCCATGCTGGATGATGGCGCCAGTCAATGTTGTGGCTACCTGAAGAGTCTGTAGCTCCATCGACTCTTTCAGCTCTAATGGGACAACTTGATGCACCTTGGGTTTGGGTGCTAGGGGGCGCCAACTCTCCACGGCTAATTGCCTATGGCCTCCAAGTCTATCTTGGACAGAGCCACCACCTCTACCATGAAACTCTCTCATGTCAAAATAGTTTGGCTGCACATTGAGCACAAACTCACAATATATTTTTCTCAAAAAATATAATGGCACCTCATAATTATTACAAGGTGGATCATCAAAGACCATCCACCACCTCTGCCAAAAAAGATTCTTCATCTACGCATTGGTACACCAATGTATGGGAAACCTCTTTGCATTAAGAGGTAATGACTGACCAATTTTGGGATCAACAAAAAGGGCACATATTTGTTGTTTAGAAATATTTTTGTTTTTTACTCCATCGTATGATAGCCCATTGGCATAGAATTGACGACACCTATCCCTAAAGCTTCCCCATTTGGTAATTTATGTGGAAACAACTATGGCACCACTAGCTAATGTTTCTAGGCTAGTGGCGAGGGATTGATGATGGTCAAGTTCAGAAGTTTTCAATTTTACAATCAGTCTATTGATTTTAGACGTATTTTGTCCTAACTGATTAATTAATTCTTCATGTGTTTCGGCTGTGCGGTCAAACGGAGGAACTGGGGGTTGTTCTTGTGTATTTTCAGGAGGTGCATTTGGTTGTTCTTGTGGGTTTTCAGGAGGTGCATTTGGTTGTTCTTGTTCTGGATTAGAAGAATCTATTTTTTGAAACAAAAAATGAAAAAACCTAATCAAAATTAATGAAATTAAATTCAAAATGTAAAACAAATTGCATAAACCGGAAAGAAAGCCAAAAATAAACAAAAACTAACCTTGATCCATAGCCTGGAGGACAAATTTAGCACCCCGTTCGCGGTTTAGGTGAGAAAATAGGGAAAAAACGAAGTTAAAAATGTGGTTTACGGGTAAATGAGACCTAGTTTTTTTTTAAAAACTTTTTTTACCAGGCACTGCGTACGCGGTTTTATTTGGATTATTAGCGCGTACGTGCTCATTTTCCAATAAGCAGTGCGTACGCGCTCATTTTCCTAGGTGTAGCACGTACGCGCTCAATTTCCTAAAAGCAGCGCATACGCGCTACCTTTTCTAGGCTCGGGAAGAACAAACCTAAGCACGTACGCGAGAATTTTAAATTTTAAAACCGCGTATGCGTTGCCTCTTTTTCCAAGTTTTTTTTGGGTGGTGTCCACTTTTCTGACCACCATCTTTGTGTACACACCCATGTAATCTCCCCATTTCTTTAACCTCTCAGTGGTGTTCTTAGCCTTTCTTTCTCCGAAGGCTAAGAGGAGGAATAAGGAGAAATTAATTTAATTTCTTATAAAGTCATCAAATAAATTAAAATTAAAAAGTGACTTTATATTTAATTAATTTCATTAAAAAGTGACTAAAATAAAATATTAAATTATAAAGTCACTTGAACAATATTATTTTATTGGGATGGAATATTCTAGAAGGTGGTGGTTGCGTGTTTGGAAAAAGAATAAATAGGGGATGAGCTTCATTGTTTTGACATGGATTGTTTGACACATTCTTTGTTTGATAGCTTGTGGAGCCAAGGGTTTTCTGCAGTTTATCATCAGTCATTGGGAATGGAAACTCTCAATTGGTAATGCGATTTTGAGGTGGTGAAAGACCTTCTGAATTGTCGCTAAGTTGTGAGCTCTACCTCAGGAGTTCAACTTGGAACTTATTGTGTTTTACATTGACTTGTGGAGGTGATAGTTCAGTCATCTCTCTTGAGTTTCATTTGTGGCCAAAGGCCGAATTCTTATTACAACTCAAGTTGGGATTTAAGTGAAGATATTTTAAGCATCAAATCTGCTCTTTATTGGATGACTGAAACAAACAACATTCTCTTAATTCCGAGTTTGGTATTCAAAAATCTGTAGACCCACGAGCTTGACTAGGAGGGCCCTTGAATTCATTGGTTTGTGCAACTTTGGACAATGATTTTATTTACTGATTTGAGCACTCTCATTTGGAAAGGGAATCGACCAAAGTTAGTGCACAAGGGATTCTGTTAAGGCTGTTCATTATTTATTTCAGATTAAACCCTTCCTGCATAGGGACGCATTAGGAATACCCACGATTTTGCTCATATCTTCCTGTTACGGCACCCAACTCAATATATGATTGAAGAGTTATTCTTGGGGAGGGCCAACGATGATGTTTTGTGGATGAAATGAGTCAAATTCAATGGTAATTAATTAATATATTTCTGTAGACCAACAACAAGGGCGATTTTGGAAGATAGCTCAATTTGGTAGTGTGGAGGCTCCAAAAATTAAGATATTGCTTGCTTCTTCCATCTCAGGATTGGGCAATTCCTTCCAGGTTTTTTTGGCATTAGTTTTCAAGCATTTCTCAGATTATATGTTTGTCTTAGTGGTTGCCTTGTAGTTTTTAAAACATATGAGAATTCATTATTGAGTAGCCAAGTGATTTGGCTCTTGCTTGGTCATTGTAATGAACTTATGGTTTCTTAATAAAGAAGTGACAAGGTTGCATATCATTGTCATATTGTTCTATGGTTGTATGCCAATTATTTGTTAAAATTACAGTTAGCTGTAGGCATTGTTTATTCATGATGTTTCATGCAATTGCATTATAGAAGCTTAAACTCGTATGAAAATATTGCTTAGACATATTAGAGTTTGTTGCATCAATCATAATTGGAAGTTGCATTTATCAATAAGTTTGAAGATAATATCAAAAAATAGTCTCAGAGTCAATAACATGCAAAGGCATAACAACTATCTAAAACACATAACACAGAATTCTCATTTTGAAACTTGAACAACAGATCAATAAAACTTGTTAGACGATATTCCCTACACATTTTTAGTCTCAGAACAATAGGGGATATTACAGCAGTATCAGAGCCAAGATCCTGCCATCCTATGATTGATGAGTGAAAGGGAAGTCAAATTACAATAGGGAACAACGAAGATAACAATATCATAACCCATAGGTACCTGAAGTTGAAACATTTTCAAAGGCATTGAGGGAGAACGAAAAAGATAAGGTAGTTCCAAACATGGTCGGGGATGATAAGGATACTAGAATCGAATGAAAGTTCGATACTATGATTGATATGATGTCATGGTTGTTGGAAAAAATGGAACAAACACATCATAATCAACAACCTGATCCAAATCAAAACCATAATTCTAGGGAAAATAGTGGTGTTCGTGGGAGCAGTGGCAACAATGATGTGAAAGGAAGAGATAGAACAGTCAACCAACATGATGCCTATACTAGAGGATCAACCTCTAGACTTCTTTTTCCTAGCTTCACTCCATGAGAGGAACAACCACAAGTTTTTTCCCCTATACATTATGCAGATGAAGCACGACATGCATATCTAGAGTATACCACCTTACCTCCATATTTGAGAGATATGTGGTCATTTGATCAGTTCACGAACCAAAAGAGTAGGAGAAATGGTGGGAGAAATGATTATCATACTCTAACACAAACTAATTATTAGCATACTCTAGGAAAGATAACCATGCCATATTTTGATGGGAGTGACAAAAGTATAGCAAGAGAATGGGTACAAAAGTTGGATAACTACTTGTCATTGAGACCAATGCCCAAAGAAGATGTTATCAGATTAACCACACTACATTTGGAGGGTGCTTCTCATGAGTGGTGGTACCATGGATTAACCACACTTGGTCATATTCACATCACCACTTATGCATAATTCACAGATAGGTTGATAGAGCAATTTGATCGCAAGGATCCAGAGATGTACTTTAGAGAATTAGCACAATTGAAACAGATAGGTAATTTGGAGACATATATTGGTGATTTTAAGAGATTATCAGTTATGTTGTCTAACATTAGTGAAAGGAGATTGGTTGTCTTGTTCATGGAAGGATTAATGGAGCCACTAAGAGTCTAGTTGAAATCCTCTGGCCCACCTACACTACAATAAGAAATAAAGAAAGCAAGGAGTATGGAGTTTGTAGCCCCTAGAAACAACAGTTCACATAAAGAAACTCCTACTAGTAATGAGAGTCCACAACAAATTGTTGATAAGAAAAATAAATCAGCAACTATGGTGGATAAGGAGACACAAGAAGAGTTAAGGAGGAGAAAATTATGTTTTTGGTGCAAGGAGCCTTACAACAGAGAGCATGATTTCCCCTTGATGCCTAAGGGAAAGGTGAATTGTGCAATGTGGGTGTATTATGAGGATCCTAGTTCTGAAAAGTCAGATCAACCAGTTGTTTCAGGAGACAATCAGGATGAAAATGAAGTAATAGATCTTGAGACAGATGGGAATCTATCTCATATAGCTATATTTGCTAATGAGAAGGGAAAGATTACATTTTGATTCCGAGGATCGGTTAATGGGAAACATTGCATTGATTTGCTTGACATTGGAGCAACACATAATTTCATTGATGAAGGATTTAAGGCACGATGTAGGTTGCAGATAGAGAGTTTCAAGAGATTTCAAGTTAGAGTTACAGATGGATACATACCCTCATGTGCACCAAATGGTTATGTGATCTCACCTTGCAGCTGAATGATTATGAGTTACAAGTTGATTTTTATGTGGTTAACATGGGGGCAACATATGTAGTCTTGGGAATGAAATGGCTCCAAGATAGAAGAATTCACCCTCAATGTACCTAAATTGGAAATGAAATTTAAATCAAATAGCAGGGATTATGTATTGAGGGGAATTGTGGATGGTGGCTTGCACTTTATCTCTATTTGTGGGAAGGAGAGCAGGAAGAAAGAATAGCTGGTTATTCAGGAGGAGCATGAGATGGTGGACAATCCCTTGTTTGAGTTTGATGCTACATGGTTGTTAGATAATCCACTCTACGATTTGAATGTGGACCACTCTCTTGATAGTGAGGTATGGGATCTTTCTAGTCCATTGGGATTTCATACTTGTCTCAGAGAAGGAAATTCAAAGGTGTATATAGTGAGGATTTTATACAACCTCACCATTGATCCTCATGTTCATGACTTATTTTAGATGCATAATTCAAGGGCACATATGTTGTATAGTTTTCTTGATTGCACATCTTGCGCAGAGATTGGAAGCAAGTATGGTCACTCTCTTGACTTTATTTCCCTTGAGGATTATACTCTTGTGACACTTGAGGCAGTGGTTGAGTTGGTTCAACAGATTCAATTGGATGTGCTAGTGCTAAAAGAGCTATTTCATGATGACAGGGACATTACACAAATTTTCTCTGGGATCCACTTGGGGTGATTCTTCAGGAATATTTCTTTGAGCAATAGATTTTGCTTGGGGACAAGCAATTTCAGGAGGGACGAACTCTAATGTCCCCATTTATTTAGCCTCTTAGTGGTGTTATTAGAATTTCTTTCTTCGAAGGCTAAGAGGGGGAATACAGAGAAATAAATAAAATTAATTTCTTATAAAGTCATTAAATAAATTAAAATTAAAAGGTGACTTTATATTTAATTAATTTAATTAAAAAGTGACAAATAAAATATTAAATGATAAAGTCACTTAAACAATATTATTTTATTGGGATGGAATCTTCTAGAAGGTGGTCATTACATGTGTGGAAAAAGAATAAATAGGGGATGAGCTTCATTGTTTTGGCATGTATTATTTGACACCTTCTTTGTTTGATAGTGTGGAGGTGGAAAAAGCGGGATCGGGTGACTAGGACCTAATCCCACTTTAGCCAACACATTGGGAATACAAAAGAGCCTAGGGAGATAGATCACTTTGGCTACTTCTTGTGAGAAAGAGAGAGCCAAGGGTTATCTCTTAGGGTTTCTATTCCCCTTGTTGTATATGATGAGAAAAATAGGGTTTGATTGATCAATTAGACTAGGAGATAAACAATGAAGCATATATAAACTAAAATTGCACAAACTTGCAGATCTGAAACTAAGATACTGAAATTAGAGAAGTGGGAGGAATTTGGATGTGTACTTGATGCTGGAAAATGGGCCAAACTGACTAGGACCAGGGTGCCACGCCCTTGTCCTTGAGAATCTGACAGAAAGTTGCAACTGAAGGGCTAGAATCCTAAGATCCTGAGACACCACTATGTCAAAAATCACTAAAAATGAGGGGGACCAAGGCACCGCACCCCTGTCCTTGATGGATTTGGGGTAGTCTAAAGCTTATGGGTTGTCCTTGTGTCTTCTGTTGATTTGAAAATCCTCTAGGGTACCTGTACTTGCATTGTAGTTGAGAAGAGAGGGTTTGGGTGGCTATATAGGGTTTTTCCTTAGTTAAACCCCTGTGTTGGTGATTTCCACCTCCACAAATAACCGATAATGTACTAAAAATTTGTGTGCTAGAACCTTGTGTGTATGCAAGATCCTAAATGAAAAAGATAAGAAACTAGAGCTACCCTATCCTTTGGAGAGTAAACCCTAAATTCATGCAAATGTAAATGTAAATGTAAATGTAAATGAGAATGATGAATACTTGACAAATTCTTGATGAATGTTGTTGAATAATCCACATAGGTTTCTCTTTCACTATATAGAAGAATCCTTAAAAATTGCTCCAACTTGATTGCTTGCTTCTTAGTTTTCCTTAGATCTTCTTACTTACACCTTCAGATGAAGAAAGAGAACTCTTATGTGTGAAACCTTGGATCTTAATTTCATCTTTAGGCCGACCTGGGATTTGAATTTCCTACCAATTTCTTGTGGTTAAGCATTATAATATCATAGAATTATGCTCTCAAAATTTTGGGAAAAATGTTGAGGACCATGTACAACTTGCACATGGTTCGACCAAATTTTCTCCAAATTTTAGGGCCATTAGATATGATGATATTAGAGTGAATCCCAAAGTTACAGCTGGTTTTGAGGTGTTTTGATATAGGAAATTGGGTCTTAAAGGTCGAAACAAGACATAATTAGGGTTTATAATTTAATGAGTTATTGGAGGAATAAAATAAAAAGGGGCACACTTAGAGTAAAGGGCCCAATTTTATGATGTGGGGAGTGTTTAAATATGATTTTAGATTTAATTAAATTAATTAATTAAATGCTTAAAGGGAAATTACAATGCAAGATGCAAACACACTAAAGTGGGTGCTAAACTAAGCATGGAATTGTACCGCCCTAGGAAGGGTGGACAATTTACGATGCTACATTTAGCCCCCACTTTAGTGGTCATATGACACTATGTGCATATGCAAGCTAAATTAAATAAAAGTAAACATTCATGAAAAATGATATATCCAGAAGTTGTCGGACGAAGCTCCTAGTGGTATCTATAGTACACAATTAGGAACCACACCCTACAAAACCACATGTTAGATAAAATCACAAAATCACCTAAATACTTACTAAGGAAGGTGATTAAAATTTGAGGGTAGCTATATGCCCCCTAGTTTCGGCTTGTTAATTTAGTGAGTTGAAATAGGGTATCATGTTTACCACAACGAATTGTGAAGGAAGATTGATGGCAAATGCTCACAAGAAGATTTGATACAAGATCAAAAAATAATGGAGAATCATTTGGTAAGAAAGAGGACTAAACCTCAATTCCAACACAACAAAGAGTGTGCAAATATGAGATCTCTCTAACACAAGATTAAATATTTAAATGGAAACAAATGCAAAGAGAAGGAAGAAGAGATAGAAAGCATGATTACACACTTTGGTGATCTGTGAAGAAAAGGACATGGAAAAATATCCCCTAGAGTCTGTCTAGGTGATCCATGGAGAAAAGGACATGGAAAAATAGCCCCTAGAGTCTTTCTAGGTGATCCATGTAAGGGAGGACAGTGAGAACACCATTAGTTCCACTCAACCTCGTTTGTGTGTGTGCAAGTGAGGTTCGAAACACCTCATAGGATTCTATGCTTGAGTATGCTACATGTATAAGATGTATGGTACAAATGTCAATAAAGTGGTGAAATATCACTCTAAGAGGTTGCCCTCTGGTTCTGAGAATTACCCACTGTATAATAAATACAATGTGTGAGAGAAATATAGTACAAAAGGAGCAGTGTGGGTGTCCCCTCTTAAGATGTCAACATTGTTTAATGTTGATATCTTAAGGAAAGTAGAACAAGGATACCTACCTTTGACACCAAGAAGATATCCATCATGCAACAATGTCATAAATCCAAGCAAGAGAGGGAATACACTTTCAAGAAAGGATAAGATAGTTAAAATAGATATCTTTCTATAAGTGTAAAGGTGACCTTGGAGGAGAAGAGATCTTTTATCAAAAGATATCTACCTCCAAAAGGAGTTGTCTTATACAAATATAACATCTTCTAGAATGAATGAATGCAAGGAAAATTGGAAAAGAATGGAGGATTGAAATGACATCAAAGAGAGATTATTTATAGCAACACTCTTCTAAAAGAAGGCAAGAGATCCTCATCAGGGACATGCATGTTCACAAAATTGAAGGGTTTATTATAAAAGATACTACTCCATGAAGAAAAGAAATTGATGAATATTCAAATACTTCCAACAGCAAGGAGGAGGTCCCAATTAAGGATATGTACTTAAGATCCCCATTAGGGATGCTTGTTTCAATATGAGAGAAGGAATCCAAATATGAATACGCCTCTACAATCAATAAGAAATCCTTATAGAAGACACTACTTCACAAAGGGAGGATTTTGATCTTAAGAAATAGAGATGTTTGAAATCACTCTTCCCCCCATATATAGGGAGAAGAGATGAGATAGAAATAGGATATTATGTTGCTTCCAAAAGTATGATTGCACGTGAAATTGTACCATCATGAATGACAATGAGTTCCCAGTAAGTGAGCTACCAATGTCACATAATGATGAGCAACATAATAGCCATTAATGTTATTTAAAGACATGATAGATTGAATGAGGTATTATAATATGACATGTAAAATGCTCTACTATGAGTGAGATTAAAAACATGTATAAGATGATGAATGTTGAAAAGTCTTTAGAAAGAAATAAGTTTATAGAAGAAGAATAGGCCACTAAGTCATAATTTTCTTGCACACAAGAAATATTAGGAGAGGGATAAGTGTAAATCATTAGAGCCTTATTCCTAGAATAAAGGTTTTTAGAATGAATAAAAGATAAAGTCTCATAAGTGGGATTAGAATTCTCTTGAGGAGATTCATAAAGAGATTTGTTCATCACCAAGATTTCCTTATGAGGGGGATGAGTGTTGAAAGAATTAGAAGATGATTTTGTTAGGATTCCCAAAGATACTGAGAGGGGGAGGTTAATTAGTATCTTGTTGGTTATCAGATTTTCTAAACTTATTAAACAAATTGCATTCCGAAACAGTGTACTGGTAAACAAGAATTAATGCAATAAATAAGAACAATAAATACAACATAGAAAGAACACCATAACACAATATTTTTGGCGAGGAAACTCGGTGTGGGAAAAACCTCGGTGGGATTTGCGACCCACAATATTCACTCATTGGCCAATGAATGGATATTACTTACAAAATGTGTGCCTGCACATGCAGGAAGGCCAACTGCCTAGAGCTCACTACTCAATTACAAAAGGAAGTCTCACTGACTTACAAAATTGGATTATAGAAATCCAATGTGATGTACTGCTACAAAAAGCATATGCTATGCCAGGTTCAGTACCGGTTTAAGCTCTTACAACAACCATAAACCTTACTCCAAAATCTACCTTAATACTCACTCATCATATCCATCTATCATCTATGTCCTATTACAAAATGTTCTACAAGATCTCATACTTATATATGAGTCTTGTTACAATATGCCATGTCGGCTTACAAAAAGATATTACAAATAAATACAATATGCAATAAACAAAATCTTGTCAGCCAGGGTGTCAGTAATCATCTTTGTCACTGCAGGTAAACTATCTGTCGGTGTAGAGTCTGTCGGTGCCGGTGCCATAGGATTGCAAGGTTGCCATCAATGAAAATACCTTCAATCACCTACAATTTCTCATTGGAGTGTGCAATGCCAACAATCACCCCATTTGGCATTTATGGCAACACCCATGAGAAAAATTCAAAAATGTATCCATAATTTGAAGTCCAAAAATCTTACCAAAAACTATGCCAAAACTGTGTGGTCCCCCTGAGCAGATGATCTCTTCTATCAATCATTTTCTCATCTCTACTACTCCCCCTTTGACATAAATGACAAAGGCTGTCAAAAATGTCAATTGAGTGTAGTTCTCAGCTGGAACCCTGTAACCGGTTGGTTACAATCTAAAAAATTTCTGCCAATACAAAATTTAGGCTCTGAGTGAACCTTTCACTATCCTTCAATGTTGCTTCAGTCCTTTGAATTGTATCGGTGAGGATGTACATTTTCTCTTCCGGTGTCTTTAGTCCTAGAACAAGTGCCTCTGAGATCTCTTTTCTCAAAGAGATGAGGTTGTCAAGTTTCGGACCAAGTCTGCATTTAAGCTCTTTTGCCTCAAACTTTATTCTTTCCTTCTCTTTTTCAAATTTCTCAATTTTCTCTTCAAAGCCTGCTATTTCCCGCTCTATAACCGATATGGGTTCTGATGAACCGATGAGATTATCAGCAATATTATTTATTTCTTTATGTGTTCTGATGATCTCCTTGTCTATATCAACTATCAAAATATTGGTTTTACATGTGTCCCTATACAACTCTTTAAACTCCATTATTGTTTTTTTAAGTGCCAGTAATAGGGCATCAATGTGTCCCATCCACTTATTTATTGACTCATCAAAGAATTTTTCTTTTTCTTTATTCATTTTCTCACTAAATGTTTCCTCATTAATCTAATCAACTGTTAATAGGTTGTTGGTGATATACTTAGACAATGTGTCTAATTGGCTCAAAGAATCTTTATTGTCCACATTGCACATGGGTGCAATCAATTTTAATAAAGGAATTGTATCATCAATAGCCTTGTATGCAAGTGCATTACAATTTGTTATTTTCTTGATGGAATCCAACAATACCTCTGTCACATTGGTTGGTCTGAATTATGTTAAAGAAGAACCAGATGATTGTCCAACTATCTTCACAATTTGCATTCCACCAGCGTCAGTAACCTCTTTGCTTGTGTTGACCTTAGGTAAGTCAGTTTGTGTCTGCATCTCAACTAGCAAAGGCTTGGGTTTCTCAATAGTTGTCAGTGGCACTATCTCATTTTGAACCTGTACCTCAACCTTTTTCTCTTCCTATTTCTCAGTGTGTACCTCAGTTTGTTTCTCTGTACTTTCCACTGCCAGTTTCTCTAATGAAGTCTCAGCATTTACTGTTGGTTTCTCAGTATGCACCTCTGGTATCTCAACAAGTTTTACTGTGTTATCATCAGTCGGTTGCTCAATGTGTGCATCAGTGGTATTAGTCACCATTCCAGAAGCTAGGGGATCAATTATTTGTTCAGTTTGTGTTTCAACCCCAATCTCAATATTTTCAACTATTTTCTCTACATGTGGTTCCACTACAATATTCTTAGCCAATGGCTCAGTAGACACATCTTTCTTTTCACTAGTGGTTTCCTTATCAACCACAATGTTTACTTCTTATGTATCAATATTCATTGTGTATAAAACTTCTGAATCAAGATTGGTGTCCTCATGTGTTGTTTCCAACTCAACATTATCAGTTGCCAGTGTGTCAATAGTCTCAACCGATGGAGTATTAGAAGGAGGTGGGGCAAATTATCTATTACTTTTATGCTTGGAGGTCCACCTACCTTGCCTTTACCTTTGTCCTTATCCTTTTGGTAAACTTTGAAAGTTTTGGGTCATTTGAGCTCTTCTTGTTTTTCTTTCTCCACAAGGAAGATATCCCATTTATCTATTGTCTCTTCAAAGATTTCATTCACTCTGCCGGTATTTCACTGTCAGAGGAAGTTCCAATTGATGAAAGATGAGCTTCCAATTGTATCCCTTCCAAGTCACTTTCCTTAATACCAGTGATATTTAATATATCTTCCTTGATCTCTTTGGCCTGTTTTGTTGCTTTTCTGACAGTTTGTTCTCTTTTCTTCCTTTGTTTTAGTGTTGGTAATTTTCTCTCAATGGTTTCAACATTTCCAAATATTTTCTCTTCAAGTTCTCTGGGGGCTTTGAGTAGGGCTTTGGCATATGTCTCAATTATGTTTTCATCAGCCTAATAACCCATTTTTGTTACCCAAACAGCTCTTGGAACCACTGCTTCCATCCAGATTTCATCTTTGTTTATAAAAAAGCAAATTTCTTTTTGATATTTGTCAGTTATGCTCTGAGATAACCTTTCCCTTGTTTTCATTCTAGCCTTAAATGCCTAGAAGTATTCAATTATATTGTTTTCCTTGTCATCTCCCATGCCGGTAAGGATATCCAATAGTTGTTTACCTACTGGTATGTCAAAACCAAATTCTTTTCTGCCTATATCGGGAACTTCCTTAGTAATGTATAGCATTAGGAACACAAGTAGTTTACCAAATCTGAAAGTACCTTTCTTGTCACCTTTAATTTTCTTTAAGTTGTCAATCAATTTATCCTTTAACCATTCACATATGTCAATCTTAGTATTACTGTTCACCATGTCATAAGCACTCTTGATACATAAACTAGAAACAGAGTTCAATCTGTTAGCATGTGTATTTTTGTATCCTAGTATCATGCTAATGAATCTGACATTTATATCTTTCACATCATTGACTCTTAAGTATCTTTTGTCATGGGTTGCACTAGTTAGGGTCATTACAGTGTTGTTTGGAACTTTCTTAGTTTTGTTAGGCCTGCTACCCGTGGAAGGTAAGCCAGTCACTGCCCTAACTGCTTCTCTTGTGAACTTGTGGATGGAGTTAGGCCAAAAGAATTCCTCATGAACTCTACTAAGTACAATCCTCACAACTTCCTTAGGAAAATTAGGAATACTAAGTATTTCCACAAAACCTAGGGTTTCAATTATCTTATGTTCCCGTTTCACAATACTATTTTCATCACAAATTATAGTCCTATACATATTCATTATTTCATCAGCACCAAGTTCTTCAATATGACAATGTATGTATATCCTAGGGTCTTTTGCATATGCAACTCCTTTGGGTATTTTAGAGAATGCACCTAGGGTATCATCCTGCTTCGCTACTTCAGGTATGATCTTAAATATGGGCCTAGGGTGTTTAACCACTTCAATTACAGTAGGGTTTGCAATGAATTCAGGTGTAGAGGAGGAAGCCATTTGATAAATATCTTAATTTGCCTCTAGGTGTGATTGCTTGAAAAAAATTTCTTCACTTCTCGCTGTGGATGCCTTCGCTCAGGTTTTTTGTGCTCTTAGGAAATTTGAATGCTCGGTGAGTGAAAAAGAGTGAAAAACACTTGCTTTATAATGTCTTTTCCTTCAACTACCATAATAAATGTCTATCAGTTAAGTGAAACTTAACACATCTGCCGGTAAAGAAGCAATTTATCTTCTTACCATCAATCGAGGGTAAACTAGCATGATTTTCAATTAGTTGCCATACCTCCAAAAGGTTTCTTTTCAGTTAGATGAAGACTCTTCTGCCGATGGAGTAATACTTTGTTCTACCAGTGAAGGAATAGCTTCATCAACATTCTGTCTATCTTTCTAATCCATTGTTTTGAAAATTCTTTCTTTACCTCTTCAACCCTCTCTTTATCTTTCAAACTAGGTCCTTTGTTTTTTGCCGATGATGCCTTACTTCTACAAAATTTTGCAATATGTCCAATCTTATTACAAGCATAACAAGTCACATTATTTTTTTGAATAGCTTTTTCATATCCTATGTTGGCATGTGTTCTGCATTGATTAGATAAGTGTCCAAATCTTCCACAAACATAACATCTTACACTCATTATGCAATTTTCTGAATTATGACCAGTTTTGTTGCATTTAGAACATTGACCGGTGGGTTCATTAGTGTTTTGATAGTTTCTAGATCTACACTTATTTTCTTTATGACCATACGTGTTACAGTTAAAGCATTTCCCATTAAATTTGTAGGCATTAGGTTGTCTTACTGGTTTACTATGATCATGATTGTTTGTAGTATTGGAGCTTTCACCAACTTCAAAGCCAAGTCCATTAGTATCTCCATCAGGTTTCTAATTTTTCAGCATATTATCAAGTTCCTCTGAACTTTTCTTGAATTTTTCTTTGTGTTGATTTGCAATAGCCAACTCATTTTCCAAGATTTCTTTCTGTCTCATAAGTTCAGTTCTATCATTTTGTGTGTGTATCAAATCTATCTTCAACATATCATTTTCATGACTAAGTCTTGTATTTTTATTTCCAGGATCATTTAGTCTTCTAAACAAGTCATCTTCATTCTTCTTTCTATCTTCAATGTCTCTACAAAACCTCATAGTCATATCTTGCATCTCATTCCTCATAACACTGTTTTCTTGTCTCAACTTGTTCACAAGGTCATTAAGAGTTTCCTTTTCACCATCATCACTCTGCATCTTTTTAGAAAGTTCTCTTCTTTTGTTCTTAACAATAGTGAGATTTTCTTGAAGTCCTTGAATGAATTCCTGTGTAGTCTTCAGATCATCTTCAAGTTTCATATTCTTTAACTTTTCTGCATCATAATCTGAAAGAGTTGTTTCCAATTGCTTTCTCAAGTTTTCCATCTGTACTAGTGTTAGAATCTCCCTCAATCTATTAGGATTTTGAAAATAGAGGACCAAGCTCTGATACCAATTGTTAGGATTCCCAAATATACTGAGAGGGGGGGTGAATCAGTATCTTACCGGTTATCAGATTTTCTAAACTTATTAAACAAATTGCATTCCAAAATAGTGTACCAGTAAACAAGAATTAATGTAGTAAATAAGAACAATAAATACAACCTAGAAAGCACACCATAACACAAGATTTTTGGCGAGGAAACCTAGTGTGGGAAAAACCTCGGTGGGATTTATGACCCGCAATATTCACTCACTGGCCAATGAATGGATATTACTTACAAAATGTGTGCCTGCACATGCAGGAAGGCCAACTACCTAGAGCTCACTGCTCAATTACAAAAGGAAGTCTCACTGACTTACAAAAATGGATTATAGAAATCCAATGTGATGTACTGCTACAAAAAGCATCTGCTATGCCAGGTTTAGTACCAGTTTAAGCTCTTACAACAACCATAAACCTTACTCCAAAATCTGCCTTAATATTTGCTCATCATATCCATCTATCATCTATGTCCTATTACAAAATATTCTACAAGATCTCGTACTTATATATGAGTCTTATTACAATATGCCATGTCGGCTTACAAAAAGATATTACGAATAAATACAATATGCAATAAACAAAATCTTGTCGACCAGGGTGCCGGTAATCATCTTTGTCGCTGCCGGTAAACTATTTGCTGGTGTAGAGTCTGCTGGTGTCGGTGCCATATGATTGCAAGGTTTGCATCAATGACAATACCTTCAATCAGCTACAATTTCTCATTGGAGTGTGCAATGCCAACAGATTTAATCAAGGTGAAGTCATCATCATGACTAAATATAGCATTCAAATTGAGAGATGGTCTTTTAGATGGTGTGGTGGGCTTAGAAGGATTATATCCAAGTCCAAATGAAGCTTCATGTGTGTTATGTTCTAAAGGAACTTTAATTTCTTGTTCATTTGTACTACAACCATTTCCATCATATCCATTCTTAGCTAAAATGTGAAAACCGGGACCATAAAGGGATGTCAAATCAGAAAGAGATGGTTGCGCCCCATAGGTCTCAATGGTATATGAATTAGAGGAATAATTTGCAGAATTGTTTGAATTAAAAGCAACCACAAAGTTGTTACTTAGTTGTTTAGACAAAGTGGGTTCCTCTTTAGGTTCCTCCTTAGATTTCTCCTTCTCAGTCTTAGATTTTTTCCAAGATACTCTATACTCTCCTACAAAAGTAGGGTTAAAGTCTAGAGATCCCCAATCATCATTTGCGAGAACTTATTCGGGAGAAAAGATATATTTAGGAGGAGATTCTGATTGAGTAGAATAATCAGGAGTACTAGAAGGAACAAGATCATTAAAGGAAATAGATGTATTTGAAGTAGGAGGATTAGGAGAAGAATGGGAGGTAGTTCATGAACAAGAAGATCTAGTTTTTAATGGAGCTTGAAAATCAGTATCAGCTAACAAGGTGTATATCTTATTGTTATAAATGAACCTAACTTGCCTATGCAAAGTTGAGGGGACAACTTGCATGCTATGAATCCACAGTCTCCCTAATAGTTGATTATATGTCAAATTATCAGGCATGACATGAATAGGTGTAGATAAAGTGACAAGACCTACCTTAATAGGCAAGGTTATGACACCTAAAGATTGTATAGCAACATTATCAAAGCCTCGAATAGAAATAGGAGCAGGTTCGATGAGAGAACGATCCACATTAATATTATCCAATAAGTCCACATCGCAAACATTAAGACCAGATCCATTGTCCACAAGGGTTCAGTTATAACAGTACATCGTTGATAATAACCACAATCATAAGAGGATCATATTGATGTTTGATTTCACGAGAAGGTAACTCATCTTGTGTGAATATAATTTAAGCTTTGGGTTTGTTTGTAGGATCAATCAAAGAAGCCATGTTATTAGGTGTCACTGCAAGTGGGACATGTAAGTTTTTCAAAGCATCTTGTAATATCCTATGATAAGCAGGTGAAGTTTGAACCAAATCCGAAATAGAATGTTAGTAAGATGAGAGTGGGGGGGGGTGAATCATATAAACTCACAATATAATATATTTATCAGATTCAACCTCGGTAGCCTTTACTTGATATGTAACTATGACTGTAATTCATTCAAACTCATAAACTGATAAACTTAAAACATCACAACACATTTAACACCAGATTTAACATGGAAACCCAAATAGGGAAAAACCACTGTAGGATTTCGGACCCACTAAGAAATATACCGTTCTAGAGTATGCTCGGTTAAACGCCAATCCTATTATAGATTACATAAACACATTGATAGATGTTACCTGGTTAAGGGATTTCCCTCAGATCTGTTAGAATCTTGCACTTTGTTAGAAGTGACCTTGTCAAAGGATTTCAAACACTCATTCAGAATGTTACCTTGCTAGAGGTTTTACAAACAAGACTGTCAGGTCCACTCGGTTCAGAGATTTCCTGTCACTTACAAAATAAAATAACAGTAATAAAATATATCTGCAACTTCACATCTGAAATGCTAAAGTAGACTCTATGTGCTCAAAATAATCTTGTCATAAGACTTATCTTGCTCCTTGTTGGGCTTCTCAATCTATTCTTCAATCAGATCTTCAATCTTCAGTGCTCGGTAATCACTTCTGCAGTATCACTGCTCTTTCTATTTTGCCCGCATACATTGTTCATCAACAATTCCTTATTTATAAGCAATTCCTAACCACTTAATCTCCTTGATCACATTTCCCATGATTAATCTTAGCCATCAGATCAACAAACTTGACTAGATTCATTGAATCCTTCGATCTGAAAAATGTTTTATCTTGCCTAGGAACTTGTATTCCTTCCTTGGTACTTGTGCTAGCTTATGACCGTTCACTCTGCGCTGTAGATCTAACTCTTGTATTTTCATTATCGTAGATCCTCAACAAACTTCTTGCATGATATACCAATCATTTATAAATTACCAGCTCATTGGCATCCTTCATTTAATAATGCTTTTATTCATCCAATGCATTCTATTATTGCTCGGTTGTTACTCAGTTAATACTGAACTTCACTTGGTAGATATTATGTATTTGTCTCGGTAGCTTTGCTAGCCACTCGGTAACTTCTTTCTTCTTTAACTAACAACGATAACCTTGGTGTGTACCAACTGGTTCCTTGCTTGGTAAAATAGAACAGTATCAAACCTTTATATACTCATATATAGGATATCAAAACAATCATAACAACAAAATCTCATCACTGTCTAACTCAGTAATAGTTGCCCATTGAATAGCTTATTATTCCCCTTCATTTTCACATTCATTCTATGTCATTTACCGACAACTTTATACTCATCAAAACATACTCTTTAAGATATGGCAACATCATATTGAATCAGAAAATCAATTGCTTGACATCAATGACAAAATAATATTATTAAGATAGTAATCATCCTTTATCACTTATATCCACAATCTCCAACAACCTTCTCAATATCCTCATATCCACAATCTTATTGAAATGCCAACAATCTCCCCCTTTGGCATTGATGGCAATACCAACTTGATGGCAATATCAACTTTTGATTTTGAGTTATTCGATCCAATTGATTCAGACTACTGTAATTCTTCTTATGTTATCCTTGATTTCTCCCCCAGTCATTAGTCTTCTCCTATTAGTCTTCTCCCTCTTTGACAACAATGCCAAAAAGTAAAACCAATTCATGATTTCTTCCCCTGTGAAGTAATTTCCTTGCAGTTAAAACATATACAAATGTATCATCTCAGTCTTGCTCAGAGCATCTTGACTTCAATCACTATTTCCTGCACAACTTTAGGCAACCTCCTAAAGTGTGTAATTCAGCATCAACTCACAAATAGTATTCTGTAGAGTCATAGAATTCATGCTTTCACCGAACTCTGTCAGTGAGTAGAAGATAGGGGTAGGACCCCTAACTTGCTTTTGAGATACTCAAAAGTGTCCCTTGGCAGTGGCTTTGTGAAGATGTGTGCTATTTGTTTATTTGAACTAACATATTCCAGCACAACTTTCTTCTCTTGAACTTCTTCTCTGAGATAATGATACTTTATAGAGATACACTTTGTCTTAGAGTGCATTACCGGATTCTTTGAAATGTTGATAGCGCTAGTATTATCACAAAATATAGTTACTGGCTCAGTAATTGTCTCATTCATACCTTCCAATAGTTGTTTGATCCATGCTATATTGGTACAATTCAATGCTGCAGCGACATATTCATCTTCAGTTGTTGACTGTGAAATGCATCATTGTTTCTTGCTAAGCCAAATCACTAGTCTTTCACCTAAGAAGAAAGCTCCACCGCTTGTGCTTTTTCTGTCATCAATGTTTCCTGCCCAATCAGCATCAATATAGACTTTTAAATCAAAATCATTCCTCTTTTTATATACTAAACCATAATCTTCAGTGCCTCTTAGGTATTTGAAAATTCTCTTGATTGCTATCATATGGGTAAACCATAATCTTCAGTGCCTCTTAGGTATTTGAAAATTCTCTTGATTGCTATCATATGGGTTTCTTTGGGATCTGCAGAAAATCTTGCAACTATACCTACTGCATGTGTTATATCAGGTCTGTTGTGAACTACATATTGCAATTTTCCAAGCATAGATCTGTAAAGTTTCTCATCAATAGATGCAGATTCATCATTCTTTGATAGTTTACAATTGGTAGTCATAGGAGTACTTACAGGTTTAGAATCCTCCATTCCAAATTTCTTAAAGATTTCCTTTATATAATTGGATTGAGTAATGAAAATCTCATTTTTCATTTGTAGTATTGGTAAACCTATTCTAATCACATAAATCTGTCCACTTAATTAAAATGAATATTTAGTATTTATTTGATTATTTAACCATCAATCAATAATTAATTAAATTAATATATTTATTAATTCATCTTAACCCTCTTCTCCTATTAATTAAATAAATTATTCAATTTATTTTATTTAATTCACTTAACCAAATTCAGACCATTAATTAAATAAATAAATCATATTTATTTAATTAAATCTTCTCTCACATTTAAATAAATTAATATTTATTTAAATTCCCCCAAAATCCCACCTCTCACATTTAAATAAATTAACATTTATTTAAATCACCTTTATCCTCTACCCACTTGCATTTTCCTACAAAAGCAAGTTGCACAACTATTTTAAATAAATCATTTATTTAAATCACCTTTATCCTCCACCCACTTGCATTTTCCTACAAATGCAAGTTGCACAACTATTTTAAATAAATTATTTATTTAAAATCCTATTTATCCTCACCCACTTGAAACCTTTAATGGTTTCCCTTAAAGTCTTCAAACTTAATGGCTTCCTTCTAGAGTCTTCTCAAACCTTTAATGGTTTCCCTTAAATTCTTCAAAACTTAATGGCTTTAAAGTCTTGAAACTTGATGGCTTCCTTCTATAGTCTTCTTAAGCCTTTAATGGTTTCCCTTAAAGTCTTCAAACTTAATGGCTTCCCTTAAAGTCTTCTTAAGACTTTAATTGCTTCCCTGAAAGTCTTTAAGTCTTTAATGGTTTCCCTCAAAGTCTTCAGGCATTTTAATGCTTTATCTTCCTTTTTCTCAATTGAATAAATTAATATTTATTTGAATATTTATCTAAATGCAAATTACACCATTTAATTGAAATAAATGATTTTATTTTAATTGAAAATACCAAAATTCCTCCCACTTGCATTTTCCTACAAAATCCACTTGCATACCTAAACCCTTCTAGATTCTTCTAAAACCTTTCCTAATTAACCTAATCCATCCCCTAAATATTGTCACATTCCTAAGCAAATTGAAGTCACTTCTCAAAGACTCCAAAGTCTTTGAAAATCAATTAATGCTTTGTGTGTTCAACAAATTAACCTCTAAAGTCTTCCAAACCACTTATGGCTCTTACATGACCATTAATGGTTAATTCCACTTGCACCCATGGTTAAGGACTTTGACCCCTAACTTAACCCTCATGTAACCCATGTGTCTCTTCAAAGCATTTATTTCTTTGACTAGGGTAACCATCATGTCCCCTCAAGCATTTAATTCTCCTTATCTCTCCTCTCAAGCCTCCTCATGGTGACACTTGTCAACATGGGATTGGGTTGAAAGTCTCACATGGATTGAATATCTTTCAATCCTAACCCTTGTTAAGATTACTCAATCTTAACCTTTCATTTCCCCATTTCTTCTATAAATAGAACCCTTCTCCTCAAGCAAAAAGAAAGCATTAGAGTATTGTTGTTATACTGGTATTAGCATAGAGCTTTTTCATAGCATCACTATCTACACTTGCATAGCATTTGCTTATCATATTCAACCATCTTGAATCTCCATATGGCATCCATGGCTAGTGCTAAAAGTTGAGAGCTACACTCATTTGGGACTTGGAGAGGGGAGAAACAAGGGAGAAGCATCGAAAGGCATCATGGAAGCATCTTAGGGAGGCTCTTCTCCTTTCTTTTATTTTGTTAAACTTCTTTCATGTTTTTTGAAATCTCTTTTGATATGTTTGGAATGGTTTTTAGTTCTTTGTTTTGTTTTTATGGTTGAAACTAAATTATTAATATTGAACTTTGTTGTTGCCTTGTCCCCATTTCCATCACCTATAAAATACTTTATTTCACCAATTAAGGACATCTCAAATTCTTTGCACATTTCATTTCCAAATTTCTTACATAAAGAGTTATTTCCACAAAAAATAATATCATCAACAAATATGGCTGAAATCACTATTCCATTATCCTCATCATTCTTCATATACATGTTGTTGTTTTCACTTGTCCTCATAAATCCAATCTTGATTAAGTAAGAGTACAATCTCTCATACCATGCTCTAGGTGCTTGCTTTAGGGCATATAAAGCTTTGTTCAACTTACATAACTGATCTTTATTCTTCTCTTCAATAAATCCTTCAGGTTGTTCAATATAAACTTCTTCCTCTAGTATACCATTCAAAAATGCAGATTTAACATCCATTTGATCTACCTTGAAATTTTTGTAAGCAACATATGCCAATAATGTTCTTACTCCCTCAAGTCTTGCCATAGGTGCAAAAGTCTCACCATAGTCTATTCCTTCTTCTTGAGCATAACCTTTGCAAACTAGTCTTGCTTTATTCCGAATGACTTCACCTTTTTCATTTAGCTTGTTTCTGAAAATCCACTCTGTACCGATTACATTTTTCTCTTTTGGTCTTGGGACCAGTGTCCATGTTTCATTTTTCTTGATTTGTTCAACTTCTTCAATCATAGCATTTACCCAATCTTGATTGCTAAATGCCTCTTTTACTATCCTCGGTTCAAATTTAGATATCAAACAAGTGTTTTGTCTCAGTTTTTTCCTTGTCATCACTGGATCATCCTTATCTCCTATAATCTGACTTGATGCATGATTTCTTCTAACATATTTTGCTAATATAGGCTCGGTAGGCTCTGCATGATCTTCTTCATCACTCGGTAACTAAGTATTTTCTTCATTTTCTTCATCAACTTTCTTGGTAGGACTTCTCAGTTGAACATATACAAACTCTTCATAATCTTCTGGTTCTTTGGAATTTCCTCATCATTCCTTTCTATAAATTCATCAATTTTCACATTTGCACTTTCCACTATTTTGTTAGATGATTTGATCAGACATTTAAATGCTTTACTTCTAGAATAATAACCAAGAAATGTTCCTTCCTCGCTTTTCTTATCAAATTTTCCACATCTTTGTGAACATAACATCTACTTCCAAATATTTTAAAATAACTTACATTAGGTTTCTTGTCATACCAGATTTCATACGGTGTTTCCAAAGTTACTTTCTTCAGTTGTACTCGATTCGGGGTGTAAACTGCAGTGCTTATTGCTTCTCTCCAAAATGTTTGAGGTACCCACTTTTCTATTATTGGGGTTCTGGCACAATCTACAATAGATTTGTTTCTTCTTTCAACTATCCCATTTTGTTGTGGTGTTCTCAATGCAGACACTTGTCTCTTTATACCATGATCATTGCAAAATAGGTTAAATTCATCAAATGAATTCTCCTCCTCTATCAGATCTTAGACATTTCAACTGTCTTCCTGTTTCATTTTCAACTCTTGCCTTATACCATTTGAACATTTGAAAGGCTTCTGATTTCTCTTTTAAAAACATATCTGACATCATGCTTGAGTAATCATCCACAAATAATATGAAGTATTTATCTCCATAATAACTTTGAACTTTCATAGGACCACAAAGATCAGTGTGCACAAGATCTAAAATTCCTTTAGAAGTGTAAGACTTACTTATAAATCTTGATTTTGTCATCTTAACCATCTAGCATCCTTAGCACATAGCATTCTCAGGTTTTTCCAAGCTTGGTAGACCTCTTACTCATTGCTTCTTAGTTATTTTGATCAGATTATCAAAATTCACATGACAGAACCTTTTATGCCATAACTAGGTATCTTCTATTTTTGCATACAGACAATTGCTTTGAGTTGAGTCAAGATGTAATGTATTACCTCTTGTTTGAGTCTTGGTAGTAGCTAACTTTCCATGTTTGTCATGAACTTTGACAATTCCCTTCTAAAATTCTATTCGGTATCCTGTATTGTTTAGCTGTGCTACACTCAACAAATTGTATTTCAAACCTTCAACCCAATATACATCATCGCATTTAGCATTGTCAAGAAGTGTGATAGATCATTTACCTTTCACCGGACATGGTGCATCATTACCAAATCTTACATAACCTCCATCATAATCTTCTAATTTAACAAAATTTTGTTTATCACCTGTCATGTGATGTGAGCATCCACTATCTATGATCCAAGAATCATTATTATTTATGTGTGATATTAAGGCTTTTTCTTCATACCTTTCCTCATCTAATCCATCTTTGATAGCCACATATACAACTTCCTCTGTCTCAGTCCCATCAGATTTATCATCGTTGGATTCCTGATTAGCTACTAGGCATGTCTTTCTATCTCTCCTTCTGAAGTCTCGGTGCCCTCTATATTGATTTTCTTTCTGTCTGTCATCTCGGTATTCTCTCTTTTCACTAGATTCTTTGTCAGGACAGTTAGAAGCCATATGTCCTATTTTATCACAGTTAAAACATTTCAAAGGTAACTTTCCTTTATACTTACCTTTGCCTCTCGGTAACCTTCTGGCCAATAATGCTTCAAATTCTTCCTATTTTCTGATTTCCTCATATAGTTTGTGTACTTCTTCCATGTTTTTACGAAATCTCTCACTTGCTCCACTGTGATTTCCTTCAGAATACTTATACATTCTATCATTGTAATCATTAGATTCACCAAGATGAAAAGAACTGAATGCAGACTCAACTCTATTTACCGAAGACCCACTGTTATCAAAATTACTTAACTCAAAAGCATGTATCTTACCGGTAGTAGCATCCAAAGAGACTGGCATGTTTTGTATAGACCTTAATTCATTAATTGCAGAGACTCGAATGGCATAAGCAGGTAGAAGTGTTCTAAGCAACTTACTTGTTACATCCTTTTCTTCAATAGTTCCTCCTGCTCCTTTGATTTGATTTACAGTTTCCTTTAACCTTGTACTGTATTGGATTATGTTTGTTGAACAATAGATTTAAATTTAAAATTCTTCCCAAAGATGTAAAAGGTTGGTGCAAAATTAGGAGACCATTTATATTTTTCCCTTAGAAGGGTCATACGAAAAATATCGATGAAACTTAAAATGTTTCATCAATACTAAAAGATGATCGGCCAAAATACTACGTCGAGCACCTCAAGAAGAGTTTCACCGAAAGGATAGTTTCATCGAAATGAAACATAAAGTGTAAAGTGCTAAGTTAAAATGACTTCAGTGAAATATCTCTTTCGGTAGATGAAAGAAATGACTCATCGATGCTCCAGTTTCATCCAAAAGTGGAAAGTAAACAAAAGGTGATATCAAGGAAATTAAGCTACCGGTGAAACCTAAAAATGTCCATTGAAAGACAAATCCTATCGATAGCAATATGTCGATAAAAAAAACATAAGGGTTTCGTCGATAAAGGAAAGGCATCGAAGAAGGGAAGGCTTTGACGGGCCAACATAAAGTTTCATCGAAGCATAAAAATCATTGAAATACAATTTCGATGAGAGTCACGACAAACTCATCGACATAGATCTCATCGAAGAAAGGATGGTTTCGGGGAAACTAAAAGATGGTTTTTCGACAAGGGCCATTTACCGATGAAATGATATCGAAGAAACTAAATATATTCTCATCGATAGTGTTTGTTGATGAAAATGATACATCGAGGAAGCACTTAAGTCATCAGCCAAAGTTATGGTCTTATTGATGAAAATCTGATATCGAGTAGGACCTGGAATAACTTAACGACATGTATTTTTCACCGAGAGGAAGGATGTTCTAACAAGCAAATAGTATATCGATGAAAAAGCAGTTTTTGCCGATACAAAGATTTCATTGATCCTGAAAGAACATAAAGTAAGTTTTGTCGAGGAAGAATAACTTTAGATGAAAGATTAAAGAACTCCACCGAAGACAAGGTTTTCAACGAAAACCTAATTCATAGTCACTTCAGCTAAACATTGGTTCCCGCGAAGAAATCAAAAGCTTGAATTGAAGGTGTCACATCTGCAATTAAGTTCAAACACTTGAGTGACCATTGCAAGCATAGAAACATTAACTATTGTGTCCGATACAAGTTGCTCACAAAATTACAGCTAAATTGATCGAATTTTCATGAGAACCAGATAATTGCCAAGAGCCAGAAAGTTGTAGGGAGCTAATTGAAGCTCAAAAAGAATAGTTCAAATAGATAGAAGAGTTTAACAATTCTCCAAGTAAGTGTGATATCTCGCATTGATTGAAGTTATGGAACCCTCATCTTCTTCTAAAAAGAGTAGGAAAGGAAAAGAATTAAACCCTGCGGAAAAACCCAAACGACAGAAGAAAGAGGGTAGAACTTTAGTTCAGGATTTGTTGGACCAATATCCAACTTCCAGTGTGAGGTCCAAGAAAATCAAAAATGAAGAGGAAGGGTTAGAAGATAGATTTGAACATCTAGGAGACATATGGACTGAGATCAGAGGACATGAGTTGTTTTTATTTGGTTACAAGAGAAGGGAGGCTCTTGAGCCCATAAGTAACCTATGGAAGAAAAACTTAGGGAAACTGGTAGTTCTGAATGTATTTGTAGATGTTGAATTAATGAAAGCCCTAGTAGATTGCTATGATCCAAAAACCAAAACCATATATGATTACCGAGGAAATCCTATGGTGGAAATCAACAAACAGACAATTGATATGGTGTTTGATTTAGACTGGGATGTAGAGGAGAAAATTGACATGCAGAAACTATCACAAGAGTTTTTCAATTTAGAGGACATCTATAGGACATGGAGATTACCCATTCACTGGCCTAAGGTTGGAGGATCCATAATTCCTTTCAGTAAAACTGACAAGGTGCCCTTTGATGTCAACCAATTCCATCCCTACTTCAAGTATACATACTTTGTTGCAGTCCAAGTCTTAGGTTTAGAGGCTCATCCTCTCATGGATATTGGGGTTATGGTTCTATGTGCTGACTTGCAATCAAAAGACCCTAGGTCGTTTGATTATGCCACTCATGTTGCAGAAGCCCTAAATCATGGGCTGGAAAATTTAAAAGGAGACCTTGTAAATATTCATTTCTCATTGTATTCTTTGTTGTTGCATGTTATTCTTTATTGTGGACAAGAGTCCAATTTCTGGTCAAATGATTTTAGCATCAAAGCTTATGATAAAAGTGGTTTGAAGAAACTAGTCTAGTTGTGGGTCTCTGCATGGGACCAAAGATTTATAAACAAAAAATATTAGCACTTCCAGGAATATTTTGTAAAACCACTCAGTGCAGCCCTCGGACAACATAGAGACTATACTTTGTCACCTGAGATCAAAAGATTCCTCAGGCCGAAAGATTTCTCTCCAGAGTCTTAGATTGATCATAATTGGGGTGATTGGTACTGCCACCCTAATCATACAGAAATCAGAATATTTGGGTATGAAGGGAAGCCATACATGCTTCCAATTACAGTGCCAAACAGGGTGGCTAGTCTAGATATTGTAAGACAATTGTCTACTGTCAGTGCCAAACATCTCACAGATTTTGGTAAACAATCTATTGTGCCAGGGTTACTAGTATTTTCTGATTTTATTGTTAAAAGTTTCAAGAGTTATCATTTATTTAGAATAAGTTAGATTATTATGGCATGACTCTGGGTGATCCTAGAGAGAACTTTGATCCTAAGGGATATGTGAGAGCTGCGAGGACATCTCAAAAACTAAGGGCTAGAATAAATGTGGCTCAGATGCCAGATGATTTAATCAAGAATCTTGAAAGGGAGGAAGCCAAGGCCTTGAGACAAAGATATGAGATGACTTGGGAAGCTTTCAAGTGGAAGAGAGTGAGGGGGAAAGTGGATGGAAACCTACTTGGAGACCTCCAAGATCCTTTGGAGATAGCTAAAAAACTACTTCAGCATGAGGTAGAAATTATGCATAGAGTGCCCCCACAGTTCCTCCATTTTGTCAAAACTGGAAGAGACAGTGAGCCATTGGATCACATGTCACCAAAATCAACTGCTAGTAGCATCCCTGTTGACTCCCCTAGAGAAGACTATCCCCCTAGCTTTGAGGCAGAAGTAGATGTGGAAACTGGTGAATTCAATATTAGGGAAGTGGTTGATATAAGGATGACAAATCATGAAGATTTTGTTGTAGATGAAGGATTCACTTCCTCAAAATAATTCCTTTCATTCTTATACCAGTACAAAGGGGCTCATGTGAGAAGAAGTATGGTTGGGAAACCAGAAGAAGAGCAGATGAAAAGGTTGCAGGATGAGATAGATACTCTCATGAAAGATATGACCACTGAAAAAGGGAGGAAGATGCTAAAGGAGGCTGGTGTCATCATCTTTTTAGGTTGGGACATAAATTCAGCACTTCTGTTTGATGGATTCTTGAAGAAGCAAGACCCAAACCAACAAGTATTACCCCAAGAAGTAGATAAATTGTTTACAAGTTTGGGATATGATCCTGATCAAAAAGCTCTTTTGCAATGGGCATTGTATCCGAAGGGGAAAAGACCAATCATTGAGGATACTGAAGAAACCTTTGGACACATTATGGTCCATCAGGTAGGGAAGACTGACCCTAGGGTCACAGCAAAATTGAATTTGGATGTAGCCAAGCTAAATTTGGATCAGACAGAGTTTTTGGTTAGGGAAAATATTACTTATAAGGGTTTATATGAAAAGACTAAAGATGAAAACCAGAGGCTACAAACAAGGATACTGCAGCATGAGACAGGAACTCCCATAAGTGAATATGTTGCATATCCCACAGGTCAAAGCTTGGATGATATCTCAGATGTCTTGTACTAGAAATACAAAGCAGAAAAGGCTACCAAACAGGTTGAAGATATGAAGCATAAGATGTATAAGGTGATCAATGACATAATTGATCATGGGTTTAAATCGATGATGCCTGCTGCAGAAAAATATTGGTTTACATATACTGGAACTATGAAGGCCTTTGATCAGCATAAGTAGCTTGCATCCAGAGTCAAAGGAATCACTGATGTCACACCAGAGGAGCAAGCAGAGATTGATAATTTCATAGGACCCCATGAAGAATTTGAGAGTATGTTGGAAAAGGAAATACAGACTTTGAATGAAGGGAATACCCCTAGGGTGCCCTCTTTTTATAGAAAAGGTATATTAATTACCTTGGATCAGTGGAGGATAGAATTGGTAAACATTAAAGAGCAATCATTTCAAGAACTGCAAAAGAAAGAAGACCCGACAACATTGGCGAATTACATCTTGTCAGGATACAATCTACAGGAGTCTGAAATGAAGAAATTGGTTGACACTATCAGGCTTTACAAAGATGACAAGTATACCGAACACATGGGAATGTTTAGTCTTCTTGTGTTTAGGTTAGTTAACAAGCCATCTTCCTAATTGATGTATAAACAAAAGGACACTACTCATGACCCTTTGTTTACATATATAGAGCGAAAGATTTTTGTATTATGGGGGAGGAGAATTACAATTAGAAATACTGCCATATAGAAATACAGCTTTGGCTAATCAATTGTAATCGAAGATTGAAGAATCAATACAAAATTAGATCTTTGTTCCTGTTCCAAATTTGCAGAGTATTCCTTTTTGTGGCATTTGTCTGTGATATTATCATAGTAGATAAGATTGTTTATATTCTTTTAGTAAAGTACTTATTCTGTGTTATTTCAAATTCAATTAAAAGATTTATCTGTGGATTGTAATTGTTCCTAATAATTCTTTCTTGTGTGGTCTCATAAATTTTGGGTTAAATACACACAAGCAATTTAATAATACAAGTAACTAGCTGAACTCATAAGGAAATAACAATTGACAGACCTATAAGGGATAGGTTTAATCATTGTCTCATACAGCATATAGTAAGTCCTTAAAGAAGCAATTGACTCTGTAGCCCAAAAACATAAGCAAGGCACTGATCATTAAGTACAATCCTCATTACAGTTTACAAAACTCACAACTGAACAAACAACAATAGGAGTAGTTGAGTAGGAAATATAGAGTAAGTTAGCAATAGTGTATACATATAAATTTTAAGCACAAGATCAAATAACTTCTACAACAACAATCTTGAACTCATCTGCTATATCTCCATCCTAGGAACTTATGCCATTCTGAGATAGGAGGAAGTTAGATCAAGAACTTAATCTCCTATAAAAGGCACTAGTTATTGAAAACAAATAGTGAGTAGGTATACCCACCTAGGTCCTGGAGAGCCTAAAGTGAGAGAGTTAGTAATCAAATAGGTTCACTCTATAAGTTGGCCAAGTCAATTGGAGGGTTTGATCATAGGAGTTGGCATTTCCTTAGAACCTATCCAATCTATTGATTTGAGACCCAACAATGTTCTCACCTTTATTCATTCTCATGGATTCAATTTGACCTCTTAGACTATCTACTTTTTCTCTTTGAACATGTCCATCACCACCATACACAGATATGAGCTTATTCCACATAGCTTTGGCATCATCACAACCTTCCAGATCATTAAACTCTGAGTTGGTCAATGTTGATGTTATTTCAATCATTGCTTGAATATGTTCTTGCTTTTCCTTTATCTCTTCCATTGTCATCAGGTAGGTGCTAGGTGCACTGTAATCATTCTCCAAATAATTTGTTGCATATTCTCTGATTCCTGATAAGTACAGCTTCATCCTTTTCTGCCATGTGGAGAAACTTGACTTGTTCAGCTTTGGTGCATCCCTTTTATACATCTTTGGATCTTGCCTCAAGTTCCTTTAAACTTTTCTTTCGGAGTCCAAGGCTCTAATACCAATTGTTAGTAAGATGAGAGGAGGGGGAGGGGGGTGAATCATATAAACTCACAATACAATATATTTATTAGATTCAACCTTGGTAGCCTTTACTTGATATGCAACTATGACTATAATTCATTCAAACTGATAAACTGATAAACTTAAAACATCATAGCACATTTAACACCAAATTTAACGTGGAAACCCAAATAGGGAAAAACCACTGTGGGATTTTAGACCCACTAAGAAATATACCGTTCTAGAGTATGCTCGGTGCCAATCCTGTTACAGATTACACAAACACATTGCTAGATGTGACCCTGTTAAGGGATTTCCCTCAAATCTATTAGAATCTTGCACTTTATTAGAAGTGACCTTGTCAAAGGATTTCAAACACTCATTCAGAATGTTACCTTGCTAGAGGATTTACAAATAAGATTGTTAGGTCCACTTGATTAAGAGATTTCCTGTCACTTACAAAATAAAATAATAGTAATAAAATATATATGCAACTTCACATCTGAAATACTAAAGCAGACTCTATGTGCTCAAAATAATCTTGTCATAAGACTTATCTTGCTCCTTGTTGGGCTTCTCAATCCGATCTTCAATCAGATCTTGAATCTTCTATGCTCGGTAATCACTTCTACAGTACCACTGCTCTTTCTATTTTGCCCGCATACATTGTTCATCAACAATTCCTTATTTATAAGCAATTCCTAACTGCTTAATCTCCTTGATCACATTTCCCATGATTAATCTTAGCCATCAGATCAACAAACTTGACTAGATTCATTGAATCCTTCGATCTGAAAAATGTTTTATCTTGCCTAGGAACTTGTATTCCTTCCTTGGTACTTGTGCTAGGTTATGACCGTTCAATCTACGCTATAGATCTAACTATTCTATTTTCATTATCGTAGATCTTCAACAAACTTCTTGCACGACATACCAATCATTTATAAATTACCAGCTCATTGGCATCCTTCATTTAATAATGCTTTTATTCATCCAATGCGTTCTGTTACTGCTCGGTTGTTACTCAGTGAATACTGAACTTCACTCAGTAGATATTATGTATTTCTCTCGGTATATTTTCTAGCCACTTGGTAACTTCTTTCTTCTTTAACCGACAGTGATAACCTTGGTGTTTACTGACTGGTTCCTTGCTCGGTAAAATAGAATAGTATCAAACCTTTATATACTTGTATATAGGATATCAAAACAATCATAACAACAAAATCTCATCACTGTCTAACTCGGTAATAGTTTCCCATTGAATAACTTATTATTCCCCTTCATTTTCACATTCATTCTATGTCATTTATCGACAACTTTATACTCATCAAAACATACTCTTTAAGATATGACAACATCATACTGAATCAGAAAATCAATTGCTTGACATCAATGACAAAATAATATTATTAAGATAGTAATCGTCCTTTATCAATTATATCCACAATCTCCAACAACCTTCTCAATATCCTCATATCAACAATCTTATTGAAATGCCAACAATCTCCCCCTTTGGCATTGATGGCAATACCAACTTGATGGCAATATCAACTTTTGATTTTGAGTTATTCCATCCAATTGATTCAGACTGCTATAATTCTTCTTCTGTTATCCTTGATTTCTCCCCCAGTCATTAGTCTTCTCCTATTATTCTTCTCCCTCTTTGACAACAATGCCAAAAAGTAAAACGAATTCATGATTTCTTCCCGTGTGAAGTAATTTCCTTGCAGTTAAAACATATACAAATTTATCATCTCAGTCTCGGTCAGAGCATCTTGACTTCAATCACTATTTCCTACACAACTTTAGGAAACCTCCTAAAGTGTGTAAATCAGCATCAACTCACAAATAGTATTTTGTAGAGTCATAGAATTGATGCTTTCACTGAACTCTGTCAGTGAGTAGAAGATAGGGGTAGGTCCCCTAACTTGCTTCTGAGATACTCAAAAGTGTCCCTTGGTAGTGGCTTTGTGAAGATGTCTACTATTTGTTTCTTTGAACTAACATATTCCAGCATAACTTTCTTCTCTTGAACTTCTTCTCTGAGATAATGATACTTTATAGAGATATGCTTTGTCTTAGAGTGCATTACCGGATTCTTTGAAATGTTGATAGCACTAGTATTATCACAAAATATATTTACTGGCTCGGTAACTGTCTCATTAATACCTTCCAATAGTTGTTTGATTCATGCTATATTGGTACAATTCAATGCTGCAGCAACATATTCAGCTTCAATTGTTGACTGTGAAATGCATCCTTATTTCTTGCTAAGCCAACTCACTAGTCTTTCACCTAAGAAGAAAGCTCCACTGCTTGTGCTTTTTCTGTCATCAATGTTTCCTACCCAATCAGCATCAGTATAGACTTTTAAATCAAAATCATTCCTCATTTTATATACTAAACCATAATCTTCAGTGCCTCTTAGGTATCTGAAAATTCTCTTGATTGCTGTCATATGGGTTTCTTTGGGATCTGCAGAAAATCTTGCAACTATACCTACTGCATGTGCTATATCAGGCCTGCTGTGAACTACATATTTTAATTTTTGAATCATAGATCAGTAAAGTGTCTCATCAACAGATGCAGATTCATCATTCTTTGATAGTTTACAACTGGTAGTCATAGGAGTACATACAAGTTTAAAATCCTCCATTCCAAATTTCTTAAAGATTTCCTTTATATAGTTGGATTGAGTAATGAAAATCTCATTTTTCATTTGCAGTATTTGTAAACCTATAAATTTTTTTATTTAACTGATTAAGGACATCTCAAATTCTTTGCACATTTCATTTCCAAAGTTCTTACATAAAGAGTCATTTCGACAAAAAATAATATCATCAACAAATATGGCTGGAATAAGTGTTTCATTATCCTCATCATTCTTCATATACATGTTGTTGTTTTCACTTGTCCTCATAAATCCAATCTTAATTAAGTAAGAGTGCAATCTCTCATACCATGCTCTAGGTGCTTGCTTTAGGCCATATAAAGCTTTGTTCAACTTACATATCTAATCTTTATTCTTCTCTTCAATAAATCCTTCAGGTTGTTCAATATAAACTTCTTCTTCTAGTATAGCATTCAAAAATGCAGATTTAACATCCATTTGATATACCTTGAAATTTTTGTAAGCAACATATGTCAATAATGTTCTTAATCCATCAAGTCTTGCCACAGGTGCAAAAGTCTAATCATAGTCCATTCCTTCTTCTTGAGCATAACCTTTGCAAACTAGTCTTGCTTTATTCCGAATGACTTCACCTTTTTCATTTAGCTTGTTTCTGAAAATCGACTTTGTACTAAGTACATTTTTCTCTTTTGGTCTTGGGACCAGTGTCCATGTTTCATTTTTCTTGATTTTTTCAATCTCTTCAGTCATAGTATTTACCCAATCTTCATTGCTAAATGCCTCTTTTAGTATCCTCGGTTCAAATTCAGATATCGAACAAGTGTTTTGCCTCAATTTGTTCCTTGTCATCACTGGATCATCCTTATCTCCTATAATCTGACTTGATGCATGATTTCTTCTAACATATTTTTCTAATATAGGCTCGGTAGGCTCTGCATGATCTTCTTCATCACTCGGTAACTAAGTATTTTCTTCATTTTCTTCATCAACTTTCTCGGTAGGACTTCTTGGTTGAACATATACAAACCCTTCATAATCTTGTGGTTCTTTGGAATTTCCTTCATCATTCCTTTCTGCAAATTCATCAGTTTTCACATTTACACTTTCCACTATTTTGTTAGATGATTTGATCAGACATTTAAATGCTTTACTTCTATAATAATAACCAAGAAATGTTCCTTCCTCGGTTTTCTGATCAAATTTTCCATATCTTTGTGAACATAACATCTACTTCCAAATATTTTAAAATAACTTACATTAGGTTTCTTGTCATACCAAATTTCATATGGTGTTTTCAAAGTTCCTTTCTTCAGTTGTACTCGGTTCAGGGTGTAAACTGGAGTGCTTATTTCTTCTCTCCAAAATGTTTGAGGTACCCTCTTTCCTATCATCGGGGTTCTAGCACAATCTACAATAGATCTATTTCTTCTTTTAGCTATCCCATTTTGTTGTGGTGTTCTCGGTGCAGACACTTCTCTCTTTATACCATGATCATTGCAAAATAGGTCAAATTCATCATAAATGAATTCTCCTCCTCTATAAGATCTTAGACATTTCAACTGTCTTCCTGTTTCATTTTCAACTCTTGCCTTATACCATTTGAACATTTGAAAGGGCTCTGATTTCTCTTTTAAAAACATAACTGATATCATCCTTGAGTAATCATCCACAAATAATATGAAGTATTTATCTCCATAATAACTTTGAACTTTCAGAGGACCACAAAGATCAGTGTGCACAAGATCTAAAATTCCTTTAGAAGTGTAAGACTTACTTATAAATCTTGATTTTGTCATCTTACCCATCTGGCATCCTCAGCACATAGCATTCTTAGGTTTTTCCAAGCTTGGTAGACCTCTTGCTCGGTCCTTCTTACTTATTTTGATCGGATTATCAAAATTCACATGATAAAACCTTTTATGCTATAACCAGTTATCTTCTATTTTTGCATACAGACAATTGCTTTGAGTTGAGTCAAGATGAAATGTATTACCTCTTGTTTGAGTCCCGGTAGTAGCTAACTTTCCATGTTTTGTCATGAACTTTGACAATTCCCTTCTGAAATTCTATTTGGTATCCTATATTGTTTAGTTGTGCTACACTCAACAAATTGTATTTAAAACCTTCAACCCAATATACATAATCACATTTAGCATTGTCAAGAAGTGTGATAGATTGTTTACCTTTCACTGGCCATGGTGCATCATTACCAAATCCTACATAACCTCCATCATAATCTTCTAATTTAACAATCTTGTGTTTATCACCTGTCATGTGATGTGAGCATCCACTATCTGTGATCCAAGAATCGTTATTATTTATGTATGATATTAAGGCTTTTTCTTCATACCTTTCCTCATCTGATCCATCTTTGATAGCCACATATACAACTTCCTCTATCTCAGTCCCATCAGATTTATCATCGTTGGATTCCTAATCAGCTACTAGGCATGTCTTTCTATCTCTCCTTCTAAAGTCTCGGTGCCCTCTATATTGATTGTCTTTCTATCTGTCATCTTGGTATTCTCTCTTTTCAATAGATTATTTGTCAGGATAGTTAGAAGCCATATGTCCTATTTTATCACAGTTAAAACATTTCAAAGGGAACTTTCCTTTATACTTACCTTTCCCTCTCGGTAACCTTCTGGCCAATAATGCTTCAAATTCTTCCTGTTTTCTGATTTCCTCATATAGTTTGTATACTTCTTCCATGTTTTTATGAAATCTCTCACTTGCTCCACTATGATTTCCATCAGCATACTTATACATTCTATCATTGTAATCATTAGATTCACCAAGATGAAAGGAACTGAATGTAGACTCAACTTTGTTTACCGAAGACCCACTGTTATCAAAATTACTTAACTGAAAAATATGTATCTTACTGATAGTAGCATCCAAAGATACTAGCATGTTTGGTATAGACCTTAATTCATTAATTGCAGAGACTCGAATGGCATAAGCAAGTAGAAGTGTTCTAAGCAACTTACTTGTTACATCCTTTTCTTCAATAGTCCCTCATTCTCCTTTGATTTGATTTACAATTTCCTTTAACCTTGTACTGTATTGGATTATGTTCTCACCTTCATTCATTCTCATGGATTCAATTTGACCTCTTAGACTATCTACTTTTGCTTTTTGAACATGTTCATCGCCACCATACACAGATATGAGCTTATTCCACATAGCTTTGGCATCATTACAACCTTCCAGATCATTAAACTCTAAGTTGGTCAATGCTGATGTTATTTCAATCATTGCTTGAATATGTTCTTGCTTTTCCTTTATCTCTACCATTGTCATTGGGTAGGTGCTAGGTGTAGTGTAATCATTCTCCAGATAATCTATTGCATTTTCTCTGATTCCTGATAAGTGCAGCTTCATCCTTTTCTGCCATGTGGAGAAACTTGACTTGTTCAGCTTTGGTGCATCCCTTTTATACATCTTTGGATCTTGCCTCAAGTTCCTTTAAACTTTTCTTTCGGATTCCAAAGCTCTAATACCAATTGTTAGTAAGATGAGAGGGGGGGTGAATCATATAAACTCACAATACAATATATTTATCAGATTCAACCTTGGTAGCCTTTACTTGATATGCAACTATGACTGTAATTCATTCAAACTCATAAATTGATAAACTTAAAACATCACAACACATTTAACACCAGATTTAATGTGGAACCCAAATAGGGAAAAACCACTGTGTAATTTCGGACCCACTAAGAAATATACCCTTCTAGAGTATGCTCGGTTAAAAGCCAATCCTATTACAGATTACATAAACACATTGCTAGATGTGACCCAGTTAAGGGATTTCCCTTAGATCTGTTAGAATCCTGCACTTTGTTAGAAGTGACCTTGTCAAAGGATTTCAAACACTCATTCAGAATGTTACCTTGCTAGAGGATTTACAATTAAGACTGTCAGGTCCACTCGGTTAAGAGATTTCCTGTCACTTACAAAATAAAATAATAGTAATAAAATATATCTGCAACTTCACATCTGAAATGCTAAAGTAGACTCTATGTGCTCAAAATAATCTTGTTATAAGACTTATCTTGCTCCTTGCTGGGCTTCTCAATCCGTTCTTCAATCAAATCTTGAATCTTCTATGCTCGGTAATCACTTCTGCAGTATCACTGCTCTTTATATGTTGCCCTTATACATTGTTCATCAACAATTCCTTATTTATAAGCAATTCCTAACTGCTTAATCTCCTTGATCACATTTCCCATGATTAATCTTAGTCATCAGATCAACAAACTTGACTAGATTCATTGAATCCTTCGATCTGAAAAATGTTTTATCTTGCCTAGGAACTTGTATTCCTTCCTTGGTACTTGTGCTAGGTTATGACCGTTCAATTTGCGTTGTAGATCTAACTCTTGTATTTTCATTGTCGTAGATCCTCAACAAAATTCTTGCACGACATACCAATCATTTATAAATTACTAGCTCATTGGCATCCTTCATTTAATAATGCTTTTATTCATCCAATGCATTTTGTTACTGCTCGGTTGTTACTCGGTTAATACTGAACTTCACTCGGTAGATATTATGTATTTGTCTCGGTATCTTTGCTAGCCACTTGGTAACTTCTTTCTTCTTTAACCAACAGTGATAACCTTGGTGTTTACCAACTGGTTCCTTGCTCCGTAAAATAGAACAGTATCAAACCTTTATATTCTCATATATAGGATATCAAAACAATCATAACAACAAAATCTCATCATTGTCTAACTCGGTAATAGTTGCCCATTGAATAGCTTATTATTCCCCTTCATTTTGACATTCATTTTGTGTCATTTACCGACATTTTTATACTCATCAAAACATACTCTTTAAGATATGGCAACATCATACTGAATCAGAAAATCAATTGCTTGACATTAATGACAAAATAATATTATTAAGACAGTAATCATCCTTTATCAGTTATATCCACAATCTCCAACAACCTTCTCAATATCCTTATATCAACAATCTTATTGAAATTCCCACGTAGAAATCTTGGTAGGAGTAGCTTTAAGTTGTTCAATTAGATCATACTCCTTGCTAAGAGTTGATATACGAGGTGCTTGTGGAAGAGTAGGTTGAGAGGGAGGAAGTGAAATAGGGATAGTTGGAGGAGGAATAGGTTGCCTATTGTTTCTTGTGTTGTAAGTATGAGCAATTGCATTATAACTATCTCTAGTAATTTTCTTAGCATACTTATAAGGGCTCTTAGTAGGATAACCTCCTTGCATGGTAATAACATGTTTCTTAGGAGTGCAAAAAGAATCATTAGTGTAGTCACATAAATTTGTCCGTTTAATTAAACGAATATTTACTATTTATTCTAATATTAATCCACTAGCCAACAGTTAATTTAATTAACATTAAATTAAGTCATCCCCATCCTCTTCTGCTATTAACTAGATAAATTATCCAATTTATTTAATTAATTCATTAAATCACACCTCTAAAACCAATTAAATGAATAAAACATATTTATTTAATTTGAACCCCTTTCCTCTTTTAAATAAATAAATAAATATTTATTTAAATCACCAAACTACCCCCCCACTTGCACTTTCCTACAAATGCAAGTTGCACAAAATTAGTTGAAATAAAGTAATTTATTTTAATTAAAATCCTATTTTCCCTCACCCACCAAACCCACTTGCTCACTAAACCCATTCTAGACTCTTCTAAACCATTCCTAATTAGCCTAATCCCATCCCCTAATTATTGTCACATTCCTAAGCAACTTGGAGTCACTTCTCAAAGCCTCCAAAGTCTTTGATAAGCATTAAATGGCTTTATGTCTCCCACATGATAACCCCTAAAGTCTTCTAAGCCCTTAATGGTTCTTACACAACCATTTATGGCTCTTACATAACCATTAATGGTTAACTCAACTCACCCACATGATTAGAGACTTTACCTCTAACTCAACACCCATTTAACTCATGTGTCTCCTCAAGCATTCATTGCTTTGACCATGGTTATTCCCACTAACTCTTGCACAAGAGTTTATCCATTGGATAAAAGCTTTATTCATTGGATAAAGGCTTTATTCATTCAACCCAACCTAAACCTTTTGTTAGAATATTTAATCTTTACTTAGCTTAGGTTTATTTGTATTTAGTTTAGGATATTCCTTTGGAATTCCTACATGTAATTTGTCCTCTAGTACATGTGTGAGGACAAGTCATTTCTTTTATTTTCCTTTATTAAGGAATATTAGATTTCCTCCATAAGAGGATGTGGACACATGGCACACACATTTTATGAATGGTGGCATTCATAGATTTGGGAGTTACTTTGTAACTCCTCTCCTCATCTCTATTTAAGAGATGTCTCCTCTCTCATTTCTTCTTAATGACAATATTGTAAAGAGCTTTTTGCTCTCTCTCTCTCTCTCTCTCTCTCTCTCTCTCTCTCTCATTTTAGGCATTGCCTCATTCATAATATCACAAGGGGTTTTTCTTTGCTTTTCCCCTTTCAAAAGTTCTTGTGCCTCCTTCTTCACATTTGGGTGATTGCTCCAAGGTTTTTGCTTTTCTCTTGGTAACATTTACTTCATCAATAAACTTTCTTGGATTTTATTTTTCTTTCCTTGCTCTTGTATTTCCTTTCATGGTATCAGAGCAAGTTTCTAATCCTTGTTTTAAGTTGACATTGATGAAGGTTACCATTCTGTGGAGTTCACCTTGTTGGAGGCATTCTTGAGAGGAGAAGAAGTTCTTTTTCTAATATTTTCTATTGTGCAAGTTTTGGTTTCAGATTTTAACTTTTTTTCAAACTTGTTAACAAGTTTGCCTGTAGGTTTAATCTTCTATTCTAGTTTTTTTTTATTAAAAAAAAAAAAAAAAAAGGGCTTTGGAAGGCTTGCCGCCAAAGTTTCTTCTTTCTGGTTTAAATTTGTGTCTTTGGAAGGCTTGCCGCCAAAGTTTCTGGTTTTTTTTTAGTGTGAATAGTTTGGAAGGTTTACCGCCAAACTCAGCCTCCTTAATCTATTTGGTCGGCTTGCTGCCAAATTTGATTTATTATTACATTGCATTCTCTATTTCTTCTAGTTTGAGTTTTGGTTTTGGAAGGCTTGCCACCAAAACTTTAACATCATTAAGTTGTATCTTTGTTTTGTTTATAGGTTTTTAAAAAAAAAAAATCTCAATAAATTCTATGATATGATTGTTTTGCTAAGTTCTCATAATTTGTTTCTTTGAGAGGAAAGATTTAAGTTTTTAATAGTTGTTCTTATCAGAATAACCATAATCTTTAGCTTTGATATCTGTGTATTCTTATATCTCCATTATATTTTACCTCTTTTGTTTATATTTTTATTACAGATCTAATTTGTATCTTTCTCTCCTTGCATTTTGTTCTCTTTACATATCAGCCTTGATTTTGGCATATTTTGTTTGCTCAAGTTTATTCTCAAAGGAGCAAATGACACAATAGGTGGTCTGGGTTTCGATTCTCTATATATATCATACCAAATCTACTCTTACAGTCATAGGGTTTTTTAGTGAGAGAGGCTCGAACTCTCAACCTCAAGTTTCGGTAAGGTTGGTATGCGCCATTTCCACAAGCTTAAGAATCACTACTTTTGCCCCATCGTTAATATCGACAAGCTTTGGTCTCTTGTCCCCGAGCAACCTTGGATTCTAACTGCTTCGCATATGTTGATAGAGCTTGATATTCTCTCTCAATAGACAAGTTAGTAATCGAAGAAACACTTTCCTCCATCCCACTGCCAATGTTCTGGAGCCCTGCATGTGGGTTTGAGTTCCTAGGCTCACTGACTGTAGAACCCTTCCTATCTGCTGCCTTCTTTAGCCGAATCTCTTCCAACCTTTTTCGGCCGAGAGAAGCGTGATGAGCTTGCATTTTCTTTTCCAATCTTTTGTTTAAACGTCTCCCTGTGGTCTCTGCACTGTAAATTCCCTGCAAGAAATTATTTGTTTAAACGTCTCCCTGTGGTCTCTGCACTGTTTAAATGTCTCCCTGTGGTGCTCACATTTCTTTTCCAATCATTTTATTAGCAACTTTCTCTACCTGTCATAACGTCTTTTTTCTGAAACTATCATTACTCTTCTTCATACGTTTACTTTCCTTTAGTTTAGTTAATATCAAAGTTTAAAAGTTTGAATTCATTCTTAATGCTTCACGTATAAAAAAAGTTTAAAAAGTAAGTTTTTAACATATAAAAAGTTTTTAAATATTCATGCATAATAATGTTCAGCTTATATTCAAACTTAAAAAAAGTTTATAAAGATTTTTTAAAAGTTTTTGAATATATAAAGATTTTTAATTAAGTTAAATTATAAATAGTTTTGATTAAACTTTTAAAGTTTGTGATATTTTTGTTATAAAGTTTGTTTTATTAAAAGAAAATTTAACTTTAAATTTATTATTAAAAAATTAAAAATAACATTTCTTGATAATTTTATTTTATTATTCAAATTTGGTTTATTTTTTAATCAAGGAGGTTTATTTTAAAAGGGGGTAATTTTTATTTCTAATCATAATTTGTCCTTTATTTTGCTATCATGTCTACATTAATTCCGGAAATTAAATTAAATAGTTCTAATTATCATTCATGGAAAACACATATTTCTTTTATTTTTCGTTTCAAGCATCTTTTGAATGTTGCAACTGATAAAACCTTTGAGCCCCCTACAACTGCTCCTCAAGCCGACCAAGATAGATGGAAGGCTCAAAATGAGGAAGCACTTGGTTTAATTGGTATTTCAATGGTTCCTGATTTGTATGTTTTAATTGGAAATTGTACAAAAGCGCATGAAGCTTGGGAAATTTTAAAAACAACTTATGATAGCTCCAATGAATCCCGAAAAATTCAACTTCAAGATCAACTTGAATATCTAAGGTATACGGATTTTAAAACTATGGATGAATTCTTATTAAAGTTTGATTCTGTTAATAGTCAATTAACTGGTTTAGGAGTTACTCTAGCTGATTTACGTTTAATTCATCTTATTCTTAAAAAATGTCTTCCTCGTCAATTTCAACAATTTATTACGAATATTCATGCTCAACTTGCTATCCCTAGCTTAGCTACTCAATTAACTTATGATATTTTTCGTAATTTATTGCGTCAAGAGGAAGCTAAATTAATTCAATTTGGTACTCTTAAAAGTAGTGAACATCTTTTATGTCTAAAAATCAAAATCATAATAATAATTTTAGATCCAATAATAATAATCATAATCATAATCATAATAATAATCATAATAATAATCACAAATCTTCTAATTATCAATCTCATTTTAAATCCTATCATAACAATTCTCATAATAATAATCATAATAATACGTACAATAATCAAAGGAATAATTCTCAAACAAGACCCCATTGCACATATTGTGGGAAAGATGGACATATTACTAATAATTGTTTTAAGAAACAAAATGGTAAAAAGCCCATGAATCAAAATAATCAAAATAATCAACATAAACCTCATTATAAGAAAGGTAATAATAATGGTAATTCATCTCGTCATGCATTTACATGTACTTATAATGTTTCTCAACCACTTGAGTGGATTATTGATTTTGGTGCATCTCAACATGTTACTTCTCATAAAGAAAGTTTTGAATCTTTGCATCCCGATACTTCTAATATTCCTGTTCAATTAGCTAATAATCATAGTTGTAAAGTTGAAGCTATTGGTGATGTGAATGTTCCTAATGGGAAATTACATGATGTTCTTTATGTTCTTGAATTAAAATCAAATTTGATTTCAGTTCCTAAACTTTGTCAAGATTATAAGATTAACTTTTATAGGGGTATATGTTATATCATTGATCCAAACACTAATCATGTTATTGCTACTGCTAAAATGGATAGTGATAACTTATTCAAGTTCTATGAATTTGCTCCTCCAAAGTATTCTTTGCTTACTACTGTTGATTTTACTATATGGCATAAAAGACTTGGCCATCTCAATTCTGATTATATTTCATTGATGCAAAAAGCAAATATGGTTGATGGATTGCCTAGTATTGTTCCTTCTCAAATTGTTTGCAATGGTTGCATGAGTGGTAAGATGCATAGCGAACCCTTTCCTCATGGTCAATCTTGGAGGGCATACACTAAATTGCATCTAGTTCATAGTGATCTCTTGGGTCCCATGGAGAATCCCTCCATCCAAGGTTCAAGGTATGCACTTACCTTTGTTGATGATTTTTCAAGGAGAACATGGATATATTTCCTTCATAGTAAGGATCAAGTGCTTGATGTGTTTATTGAATTTCATATGTTTGTAGAAAGGCAATCTGGTTCTAAAATTAAGATTCTTCGTACTGACAATGGAAGAGAATATGTCAATAATGCATTTAATGCTTATTTGAAATCGTTTGGAATTAAACATGAGCTTACTGTTCCTTATACACCACAACAAAATGGTGTGGCAGAATGGAAGCATAGGACAATTGTTGAAATGGCTAGATGTTTATTGCATGCAAAAAATATGGATTACAAGTTTTGGGCTGAAGCTATGGCTTGTGCAACTTATTTAATTAATAGAACACCTACCAAAGCCTTAAAGGATAAAACTCCTGAAGAAGCTTGGTCTGGTAGAAAGCCTAATTTGCAAAATTTAAGAATTTTTGGTTCCATAGCTTATGTTCTCAAACCTAAGGAGAAAAGAAAAAAATTAGATGCTAAATCTTCTCCTTTTATTTTTGTTGGTTATGATGAAAATACTAAAGGTTATCGAGTTTACAATCCTATTACTAACAAGGTAAAAGTTGCAAGAGATGTTTGTATTGCAGAAAAAGGCATTCATGATTGTTCTAAAGTAGAGGATGATGAACTTGCTCAAAGTAAAGTTGTGCTTGTGGAGGACCAACCTCCTTCTCTTAACCCTACTCCTAATGCATCTCTTTCTATTCCTTCTAGTGATAGTGATGATGATAATAATAACTCTACTCCTCATGACTCTTCTTCTAGTGATGAATCCATTACTTCTAAAAGAAGACCTAAATGGTTTAAATCTTTAATTCAAGATAGTGATGAATACTTAGCTAGAATGGATAGACTTCAAGCTAGAAGAGTTAATTATTGTAATTATGCTTTAATGACTACTATTATGAATTCTAATGATCCTAAAAAATTTGATCAAGCTAAAAATCAACCACATTGGCAAAAAGCAATGAAGGAAGAATATGATACTTTAACTTCTAACCAAACTTGGGATTTAGTTCCCTTGCCTCATGGTAAAAATCTTGTTTCTTGCAAGTGGCTTTATAAAACTAAATTGAATGCTAATAATCAAGTTAGTAAATTTAAAGCTAGATTAGTTGCTAGAGGTTTTTCTCAAATTGAAGGCTTAGATTATACTGAAACTTTTGCTCCTGTTGCTAAAATGCCTACAATTAAACTTGTGCTTGCTTTAGCTTCTAGAATGAATTGGCCTATTCACCAAATGGATGTTAAAAGTGCTTTTCTTAATGGTGATTTACATGAGGAAATTTATATGTCTCAACCTCCTGGTTTTATTAAAGAAGGTAATGCACACTTAGTTTGTAAATTAAAGAAATCAATTTATGGATTAAAGCAATCTCCTAGGGAGTGGTATTCAAAGATTAATGCATTCTTCCTTTCTCAAGGCTTTATTAGAAGTAAAAATGATCCTAACTTGTATATTAAACATAGTGAAGATGATATTATAATTATTATCTTGTATGTAGATGATTTGATTCTTACTTCAAGTTCCAATACTTTGATTTCTGATATTAAGTTTCAACTTAATCAAAAATTTCAAATGACTGATTTAGGTCTTTTACATTATTTCTTAGGAATGCAAATTTGGCAAACCTCTAAAGGAATTTTCTTATCTCAAAGTAAATATGCTCAAGATCTTATAGATAAGTTTAACATGAATGATGCTCACCATGTTTCAATTCCTATTGAATTAGGCACTAAGTTAATGCTTGATATGCAAACTCCTCTTGTTGATCCTACTTTGTATAGACAATTAGTTGGAAGTTTAAATTATTTAACTCTTACTAGGCCAGATATTGCTTATAGTGTTGGTTTGGTTTCAAGATTCATGTCTAAACCTCAACAAACACACTTTAAAGTTGCTAAAAGAATTTTAAGATATATTAAAGGAACTATTAATGTAGGTTTGTTTTATGATGCAAATTTTGATTTTACTTTAAAAGGTTTTACTATTTCCGATCTAGGTGGAGATCCCAATGATGGGAAATCTACTTGTGGTTATTGTTTTTTTTGTTGGTTCAGGAGCAATTTCTTGGAAAATCAAAAAGCAACAATCTACCTGTCTTGGATCCACTGAAGCTGAGTACAAAGGATGCACTAATGCTTCCAAAGAAGTCTTGGGGCTTAGAAGACTACTTGAAGATTTGGGTCTACCTCAACACAAACCAACTCAATTGTATTGTGACAACCAAAGTGCCATTGCCTTGGCTAAAAATCTAGTTTTCCATGCAAGGACAAAACACATTGCTCTCCAACACCACTTTATTAGAGAAAAAATTGAAGACAAGCAAGTTTCACTCCTCTATTCCAAGGGGGAAGACCAAGTTGCAGATATTTTGACCAAGCCACTTTGTACAGAAAAGTTCCAATTTCATTGTAAAAATCTTGGATTACAACCCATTGAAGGGTTTGATGTAAGCTCCCCAAGTAAAGCTTAAGGGGGGGTGTTAGAATATTTAATCTTTACTTAGCTTAGGTTTATTTGTATTTAGTTTAGGATATTCCTTTGGAATTCCTACATGTAATTTGTCCTCTAGTACATGTGTGAGGACAAGTCGTTTCTTTTATTTTCCTTTATTAAGGAATATTAGATTTCCTCCATAAGAGGATGTGGACACATGGCACACACATTTTATGAATGGTGGCATTCATAGATTTGGGAGTTACTTTGTAACTCCTCTCCTCATCTCTATTTAAGAGATGTCTCCTCTCTCATTTCTTCTTAATGACAATATTGTAAAGAGCTTCTTGCTCTCTCTCTCTCTCTCATTTTAGGCATTGCCTCATTCATAATATCACAAGGGGTTTTTCTTTGCTTTTCCCCTTTCAAAAGTTCTTGTGCCTCCTTCTTCACATTTGGGTGATTGCTCCAAGGTTTTTTCTTTTCTCTTGGTAACATTTACTTCATTAATAAACTTTCTTGGATTTTATTTTTCTTTCCTTGCTCTTGTATTTCCTTTCACCTTTACTCCTAAGGTAACCTTCAAGTCATCTCAAGCATTTAATGTTTATTCCCTCTCCTCTTAAGCCATCTCATGTTGACATTTATCATCCTGGGATTGGGTTGAAAGCCCTCACATGGATCATAAACCGATCAATACCGACCCTTGCTAAGATTACTCAATTGTGGCCATCCATTGCTCCATTTTTCCTATAAATAGAGCTCATTCCTTCATAATCGAGATCCAGAAATCTTGTATGCATCTAAACTATAGTGAATTTTAAAGAGCATTTAGGAATATAATCTATTAATGTTATTTTGGTTAAAATTAACATTAGTTAATTAAATAACCTCTCATATTTAGCTTTGTTTACACTTGCATGGCCATAGTTAATAATTTTCAATCTTGAATCTCCATAAGACATCCAGAATAGTGCAAAAATCTATTGAGAGCTACACTCATTTGGAACTTGGAGAGGAGAGGAACAAGGGAGGAGAAGCTACAAGCATGTTGGAGGGTGTTTGGAGGTGTCTCATTGCATTCTTTCGTTTAGTTAAGCTTTCCATTTTGTGCTTTGTATCTCTCTTGATATGCTTACTTAGGATAATCTTTTGTTTGTGTTTTCTGACACTAACACTAACATTTGAATTGTTTCTTGTTGTTGTGTGTCTTTCTAACATCCTTTTTGCAGAGCATCATTTAGCATAACCACCTTGAACCACTAAGATAGGCTTATGTTGGTATTTTTGAGAAGGACAAGCACCTTGGAATTTGAAAAGGGGTTTATTAGGTGTTTCATTCACATGAATCAAATTTATTGAAGATGGTTTAGGAATATCAAAGGTGTCCTTATGGATTTTAGAAAAAGAATAGACAAGATTGTTGGAAGGAGTGTTGATAGTGTCTTCTTGCACTAAAATATTATCATGGATAAGATCAATTTTAGGAGGTATACTAGAAGTAGGCATTGATGTTTTAGAAGAGGAAGGGTCATATCATCGTCTATCATCAAAGGATATACATGGGGAATATACTCTCTAGGAGAAGGATCAACATTACTCTCTAAAGTCTCACCTTTTAGAGGGATATCTTTGAAAGAGATGTTAACCATCTTTCCTTGAAGTAGGGTATCCTTATGAGTAGACCCGAGTTGAGGAGAGAGAGATGGTTTATTTGATTTCAGCCCCTTTGGATAGGGTTCTCTCATGGGGTATAGAATATTCAACACCTTCTTCTAATGGTTCATCCCAAATAGTGAGGTCATTGAAAAAAGTATTAGAAATATCTTTCACAAAGATGTCCTTATTGTTATTTCCAATTTTGGGAGAAGGGATAACATTGTTTATTAATTCTTGATCCTTAGGAGGGAGAGCATCACTACATGTGTTTAAATCATCCTCTTGCCTCAAAATGTGTTCAATAGGATCCTTAGGGGAGAGAGAATTAAGGAAATTGATTATTGTTTCATCTTCTTTCTCTAAGGCATATTTAGGGGTAAGACAAACTTTAGGAGGAGGGAAAGCATTTCTCATTAATGCATCATCTCTAGTGAGAATTTTGTTGGAATCAAAAGAGGAAATTCCATCACTAGGAAAAGTAGGGACAATACTATCTTCTTGCACAAAATGATCCTCATGAGGAGAGTATTCTTTTGGAGGGAGATGAACATCTTTCTCCAAAATTTCATGCTTAGGAAGGAGATCTTTGGAAGAAGTGCTCATAACCTCTTGTTGCACTAACATGACCCCATTGGTATGACCAAATTTAGGAGAAGATACCTTTTCATTTAGAGAGGCATCATGTAAAGAAGGTAAAGTAACATTAAGAAAGGTGTTTATGATATGATACTCTTCCTCTAAGATAGCTAGATGGGAAAGGCACATTTTAGGAGAATTGTCAGGATCACTCCTCAAATCTTCATCCTTAGAGAATGAGAGAGTTTTAAAGGGATTGGTAACAACTCTTTTAGGCACTAAAATGTTGTCATAGGTAGGAGGAGGTTCTTTAAGAGGTAAAAATTGAAACAAGGGAAGCTAACCCATTATCACATCTATGAAATGAATGCATCATGAAACAATTTTCCTCTTTCCAATGACAACATATGCAAAATAGAGAGAAATGTTCAATTTTAGACAATAAAAGCACTCTAAATGTTGATTTATAAAATGAAATTTATAAGTGAAATGAGTTCCTAAATCAGATCTGAAATTAATGATCCAAATTAAGCTATCCACAAGTTCAATTTTGAATTGAAAAGTTAGGGTTTTAACAAAATTGACCTCTAAATTTTTAAATTTTGCAAGGAATTGAAACTTGTAAATGTAAATTTAAATTCAAAATAGAAAAAAAAACTCAGATCTGAGAACATAAATCAGAATTAAAGAAGATTGGATTCACGTCAAGTCCACCAAAATGTGGAGGTGGAAAATGCGAGATTGGGTGACTAGGACCTAATCCCACTTTAGCCAACACATTGGGAATATGAAAGAGCCTAGGGAGATAGCTCCCATTGGATATTGTTTTGTGAGAAAGAGAGAGCCAAGGATTATCTCTTAGGGTTTCTATTCCTCCTGTTGTATGTGATGAGAAAAATGGGGTTTTGATTGATCAATTAGACTAGGAGATAAACAATGAAGCATATATGAACTGAAATTGCACAAACTTGCAGATCTGAAACTGAGATAATAAAAGTAGATAAGGGGAAGGAATTTGGATGTGTACTTGATGTTGGATAATGGGCCAAACTAACTAGGACAAGGGTGCCATGCCCCTGTCCCTGATAATCTGACATAAAGTTGCAACTGAAGGGCATAAATCCTAAGATCCTGAGACACCACCATGTCAAAAATCACTGAAAAATGAGGGGGGCCAGGGTGTCAAACCCCTATCTTGGGTAGGAATAGGGTGTCATTCCCTTGTCCTTAATGGAATTGGGGTAGTTTGAAGCTTCTAGGTTGTCCTTGTGTCTTCAGCTAATCTAAAAATCCTCTGGGGTACATGTACCTGCACTGTAGCTGAAACAAGAGGGTTTGGGTGGCTATATAGCATTTTGCCTTAGTCAAAACCCTATGTTGGTGATTTCCACCTCTACAAATATCTGATAATGTACTGAAAATGTGTGTGTTAGAACCTTGTGTGTATGCAAGATCCTAAGTGAGAAAGATAAGAAACTAGAGCTACCCTACGCTTTGGAGAGTAAACCCTAAATGCATGCAAATGTAAATGTAAATGAGAATGATGAATACTTGAAAAATGCTTGATGAATTTTGTTGAAGAATCCACATAGGTTTCTCTTTCACTACATAGAAGACTCCTTCAAATTTTCTCCAACTTGATTGCTTGCTTCTTAGTTTTCCTTAAATCTTCTTACTTAGGTCTTCAAATGAAGAAAGAGAAATCTTATGTATGAAACCCTAGATCTTAATGTCATCTTTAGGACCTAGGATTCAAATTTATCGCCAATTTTTTGGGGTTAAGAATTATAATATCATAGAATCATGCTCCCGAAATTTTGGGAAAAATGTCAGGGATCGTGTGCAACTTGCACATGGTTGATGGGTTGGTGCTTGGGATAGACTAGCCTAGTCTATGCTCTTGGATCCTTTCCTTGGATCAGCTGGTGTTCTCCTCACACCCTAGGGTCTCTAGGACTTCCTTTTATTCAGGAATCCCCTAACCTTGCCCAATCCACCCACCAATGAGTTGCTATGCTGCTCCTAAGGTCTCACCTACTCATGAGATTCAAAACCCCTTACTATGGCTAATAAGGGCTAATCTTGTTCCACACCTACCAAGGTCTTAGAAAGGTTGTTTCAATTATATTTCATGCTATATCCACCCATTCATGAGCCATAAAGAGGTTTCAAGATTCTAACCCCTTACTGATTTCGCCATTTTGTGTTTTTCCTACAAAATAGGGCTACAAGGATTAGGACCAATTAGACCACCTAACCAGTCTTTTAGGGATCCCTCTCACAAATGATACTCAAAAAACCCAAACTCCCAAAATGGAATATCATTCATTTGGCAAGGGCTCAAGGATTTCTTTTGTTTTGGACCTCCAAGTGACTGTACAGTGCCTTCGACAAATTTTGAGGTTTTTAAGAGTTTTGTGAGGGTTTTTATGGTCTGCCTGGGTCACAGTGAATGTTTTGTGTTTTAGCCACCTTGTCTGAATTGGTGGAGACTTCTCCTTCACACCAGTGGTGCTTCACACACTCCTTTACACCTCCTCCAAAGGGTTCATACTCCTCTATTCAACCTTGCTCTCCAAGACCTCTGCAACAACAACCACTCCTAACCGGGCACTATCTAGTCTCGCCTAGGAATGGGTCTCCAATTGGCTTCCTTGAATTTTCAAGGGCCCTTCTTGCTTGGGAATATAGTACATGGTCTTCACTTCCATTTCCCATGGTTTCATGGTGGTTCCACAATGGGGAATGGAGTTAAGACTTCATTTACTCAAACTGGTCCAAAACTGGACAGTAAGACTGCAACTTACAAATTATTTACAAACACACTCAACCAGTAAACAAAAAGATAATATAAACACTCACAATGAAGATAAATACACCAAAGAATACATTTCACATAGTTTTTCTCACAAATCAATGCATTAGGTTGCTCAGTAACTTCATTCAAACTGACTGGTTACTCAAAAATAGTCACAGTCAAGCTCTTCTTGCTTGGTCGTACAATCTCTAACATCCAACCCTTTCACTTAGGGTTTATAACATCTTATAATACCCATACCTTGATTGGTGTGCCACATTTATGTTTGTCCATGCTAACCTAAGGATTTTGAACATCATGGTGGAAAAGTTGCTTGACAACTTTTAAAAGTTGTCATGCAACTTTTGCAACTTTCCCAATGTTGCTCTTCATGACTCCTAGACCCACAATGGGCCAACCTAAGGACACCACCATGATATGAAGGACCCCTAAACACCTCCAGGACACACATACACTCCATTTTCAAGAAAATCACAATCTTGACTTATGACCCCTAAGATCTCCTCTAGGACCCTACCTAGGACCTATGAGCACATGGCTCATTATTTTATGTACAATGGCTTCTAAAGAAGCATAAAACCAACAAGAAAAAGAAAGAGAAGTAGTCTGGAAGGGTTCTCCTACAACATACTCCCCCTCTGCACACAACTAAGAAATATAAGAAGAGATGAGAGCCGAGTCTATTCCAAGTGGCTTGAACCTGCTCTCCTCCACCCATGTAGCTTCAGATACTGGTTGGCCTGCCCATTTCACTAAGTGCTCCATGTAGACCTGGTGTCTAGTAGTCCTCTTCACCCTTGATTCCAAGATCTCCTCTGCTTTAGGCTTCTTCACTTGAGGTAAGGTATTTACATCCAAGTCTTGTAATACCTTAGCTTGGTTCTCAGTCTACCCTGTTATCTCTCCCTTGTACATTACCAGATCAGCAACATTAAAGACTAGTGAAATGGCTAACTCTGAAGGTAAATCAACCTTATAGGAGTTCTCACCATATTTTTCCAGAATGTTTCAAGGTCCTACTCTCTTCATCTGCAGTTTGGTAGGCTTACCACTTTGCATCCTGGCTTTGCTCAAATGTACCATCACATAGTCACCCACCTTGAACTGAACTTCTCTCCTTTTCTCATCCACTTTAGCTTTCAATTTTTGAGTGGATTCAAGGATGGCCTTCTTAACTTTCTCTTGAACTTCCTTGATGGTTTGGGTGAAGTCTTTTTCTTGCCCACTCTTCATTTCCAAACTACTGAGATCTCTCAACTCACATACTCCCCTTGGATGTCTGCCATACACAACCTCAAAAGGACTTTTACCAGTGGTCCTATTCACACTGTCATTATATGCATACTCTGCTTGAGGAATGATAAGGTCCCATGTTTGACCATACTCCTTCTCTATTGATGACTTCAGTTTGACCATCTGTTTGTGGATGGTAAGCTAAGCTAAATCACAAGTTAGTTCCTAGTCTCCTCCATAATGTTTGCCAAAAATGACCCATGAATTTGTTGTCCCTATCTAAAATAATGTTTAAAGGGAGTCCATGAATCCTAACAATCTCTTTGAAGAAGAGATGTGCAACATAGCTAGCATCATGTGTAGTCTTGCATGGTATGAAATGACTCATCTTGGAAAATCTATCTACTATACATAAATGTCGTCCATACCTATTTTAGTCTTGGGAAGTCCTACTACAAAGTCCATGCTTATACATTCCCAAGGCCTGTTAGGAACTGGTAATGGTTGATTAAGACCAGCATTGCTTGATCCTCCCTTTGCTCTTTGACACACTCCACATTGCTCTACATACCTCTTTACATCTCTTGGCAACTTTGCCCAATAGTAGTACCTCTGTACTAAATCCAAGGTCTTATTAATCCCAAAGTGTCCACTCAAGCTGCCATTATGTTTCTCTTGGATGAGGTTCTCCCTCATGGATCCTATAGGTGCACACAACTGGTTACCTTTGAACAAGAGACCATTTTGGAGAGTGTAATCTGCATACTCACCATGGAAATGGTTCTCAAACTCTTTGCAAACCTTGTAAGCTAATGAGAAGTCTTCATCTCCTTCATAAAGGTCTTTGAAACCTTCTATGCATATGCTCTGCAACTGTAACTCTTGAACTGTCAACAACTTCCTGCTTAAGGCATCTGCCACCTTATTAAGTTGCCCCTTCTTATGCTTGATGGTGAAGGTGAAGGATTGGAGGTATTCCATCCATTTCAAATGTCTATTGCTTAGCTTCTCTTGAGTGTTGATGTAACTCAATGCCTGATTGTCTATGAACACTACAAATTCTTTTGGGAGTAGGTAATGCCTCCATTTCTTTAGTGACTGCACTAATGCATACAACTCTAGGTCATAGGTTGAGTACTTCTTCTTTGCTTCATTAAGCTTCTCACTAAACAATGCTATAGGTCTTCCCTCTTGACTCAATACACCACCTACTGCAATTCCACTTGCATCACACTCCAAAGTGAATAGCTTATCAAACGTAGGTAGGAGAAGGATAGGTTTTGTGGCTACTTCTTGTTTCAACAATTGAAATGCTTTTTCAGCCTGGTCAGTCCATATAAACTTAGTTTTAAGGCCTCCCTTTATGGTGTCAAGGACTGGTGCACATATGCCACTGAAGTTCCTCACAAACTTCCTATAGAATTGAGCTAATCCATGGAAACTTCTAACCTCAGTCCCTATTTTAGGTGCAGGCCAATTCAAGATTGCCTCCACTTTGCTTGGATCCATCTTCAAGGTTCCTTTAGACACCACAAATCCTAAGTAGACCAGCTCTTGCTTCAAGAAGTCACACTTCTCTAGGTTGATGGATAGCTTCTCCTCATGCAACCTCTCTAAGACTAACCTCAAATGCTCAAGGTGCTCCTCTTTAGTTCTGCTATAGATGAGAATGTCATCTAGGTACACCACCACAAATCTGCCTGTGAAATCCTTCAACACTTCATTCATCAACCTCATGAAGGTTCTTGGAGCATTAGTAAGCCCAAATGGCATCACAAGCCATTCATACAACCCCTCTATGGTCTTAAAAGCAGTTTTCCACTCATCACCCTCCTTAATTCTTATCTAGTGATAACCACTTTTAAGGTCTAGCTTGGTGAAATACATAGCCCCTCCTAAACAGTACATTAGATCCTCTATTCTAGGATTAGGAAACCTATACCTTATGGTAATCCTATTGATTTCTCTTGAGTCAGTGCAAAGTCTCCACTTACCTCCTTTTTTGGATGCTAGCACTACCGGAACTGCACATGGGCTGATGCTTTTCTTAACTAACCCTTGGTCCAATAACTCTTGCACTTGCCTTACTACTTCCTTATTTTGATCAAGTGTAAGCTTATATGCAGCCTTGTTAGGTAAGGATGCACCGGGAACAAAGTCTATTTGATGGCTAATAGACCTTCTAGGTGGGAGAGTTGCAGGTGCTCCATCACTTACTATGTCCTCATACTTTTGCAACATCTATTTTACCTCCTTAGGTACCTCTGTCAGCAACTTACTCTCCTCCTCTTTAGGCTTTACAAAAATGGAACATCCCACTGTCTCTTCCTCATGCAGCAAGTGTAAGAACTCTTTACCAGTGTTCAACAAGACACTAGGTGTTCTTGAGCTTCCTTCATCATCCTCTGTCAAAGACTGAATCTTGAAGGTTTTGTCACCCTTCTTGAAAGAAATGGAGTTCTCTCCTCCATCATAGATAATATTCCTATCAAATTGCCAGGGTCTTCCTAGCAGCAGATGACAAGCATCCATGGGCAACACATCACAAAGGATCTTATCCTTATATCCTCCAATAGCAAACTCTACCCAAGTCTGTTCATTGACAAGCACACTTTGTCCTTTGTTCAACCAAGTCACCTTGTAAGGATTAGTGTGGGGTATTCTTGTGAGTTTCAACTTCCTAACTGCCTCTTCTGATATGATGTTGTCAATTGAGCCTAAATCAACTATCACCTTGCACACTTTACCAAGAGCTTTGCATCTCACCCTAAACAATGCTCTTCTATGTTTTGGTTCTTCCTTAATCGGCTATCTGATCAAAATCCTATTGAACATCAGATTCTCACCAATTTCTATTTCAATCTGGTCCACATCCGGTGTCTTGCTTCTTGAAGAGTCTTCATGTGCATATGCAACTCTCTTTCCACTGTTGGATGAGGTAGGCTTGTCAGGGCATCTATAAGTCGGGTGTCCTAATTTTCCACAGTTGTAACATTTCATGGTTGCAAAGTAGGAACTACCTCTACCAGTACCTTTGCCCCTATTTGAACCACCTTGTGCACCTCTTCCTCTAGTTTGGCCTCCTCTAGGATTGGTTTCACTACCATGCTCAGTCAACTTGGCTTCCCCTTGGTTCCTTTGCTCATTTGCCTTGCTTTGGTAACCACCTCGGTGATTCACTTGGTCTCTACCTCTGCCTCTACCCCTATAATTGGAGTCTCCTTTCCTCTTGTTCCTCTCTTCTACCTTGATAGCAAGCTGATTACACTTTTGAATAGTAGTAGGATTCCATAGGCTTATATCCTCTTGAATGTTCCACTTTAGGCCACTTAGATACCTAGCCACCTTAATAGATTCATCTTCTTAGACTTTGGATCTGAGACATAGCTTTTGAAACTCTTCTATGTAGGAGGTCACATAAAGATCTTTTTGCTTCAATCCTTGTCTCTTCTTATGAAGTTGGACTTCATAATCCTTTGGTAAGTAGTTCTCCTTAACCTTACTCACCATAGCTTTCCAATTTGCAATAGGTAGCTTTCCCATACTAACTCTCTCTTCTTGCAGGTACTTCCACCATGTCAAAGTTGCTCCCCTTAATCTTGATTTAGTAACTTTTACATTTTGATCCTCTGTCACTCCCTCACACTCAAAGTGGTTTTCCATGCCCTCAATCCATTCCATAACAGTGTATATGTCCATTCTTCCACTGAAATGTGGCAATCCTTCAAAAGCTTTGGTGTTCAAAGCCTTGATAGTCTTCACAAAAGGTTCTTCATTGAGCAAGGGATCTGGTTCAAGGATAATGTCATCTATGTCTATAGTCTTCTTTCCTTTACCCTTGGTGTCTTCATCCCAAGGTCCTTGTGTCCTCTGATCCACCACTTCCTGCAGTTTATCCCTTATCTCACTCATAGCTTCTTCAAGGAGTCTATTCTTCTCCTTCTGTTCTTCTACCTCTCTAGCTAGCTCTGCATTAGTGACCATTCTGCTCTCCCCTACTGATTCACCAGTATATAGAGACATACACAGTCCAACAAATCTTTAACTCACTCTGATACCAATCTGATGGGATGGTGCTTGGGATAGACTAGCCTAGTCTATGCTCTTGGATCCTTTCCTTGGATCAGCTGGTGTTCTCCTCACACCCTAGGGTCTCTAGGACTTCCTTTTCTAGAGGAATCCCCTAACCTTGCCCAATCCACCCACCAATGAGTTGCTGTGCTGCTCCTAAGGTCTCACCTACTCATGAGACTCAAAACCCCTTACTATGGCTAATAAGGGCTAATCTTGTTCCACACCTACCAAGGTCTTAGAAAGGTTGTTTCAAGTCTATTTCATTCTCTATCCACCCATTCATGAGCCCCAAAGAGGTTTCAAGATTCTAACCCCTTACCGATTTCACCATTTTGTGTTTTTCCTACAAAATAGGGCTACAAGGATTAGGAGCAATTAGGCCTCCTAACCAGTCTTTTAGGGCTCCCTCTCACAAATGATGCTCAAACAACCCAAACTCCCAAAATGGACTACCATTCATTTGGCAAGGGCTCAAGGATTTCTTTGGGTTTGGACCTCCAAGTGACCATACAGTGCCTTGGGTGAATTTTGAGGTTTTTAAGGGTTTTGTGAGGGTTTTTAGGGTCTACCTGGGTCACAGTGAATGTTTTGTGTTTTAGCCACCTTGTCTGAATTCATGGAGACTTCTCCTTCACACCAGTTGTGCTTCACACACTCCTTTACAGCTCCTCCAAAGGGTTCATACTCCTCTATTCAACCTTGCTCTCCAAGACCTCTGCAACAACAACCATTCCTAACCGGGCACTATCCAGTCTCACCTAGGAATGGGTTTCCAATTGGCTTCCTTGCATTTTCAAGGGCCCTGCTTGCTTGGGACTATAGTACATGGTCTTCACTTCCATTCCCCATGGTTTCATGGTGGTTCCACAATGGGGAATGGAGTTAAGACTTCATTTACTCAAACTAGTCCAAAACTGGACAGTAAGACTACAACTTACAAATTATTTACAAACACACTCATCTAGTAAACAAAAAGCTAATCTAAACACTCACAATGAAGATACATACACCAAAGAAGACATTTCACATAGGTTTTCTCACAAATCAATCCATTAGTTTGCTCGGTAACTTCATTCAAACTAACTGGTAACTCAAAAATAGTCATAGTCAAGCTCTTCTTGCTTGGTCGTACAATCTCTGACATCCAACCCTTTCACTTAGGGTTTATAACATCTTATACTACCCATACCTTGGTCATTGTGCCACATTTATGGTTTTCCATGCCAACCTAAGGAATTTGAATATCATGGTGGAAAAGTTGCTTGACAACTTTTAAAAGTTGTCATGCAACTTTTGCAACCTTTGAGCAACTTTCCCAATGTTGCTCTTCATGACTCCTAGACCCACAATGGGCCAACCTAAGGACACCACAATGATATCAAGGACCCCTAAACACCTCCAAGACACACATACACTCCATTTTCAAGAAAATCACAATCTTGACTTATGACCCGAAGATCTCCTCTAGGACCCTACCTAGGACCTATGAGCACATGGCTCATTATTTCATGTACAATGGCTTCTAAAGAAGCATAAAACCAACAAGACAAAGAAAGAGAAGTAGTCTGGAAGGGTGCTGCTGCACCAATGGTCCAACCAAATTTTCATCAAATTTTCAAGGTCGTTAATTATTATGATATTAGAGCGAATCCCAAAGCTACAACTAATTAGGGTTTATAATTTAATGATTTATTGGAGGAATAAAATAAAAAGGGGCACACTTAAGGTAAAGGGCCCAATTTTATGATGTGGGGAGTAATGAAATATGACTTTAGATTTAATTAAATTAATTAATTAAATGCTTAAAGGTAAATTACAATGCAAGATGCAAACACACTAAGGCGGGTTCTAAACTAAGCGTGGAATTGTACCACCCTAGGAAGGGTGTACAATTTATGACGCTATAGATAGCTTGTGGAGACAAGGGATTTCTACAGTTTATCCTTAGCCATTGGGAACAAAAACTCTCAATTGATAATGCAATTTTGAGGTGGTGAAAGATCTTTCGAATTATCGCTAAGTTGTGAGCTCTACCTTAGGAGTTCAACATGGAACTTATTGTGTTTTAAATTGACTTGTGGACGTGATAGTTCAGTCATCTCTCTTAAGCTTCATTTGTGGCCAAAGGCCGAATTATTACTACAACTCGAGTTATGGTTTAATTGAAGACATTTTAAGCACCAAATCTACTCTTCATTGGCTGATTGAAACAAACAACATTCTCTTATTTCTGAGTTTGGTATTTAGACATTTTCAGATGCACAAACCTGACTAGGAGGGCCCTTGAATTCATTGGTTTGCGCATCTTTGGACAATGATTTTATTTACAAATTGGAGCGCTCTCATTTGGAAAGGGAATCAACCAAAATTAGTACACAAGGGAGTTCGTTAAGGCTGCTGATTATTTATTTCAGAGTGTACCCTTCTTGCACATGGATGCATTAAGAATACCCATGATTTTTCTCATATCTTCCTATTACGACACCCAAATCAATGTATGATTTAAGTGTTATTTTTGGGAAGGGCCAGTGATGATGTTTGGTGGATAAAAGAAGTCAACTTCACTGGCAATTAATTAACATCTTTCTATAGAACAACAATAGGGGCGATTTTGGAAGATAGCTCGATTTGGCAGGGTCCAAAAATTAAGATATTGCTTGCTTCTTCCATCTTAGCCTTGGGTGATTCCTTCTAGGTTTTTTTGGCATTATTTTTCAAGCATTTCTAAAATTATATGTTTGTATTAGTGGCTACCTTGTTTCTTCAGATATTCTGAGAATTCATTATTGAGTAGCCAAGTGATTTGGCTCCTGCTTGGTCATTGTAATGAACTTATGGTTTCTTAATAAAGGAGTGATAAGGTTTCATATCATTGTCATACTGTTATATGGTTGTATGCCAATTATATGTTAAAATTATAGTAAGATGTACAGGCATTGTTTATTCATGATTATTTCATGCAATTGCATTATAGAAGCTTAAACTCCTATGAAAATATTGCTTAGACATATTAGAGTTTGTTGCATCAATCATACTAGAAGTTGTATTTATCAATAAGTTTGAAGATAATATCAAAAAACAACCTCAAAGTCAATAACACGCAAAGGCAAAACAACTGTTTAAAATGCCTAACACGCATAATTCTCAGTCTGAAACTTGAACAGTAGATCAATAAAACTTATTAGACGATATTCCTTACACATTTCTAGTCTCAAAACAACATGGGATATTACACCATAGGAGTTCCAACTGGTTTGGAGTCATCTAACCAAAACTTTTTTAGCAATTCCTTCACATATTTAGCTTGAGATATAAAGATACTCTTTCCAGTCTATGAAATATGCAATCCTAAGAAAAATTTCATCTCACCTTTCATAGACATCTCAAATTATTTTTGCATATACCGACAAACTTCATGCTCAAGTCATAATCTCCTCCAAAGATAATATTATCAACAAAGACTTCAACAATCAATATGTTATCATTCTCAATCTTCAAATATAGATTATCAATAATACCTTTATTAAATCCTTATTTCAGAAAGTAATTATCCAATCTCGCATACTAGGCTCTAGGGGCTTGTTTCAATCCATAAGGAGATTTCTTCAATTTGCATACCATGCCTCCATTTGATAATGAAAATCCATCAGATTGCTCAATGTAAACTTCTTTCTCAAGATCACCATTCAAAAAGGCAGATTTGACATCCATCTAATATATCTTGAAATCTTTATAAGTAGCATATGCGAGCAACAGTCTAATAGCTTCAGTCTGGCTATCCGAGTAAAAGTCTCTTCATAATCAATTCCTTCTTTCTGTGAATATCCTTTGCATACCAATCTTGCTTTATTTCTAACAACTTCATCAACTTCGTTCAATTTATTTATGAATACCCATTTAGTACCAATAACATTCTTATCCTTAGGTCTAGGTACAAGCTCCCATGTGTTATTCTTCTCAATCCGATCTAATTCTTGTTCCATAGCTCTCATCCAATTTTCATCTTTACAAGCTTCAACAACTTCTTTAGGTTCAATTTTAGAAATCAAACATACCTCTTCAACAACTAGCCTTCTTCTAGTCATGACACCTTTACTTTTATTACCAATAATCTAATTTTCTGAGTGATTCAATCTTACATACCCCAAAGTCTTCTGACTATTCTGATTCTCAGGTTCCTGCACCTCTCCACTAGAAGCAACAATATCCAGATTAACATTCTCTACTAGACTAGTCTACTCCAATTCTTCAGTCTGAATAGGTGTTCTAACAACATGCTGACCATCATCATATCCACATGCTCTGATATATTTTCCAAGGTTCTCATCAACCTTCACATTTGCACTCTCCATTATCTTCCTCAGTCTCTTATTGTAGCACCAGTAGTCCTTTCACTTTGTTGAATATCCCAAGAAAATTCCTTCATTACTCCTTGCATCAAACTTTCCTATATCCTCATCTCTCTTGATATAATACTTGCTCCCAAAAATTCTGAAATATCTTATTGTAGGAACATGACCAAACCATAGCTCATAAGGAGTCTTACCAGTATCGCCTTTTATATGAACTCAGTTGAATGTGTAAACAACAATGCTAACAAGTTCTCTCCAATAGATCTTTGAAACATTCCCTTCAATCAACATAGTCCTTGCAGCATCCAAGACAATTATGTTCTTCCTTTCAACAACTCCATTCTATTGTAGGGTTCTAGGAGCAGATAATTATCTTCTAATCCCATTCTTCTCACATAATGAATCAAACTCATTGGAACAAAAATCTCATCCTCTGTCAAATAGATATTTCACCTTCAATCCTAACTGAGTCTCAACCTTTGCTTTGAGTATCTTGAACTTGTCTAATGCTTTAGATTTCTCCTTAAAAAGACAACCCACATCATCCTAGAGTAATCATCAATTAGAAACATAAAATATCTATCACCTTGCATACTTATAATATTTGAAGGTCCACATAGGTCAGTATGCACATGATCTAGTAGTCCATTGGATGTATATTTCTTTCTCTTAAAAGAAATTCTTGTTTGCTTACCCAATTGAAATTCCTTGCATATTGGATTAGCAAGCTTAACAATCTTAGGTAGATCTCTAACAGCTTGAGTATAATTGATCTTAATCATTGAATCAAAATTAACATTGTCCACATTCTCCTATGCCACAACCAAATTTCATTGATTTGCGCAATAAAACAACTTTTCTCACTAGCATTCAAATGAAAAATATTACCTTCAGTCTTAGTTCCAGATGCAATCTCTATACCTGAGGCATTTAGGATCTTGCATTTACCATTCTTGAATTGCAAATCATAATCTTTGTCAACCATCTGTCCAACACTCAAAAGATTGTGCTTCAAACCTTCAACATACAAGACATCATCAATGTTATGCTTACCATAAAAGGAAATAGAACCTCTACCACGGATCACATAGGCTTTCTCATCTTCAAATCTTACTATTCCACCATCATGCCTTTCCATACTCACAAATTTTCTTTTATCACCAGTCATATGATGTGAACAACTGGTGTCAATCACCCATTCATCTTTCTCTTCAACTTTAGCAGCTAAAGCTTTCTCCTCAATAGTGCAACTTGTGGAATAAACATGTATCAGTCCATCTTCTTTGATAGTAATAAATATAACTTCATCTCCTTTTGATTCTTCATTAACAACATAATAGCAGGGTAAAAGCACAAAATTGTGTCACATTTCAGGCCAACTTATCAACAAAAGTGAATTTAAGTAATTCTAACTAAAACTTAATTTTAGTTAAACATATGGTCTATATAGATTCATTATAGCTAAGTTATATATGGACCACAACTTTTCCAATTGAAAGTGTCTACTAAATGTATATTTTATACCACTTTGGGTATAATTACCAACAAAATAAAAAACTCGATAGTTCAACAACTCCTACTCTTATAAATAATTTTTTTTTTGAAATGTAAAAATACCCTTTTATAGATCTATAAGTTAATTTTCCAAAATATACATCTTTTAATATTTTAATTAGTTTTTATATTTTATATTTTATTTTAATTGAAAGTAGGTCATCAGCATTAAAATATAAGGTTGATTATCTTGTCAAGGAAAATTATTAAAATTTATTTAAAATTTTTATAATAATATGATGCAGTAGAGAAAAGAATCTACGTCAAGAAGATATAATACTTTTCAAGTTTGGATAAATAATTAAGAAAAAAGGTGATGGGAATTGGAAAGAGTTCTATTTTAGCACACGTAACTTTTGAAATTTATTGAAAAATATATATTTGTAAAAAATAGTAAAAACTATATCCATGCACTAAAGCTTCAAGTTATCAATATACACAAAAAAATTGAAGAAAAAAAGATAAAATTTACTAAATAAAGTGTGGTGGCTTGTGTAACTTCAATTTCAGCATTTTATCAGCAACTAAATTATAGTGTTTACTTTATAAAAAACTACATTCAATTTTTTTTTTAATTTTTTGTTAAAATTAGAAACATAAAATAGACAAAAGAATATAAATTTTCTTAGTTTACATCATTCCAAAATTCAAAACACATATTTCACTTTTTATTGATTTAATTTAAGAACTTGAATCAAGATTGACCTTTTCCTTTGTAAAAGTGTGACACAGCTTTGTTCTTCTACCCAATAGTTCTTCTAATTCTTATACTTTCAGTTAGACTTGTAAGGCTTATCATACATCTCATGGTTCTCATATCTATCATTCCTATCATGCTTATCAAATTTGTCATGCCTATCATATTTAGCCATTCTCTCCATGCATCTAGAATCAAAATGTCCTATCTTATTGCAAGAGAAACATTTCACAGGGAATTTTCCATCATACTTACCAACTCCCTTAGGCACTCCTTGGGCAATCAATGCTTCAAGCTCTTCCAATTCTCTTTCTTGCTCCTCCATCTCTCTTCTCTCTCTCTTTCATATCTAGATATTTTGCACTCTTCAGGATCATACTTTCGTTTTCTAAATACAGATGCTCTAAATGTTGTTTTAGACATTCCATGTGATTCACCAAATTTGCTCAGCTCAAATGCAACAATCTTTCCAACTAACATATCTCTTGTCACAGTAGTCACACTTCGGGTTTCATCAATAGTAGCTACCTTATGTTTGTAAGAAGGAGGCAAAGATATCAACACCTTAGCAACAATTTCATCTTATTCAAGGGTTCCACCAACACATCTGATACCTAGGACAAGATCATTCACCGTAGCCATGAAAGTGTTTATGTTCTCATCTTCTCCCATTCTCAACATCTCATACTTCCCTTTCAAACTATGTAACTTAGCAACTTTGGCTTGTTTATCTCCTTCATATAGGGTTTCAATCTTCTCCCAGATCTCATGTGCGGTTTGAAGTCCCATTACATGAGTCAACTCTGAATCAGCTAGGGCAATCAAAAATGCTTCCTTCACTCTAATGTTATTTTTATCTTCATTTATCTCATCAGTAGTAACCGGTCCATTCTGAGGAACAGAATAGACATTCTTTGAAATTTTCCAATAATCTTCTCCAAGATATCTCAAGTGCACCTCCATCCGATTCTTCCATATAGCATAGTTACTACCATCAAATCTTGGACTCTCCTTAAAGATAAGACTTCCACTTCCAGTTGCCATCTCAGATCTCCTCAAGTAGTTAGGCTTCTTCCAGAGGATCTAGCTCTGATGCCAATTATTGACAACAATAATGAAGGAAAACTGAGAGGGGGGTGAATCGATTTTCACCAGATCTACAAACTTAACCACAAAATAGATCTGATAAACTATAGCAATAACAAGGATAAGCAAGTAGATACCACAACACACTAAACCAATATTTTGACATGTAAAATCTAGTTAAGGGAAAAACCATGATGGGAACCTACCCATAATAAGATGATACTCTGCAATAGTATATGAAAATATTACAATGGGGAATGCACATGCATTCAGGCTGTAACTGAGGGAATTTGTCACCTCAAAGATGATGAAACCTCAAGGAAAAATTATCCTTTCGATTACCTCTTCGAATAGGCACAATGTTGAGCTAGGGGATAACAAAATCATGCAAGCATCAGAAGCCTGAGAAATGTCTCTGGATGACTCTGCAAAGCCTCTATCTGCAAGACAAATGTGTGAAGCAGGAATGCCAGTGTGATGCATTGTCATCCTATACATACGAAGTGCAAAGTCTGAGCAAAAAGCTTTGGATGTGTTGACATAATTTACAAAGCAGCTAAACAATACTAAAAACTATGAAAAATATGGATTAAGCAACAAAATAAGGAAAGTAGTAGAGAATAAAGAAATCTCACAACTGGTCCATGTTGTGAAGCCTTCCACAAGATAACATCTTCTCCATGAAGTTTTACCTACACACATGTAAGAGAGAAAATGTTGGGGGTTGTGTTTTGGAGCATGCCTAAGTTAGATCCCCGTTTTGGTGTTTCCACCTTTACTGAAAACCCAAAAATTCACAAGAAAGGAAGATGATAAAGAAGAATGTAAAAGCAACTACAAATGCAATGCCATGCTATTTGGTAATTTGAAAATAAATGAGATATTGGAAAGGAAAGATAGAGTTAGATTAATCCCCTAGTACTTGGAAAATATTGGCATGCTTGATAAAATTGATATCTTGACAATGCTACAAGAATGGTGGTGTCTCCAGGAGCTTCAATCTCTACGAGAAAGTCTTCAATCTACAAAAAGATCCCTCAGAAATGTCCCAAAACCAAGGATATAGGCTAAGGGATGGGTCTGGATGTCAGTGGACATGCAGGTAGGTGTTACAATTCCTTCATGGCATGGTTTGTAACGTCTCAATGGCCACCTACTGGCTGGTAGGTTGGCGAGATAGTAGCATGTCGCACAGACATCTCCGCGCCACACTTGGGGTCGCGAATCTATCAGGTTGGAAAATTTGGTAACATCTCTGGGGAAGCTGACATGGACTTCTTTGATGAACAAAAGGACAAGTTGGCATACCTATCCTCCATGCCATGTGGGGAGGCACCACATGTCGCAATTGCCCCTAAAGGTGATGAGGGTGATATTTTTGACTCTATATTTTGCCCCCACTTTAGAAAGCATGTATTTGTTAAGAGATGCGAAGCTAAAGTTGGAAAGATACAAAAGGTGAAGAGGAGAAAATATTCTGATAGGGAAGCAGATGCTCGTTGATCAAATGAAGTTTCCCCCGATGATATGTTGGTAGAATTTTGGAATGGAAATCGGTACTTGGAACAATGACAACACACTAGCTATAGTCTATCCTGATGGATGATAAGATATGACAAATAAGTTGGAACAAAGCGCAACATGAACAAGCCTCATCATGGAGGAAAGTCCTTGATGACAAAAAGATACAAGACAGGGCGGTCGCCATCGGTACAAGATACACTGATATGGTTAGCATAATGTACCATGCCGAGAGCCATATGATAGGGCATGATAAGATGGTATGGATGACCATACGATAGGGAAAATAGAAACACCGATATGGATAACCATATGATAGGGAAAATTGGAATGCTGATATGGATAACCATATGATAGGGCAGATTGGAACGCCAATATGGATAACCATATGATAGGATGGAATGATATGTTGGTATGGGTAGCGGGGCACTGTATCACCATATAATAGGGCATATAAGTTATCTGGCATGGGTAGTGACATGCTAGATTGTCACATGATAGGGCAATTGGAATTGGAACATAGTAAATTGGCCTCTACCAAGGCAAGAAAGATGATGCAGATTGGAAAGATGGTTTAGCCCCCATGTAGATGATCTTGGGAATACATAAGTAGTTTTTCCCCCACTTGGAAAGAAAAAATCATGTGGTTTGGCCCCCACCTAGGCGCACATGATAAATCATGTGCATGAAAAAGCATAAAAATAAAGGCACAAATACATAAATGATGATATGATGCCCCCCCCTTAGAATGATATACATGGAAGGCATGTCATTCTAAGGAGAAGAAGAAGAGTTGTGGCACATCAACATAATGAGATGTTTTCGTGGAATGCCACCAAGAGATAGTGACACATAAATGTCCACAGCATCAAAATATACAATGCAAGGGGACAAGGGTATCTTAGTTTGGCATCAGAACCCATAGCAGTGTCAAAAATGCCAATAGTATCATTGTGAGATGGGTGTATCATCATAGGGACAAATTTCTTGGATCTGAAGAAGAGAACAGGAAGATAAAGATAAAATAAAAAGTCGGGTTAACATTCAGGAAAGAAAAGAATGCCCCGAACATTTTTCATTGCCCCGAATGTTGAAAAGCAAGATAGGACAAATAGAAGAAGAAGGTAAACAAATAGAGGAATGTGTATGACATAAAATCACCTATATCTGAGAACCTACGGAGTAACTTGGGTCCTACAGGAGAGAACAACAGATAAACACAATCAACCTCCCATATACATGTACCTACGGGGTGACTTGGGTCCTCCTAGAGGGAACAAACAGATAAAGAAAGCATGGGGGAACACAACGACACATGCATGCAAGTAGATGGAGATAGAGAAGAAAAGCCCTAATGATCAACCCTTAGGAGGGGATCATACTACAAAAGATCATCGTCCTTAAGAAGAGGATTATCCTCCCAATCTAGGTCATAGGGAGAGGGGGGGTGAGCTTGAAGAGGGACGATTGCAAGGGCCACATCGGGTGCCTCACCAGTAGTTAGGATAGGAGATCAAGTAGGAGCAATGCCTTTGTCTTCAATGTTAGAGGAGGTGAGGGTCAATGATCGTGTGAAAGATCATAGACAAGGCCAGAATGTCCTTCAAGGAGATGAACATGCAGGCCTTTGGGGAGGAAGAGAGTGACTCAATTGGAGAGGATGGAATAAGAATAGGACTACTAGTCTCTGGAAGAGGGGTAGTGACAAACTTAGGAGAAGGCGAGGCCTTCTCGATCATGCAAACAGAAATAGGCAAACTAGCAAGCACTGAGACACGCAAAGGGAGGGATGAAGAACAAACCTGTGCTAGCCGGTGACATCTGAACTTGGGGGCAAGGCCCTGCTTGAACTTACATTTGCACGAGATGGGAGTGTTAGGCCTCCTATCGACTGTGGTAGGCTGAAGGACCCCAAGAAAATTGTGATATTGAAGGGTCAACAAAATAGGTGGAGCAGCAGAAGCTGGCATGGAGACCACCCATGTGTACGACATATCCAAAGGTATGAACAAGGGCGGAGTGTTTTGCAGAGAAGTGATAAGTGGAGGCTTCAAGGAAGGAGTGATGAAGACCTGCACTCGCTTAGGGGGAGAGTCATCAAAGGTCCCTGCAGCACCGGGAAGCAAAACCGAAACTGATGCAGAAGTAGGAGCCACCAAGGGAACAGGCTGTGAAACAACAACACTGGAGGATGCACCAGTGGACTGTAAGGCTGCATCATGTGCTCGAGATTGGGCTTATCGGAAGCATTTACGCTTGTCTACATGCTTATTCTGATGGAGGTGGAGACCACCAACTGTAGGTAGAGATGAATTAGGAGCATCATGCTCCATAGGAGAGGCCTCTGAGATCAGCTCAAGGACAGGAGGAGCCCTAGCCAATGAAGCAGGAGGGACATCCTGAATGGCACCATATTCATAGCAAAGGGCACCTGACCTCGCTTCGCTTGAGGAGAGGATGGAGAGATAAGAGGTGTCGACTTGTTCTATGATGTAGATGCAAGTGGAGACAAAGGAAACCAAGACAAACGCTTCCCCTTTGCATAGCGAGATGGCCTAGGGATATCAACAATGATGGGAAGCTTGAAGGGTGGGTGGGTCGTGGACTTCAACAGTGAAAGTGCCTTTTCATTGGCTGCGCTAGGTGCATTTGTAGGAAAAGAGGATACCACTAAGGTTTGCATGGTCCTGGGTGAATGAGGAGGTCTCAGTGCGGGAGAGGATTCAGCCCTGGCCCCTTGTGATGGAGGGACATGTGGCACAACCTATTCCAAGATCGGGATCTCTGGTGCAAAATTTGCTAGGATTCCCACAAATACTGAGAGGGGGGGGGTGAATCAGTATCTAACCAGTATTTAGATTTTCTTAACTTAAAACATGTAGAGCATATTAAAACTATGTATCATTAAGCAAAAAGTAATGCAATAAACAGAGATATAAACAACCACATGAAAGACACACCATAACACAATGTTTTAACAAGGAAACCCGGTGTGGGAAAAACCTCAGTGGGATTTGTGACCCACAATATTCACTTACTGGCCAATAAGAGAATATTACTACTACAAGAGGGGCCTGTACATGCAGGAAGGCCAAGTGCCTAGAGCACACTGCTCAAAATAGAAGTCTCACTGACTTACAAAATGGATTGTATAAATCCAGTGTCTTGTATAGCTTCAAAATAACATCTATAATGCCAAATCCAGTACCGATTTTTTCTCTGCTTCTTACATAAACCCTTAACCTATAATTCGCATAATAGGTCTACCTAATTACATTCCATATCTCACTTACATCTCCTTACAATGTTCTATAATGATCTCTCTTTATATAGGAGTCATTTTACATCATGCCAAGTTGGCTTACAATGATTTTATAATAATAAACAAAATATAATACAACAAAAATCTTGTCAGCTTCCTGTGCCAGTATGCTTCCTTTCACTGCCAGTGCCGGTGGTCTGAGTGTTGGTGTAGAGTCTGATCTTGCTGGTGTCGATGAATTGCCTTGCTATTGTCATAGGATTGTAAGGTTGCCATCAATGACAAAACCTTCAATCACCTACAATGTCTCATTGGAGTGTGCATATGCCAACAATCTCCCCCTTTGGCATTGATGGCAACACTCATGAGAAAATCCAAAAATGTGTCATCCAAAAATATGTGAACCAAAAATGTGTGAACTCCCCCTGAGCAGATGAGTCTTTACCTGATTATTTTCTCATACCACTACTCCCCCTTTGGCATCAATGACAAAGGTTGTCAAGGTGTCAATAGAGTATGGTTTCATGTGTCAACCTTGTAACTGGGTGATTACAATTTGAAAAATATTCGTCAAAACCAAATTTATGCTTTCCATAAATTTCTTACTGTCTTTCAATGCTGCCTTTGTTCTTTGAACTATACCGGTGAGTTGTTGCATATGCTCTGCCGGTGTTTTCTGTCCTTGTATTAATGCCTCAGATATTTCTTTCCTCAAGGATGCTAGATAGTCCAGTCTTGGACTTAATCTTAGTCTCAGATTCTTAGCCTTGTTTATTACTATCTCCTTTTCTCTTTCTAGCTTAAGTAATTCTTCTTCTAAACCTGGTACCTTTTTCTCAAAAACTGATAATGTATCAGGTGAGTTAACAAAATTGTCAGCAAGTTTATTGATTTCATCCTGTACCTTGCTCATTTTATTATCTATGTCAACTATCAAAAAGTTTGTCTTACACATGTCTTTGTATAGAGTTTTAAATTCCTTTAGTGTGCTGCAAAGTTCCGATAGAAGTGTGTCAAATTCCCTAGTACACTTCTTTATTTGATTCTCAAAGAATTTATGTTTTTCATTTTCTAATTTCTCTTTGAATGCATCTTCCTTTATTTGGTCAACCGTCATTGTGTTGTCAGTAATGTACTTAGACAAAGTATCAAGTTGGCTCAAAGAATCCTTATTATCTATGTTACAGTTAGGAGCTATCATATTCAAAACTGGGGTTGTGTCATCTATAGCTTTATAAGCTTGTGAAGTACAATCAGTTATTTTCTTTAAAGAATCAAAAAGAACTTCAGTTACATTTGTTGATTTGTAACCTGCTGAGGAGGAACCAACATTCTGAATTTTGCCGATGGAGGAAGTTACCATGCTTGTAGTGACCTCTGGTAGGTCAGTCTATGTTTCCATTTCCTTAAGAAAGGGTTTTGGTTTCTCTCTTGTTGCTAGTGGCTTTGTTTCCATATGAACCTATTCCTGTTCCAGAGACTATTGCTCTATTTGTTGATCTGTTTCAATCTCTGCCTGAGTCTCTGCCTATTGCCCTATGTTATCTACCTCTTTTCCTTCTGTGTTATCAATTTTATCAGTTACCGATGGCTCACTAGCCATATCTATCTTACCGGTTGTGTCTTTGTCCACCACAATGTTGACCTTTTGAGTATCAACATCCACAATGTATAGTACCTCAGAGTTAGGATTAGTATCCTCTTGTGATACATCCATACTGTTATCTATTGGTTGATCTTCAGTTGTTTGTATTGGTGGAGTATCTTGAGGCGGTGGGGGTAAATTATCAGTTATCTTTAAGCTTGGAGGACCACCAATCTTTCCTTTCCCTTTATCCTTGTCCTTTTGATAAACTTTGATAGGCTTGGGGTTCTAACATTCTTCCTATTTTTCCTTCTCCACAAGGAATATATCCCATGCATTTTTTGTTTCTTCTGTTACCTCATTTACTCTTCCTACATCAGTGCAATATGTTGGTGTGCAGTAGAGAATGCTAACTGGTTGGCTTCTGCAATTAAGTCATCTATCTCCTTTGGTGAGTTTACTGGGTAAACAACAAGTAGTTTTTCAATTTTTATCTTTTTATCAAGCTCTACAACAGCTTGTCTCCTTGCTTCCAGTCTCTTGAATAGTTCATCTACAACTTGCATTAAGAACTTCTTAAAGATATCCAAGTGTAAAATAACACTGTTTTCAACCTTTTCTTTATCATCAGCTGATAGTGAGTCATACAATTTGTTAATGTTTTTAAGTTTCCCTTCTTCTGTGATCTCATCTAACAGTTTGTCAATCGAAGCAATATTTTGTTGAGTCCTTTTCTTCTTAGATGTTAGCTTTTTCTTTGGGGTTGTCCTTTTTACTAGTGACCTCACTGCCTATTGTTTTTGTCTAGTTCTTCTAGGTGAAGGTGTGGATGTCGGTGAAGGATCCCTTTTCCTTACAACTCTTTTGAATGCTGCAGGCATATCACTTTCAGAAGAAGTGGCTACCGGTGATAGGTGAGTTTCAGGTTGTAATGCCTCCAACTCATCTTCAGTGATACCGGTTTGTTTTAGTACATCTTATTTGATGGCCTTTGCCTGTCTTGAGCCTCTCCTTACAGTTTCTTCAACTTTCTTTACTCTCTTCTTAGATTGAATTTGGCTTTCAATCATCTCAGCACTACCGAATACTTCTTCCTTGGGTTCCTTAGGTGCTTCCAGAAGGGCTTTTGCATAAGTCTCAATGATATGATCATCAGTCTCATAGCCCATCTCAGTAACCTAGATTGTTCTTGGGGTCACTGCTTCCGTCCAGATCTCATCCTTTTTAATCACAAAGCATATATCATCTTTATACTTGTAGACAATTTCCTATGATAGTCTAATTCTTTTGTTCATTCTGACCTTAAGTGCTTGAAAATACTCACTGATATTCTTTTCCTTGTTTTCACCCATATTGTTGAATAGTTCTGATAACTGTTTCCCTACCGGTATGTCAAATCCAAGGCTTTTGTTGCATATACCAGGAACCTATTTGGTTATGTGTAGCATCAAGCATACAAGTAGATTACCAAATCTAAAAGTTCCTTTCTTATCCTTCTTGATTTTTCCTAAATTATCATTTAACTCATCCATTAGCCATTCACATACATCAATTTTTACATTGTCCTTAACCATGTCATAAGCACTCTTAATGCATAAACTGGAAACGGAGTTAAGTCTATTTGCATGAGTTGCTTTGTAACCAAGAATCATGCTAATGAATCTCACATTTGTATCAGTTACATCATTAACCCTCAATGATCTCTTATCAGATGTTCCACCAGTTAGTTTTGTTACTAGGTCATTTGAGACCTTCTTTGTTTTGTCTGGCCTCTTACCGGTGGAAGGTAACCCTATTATAGCTTTCACAACTTCCTTTGTGATTTTGTGGACCAAATCTAGCCAAAAGAAGGCACCATGTACCCTGCTCAATACCATCCTAATAACTTCTTTAGGAAAGTCCGGAATGCTAAGGATCTTAGTGAATCCTGGGGTTTCAACAATTTTATGTTTAGGTTTTACATTTCTAGAATCATCACAGATAACAGTTTTGTACATGTCCTTGATTTCTTCATCTCCTATTTCTTCTATGTGGCAATGGATATAAATTCGAGGGTCTTCTACATAAACAACTCCTTTGGGAATTTGGGAGAATGCACCAATGTTATCATCCTTTTTAGCTATCTTGGGAACTAGCTGAAACACGAGCCTAGGATGTTTAATAACCTCGACTATAGTAGGGCTTGCTATAAATTCAGGTGCAGAGGAGGATGCCATGATAATAATTACCTTTATCTGCCTTAGGAAAGATGAATGCTGAAATCATTTGCTTCTTCACTCTAAATGCCTTAGCTCTGGAGATTTCATGCTCTTCGAGTCTTTGAATTCACAGTGAAGTGAAATGGAGCAAAAACCACTAATTTATAATGTCAATTTCGCAAACTACCACAATTAATGCATGCCGATTAAGTAATCACTTAACTTCTTTTGCCGATATAGAAGTAATTTCTACTTTTTACCATCAATCGAGGGAATAATAACATATGTCTCATTTGATTTCCAAACCCTCAAGGAAACTTTCTTCAATTTGATGAAGAGCTTCCTGCCGGTGGAGTACTACTCTATTCTGCCGGCGGAGTATTAATTGGTTCTACCGATGGAGGAGTATTTCCAACATTATTTATGTCTGACTTTCTAATCCATTGTTTTGAAAATTCATGCTTAACCTCTTCAACCTTTTCTTTTCCTTTCAAGCTAGGACCATTGTTGTTTGTCAGTGAGGACTTGCTTCTACAAAACTTAGAAATATGCCCAATTTTGTTACATGCATAACAAGTCACATTATTCTTCTAAATAGCTTTCCCATAACCTATGCCGGTTTGTGTTCTACATTGATTATATAGGTGTCCAAATCTTCCACAAACATAACATTTAACATTCATTCTGCAATTTTCAGAGTTATGACCAACTTTGTTGCATTTTAAACATTGACTGGTGGGTGCATTGGTGTTCTGATAACTTCTAGATCTACATTGATTTTCTCTATGACCATACTTATTACAGTTAAAACATTTTCCATTAAATTTGTAAGCAGTAGGTTGTCTTACCGGTTTACTGTGATCCTATGTGTTTGCAGTATCCGAGCTTTCTCCAACTTCAAAGCCAATTCCACAAGTGTCACCTTTGGGTTTCTGATTCTTCACCAAGTTACCAAGTTCTTCTGAGCTTTTCTTGAATTTTTCTTCATGCTGATTTGCAATATTTAGTTCTCTTTCTAAGATCTCTTTCTGCCTCATCAATGTTGGCATATCGACACTCCAATGAGACATTGTGTGTGATTGAAGGTTTTGTCATTGATGGTAACCTTGCAAAGACATTCTACCGGCAAGATATTCTACCAGCAAAGCATTATTCAAGCAAGATAGTGCACCAACATCAGCAAGACCACTTTACACCGGCATCGGCACTGACACAGAAGAAAAGATGTATACCAGCACAAAGGCCAATAGGATTTTTGATATGTAATATTTTTCTTATTATTATAAGCTGACTTGGAAAATTGTAAAATGACTCTTGTATATAAAGGAGATCATTATAGACATTTGTAGGGATAGGTAAGCAAGCATAAAGAAAATTGTTAGACAGACCTAATGTGCGAATTATAGGTCAAGGGTATATGTAAAGAACAGAGCAAGAACCGGTACTGAATCTGGCATTGGAGATGCTATTATTAAGCATTACAGATCATTGGATTAGTTTAATCCTTATTGTAAGTCAGTGTGACTTCTCACTGAGCAATGTGCTCTAGGCAATTGGCCTTCCTGCATGTGCAGGCCCCTATTGTAAGTAATATTCTCTTATTGGCCAGTAAGTGAATATTGTGGGTCACAAATCCCACTGAGGTTTTTCCCACACCGGGTTTCCTCATTAAACATCTTGTGTTATGGTGTTCTTTTCATGTGGATGTTTTTGATTATGTTTATTACATTAATTCTTGTATACCGGTACACTGCTACTTTATGTTCTGCATGTTTTATCTTAAGAAAATTTTATTACCGGTCAGATACTGATTCACCCCCCCCCCCCCGCTCAATATCCGTGGGAACCCTAACAATTGGTATCAGACCATGGTCCTCTATTTTCAGTAGCCTAATAGCTTGAGGAAGATCTTAACACCGGTAAAGATGGAAAATCTGATGAAGCAACTTGAAGGAGCTCTTACTGACTATGATGCAGAGAAGTTGAAAAATATCAAATTAGAAGATGATTTAAAAGCAGCTCAGGATATCATTCAGGCACTTCAAGAAAATCTTACTGTTACAAGAAATAAAAGAGAACTTTGTGAAAAATTGCAAAATGAGAATCATGAAAAGGAATCACTTAATGATATAATAAGCAAGTTGAAACAAGAGTTCATGACAACAAAAAATGAAATGCAGGATATGACTATGAGATTTTACAAAGAGACTGAGGACAGAAAGAAGAATGAAGAAGAATTGACCAGAAGACTAAGTGATGCAGCTAATGAGAACACAAGACTTAGCTATGAAAATGACATGTTGAAGATAGATCTGATGCATAATCAGAATGACTCGAATGAACTAATGAGACAAAAAAAAATCTTGGAAAGGGAATTGGAAACTGCAAATCAACACAAAGAAAAATTCAAGAAAAGCTCAGAAGAACTTGGTACCTTATTGAAGAATCAAAAACCCAAAGGTGACACTTCTGGAATTGGATTTGAAGTTGGAGAAAGCTCCGTACTGCAAATACTCAGGATCATAGCAAACCGGTAAGACCTCCTAATACTTATAAATTTAATGGAAAATGCTTTAACTATAATAAATATGGTCATAGGGCAAATGAATGTAGATCTAGGAATTATCAGAATATCAATCCTCCCACCGGTCAATGCTCCAAATGCAACAAAGTTGGTCATAACTCTGAAAACTGCAGAATGAATGTAAGATGTTATGTTTGTGGAAGATTTGGACATCTATCAAATCAATGCAGAACACAAACCGGCATAGGTTATGGGAAAGCTATTCAGAAAAATAATGTAACTTGTTATGCATGTAACAAGATTGGGCATATTGCTAAATTTTGTGGAAGTAAAGGTACACTGGTAGACAACAAAAGTACTAGCTTGAAAGGTAAAGAAAAGGTTGAAGAGGTTAAGCAAGAATTCTCAAAGCAATGGATTAGAAAAGCTGATCTAAATATTGGGAATACTCCTCCATTAGTAGAACCAACAAACGCTCCACCGGCAGGACAATGTGATGCTCCACCGGTAGGACAGAGCAGTGCTCCACCGGCAGGAAGTTTTTCATCTAATTGAAGAAAATTATCTTGAGGGTTTGGCAATCTAATGACACATGTGCTATTATTCCCTCGGTTAGAGAAAAGAAGTTGAAAATCACTTATTACCGGCAAATAAAGTTAAGTAAATACATTACCGGTGAGCAATTAATGTGGTAGATAGCGAAAAAGACTTTATAAAATAAGGTTTTGGCTCCATTTCATTTCACTGTGATTTCAAACTTTCAGAGAGCACGAAGATTTCTGAGCTAAGGCATTTTGAGCAAGAAGCAAGCACACTCCAAGCAATCATTCATCCAAGACAGAAAAAGGTATTTTATCATGGCATCCACCTCTGCAATTGAATACATAGCGAACCCTACTATTGTGAAAGTAATTAAAAGACCTAGGCCCGTATTTCAGTTGGTCCTCGAAATAGAAAAGAAAGATGATACCTTAGGTGCATTTTGTCAAATCCCTAAAGGTGTTGTATATGCTGAAGACCCTAGAATGTATATTCACTGTAATATTGAAGAGCTAGGAGATGAGGAAATCAAAACCATGTACAAAACCGAGATATGTGATGATACCAGCAATATCAAAGCTGAACACAAAATCATTGAAACCCTAGGATTCACAGAAATCCTTAGTATTCCTGAATTTCCTAAGGATGTGATTAGGATAGTATTAAGCAGAGTTCATGGAGAATTTTTTTGGTTAGATACAATTCATAAGATCACCAAGCAAGTGGTAAAGGCTGTCAGCGGGTTACCGGCCAGCGGTAAAAGACTAGATAAAAACAAGAAAGTTTCAAATGATTTAGTCATTGACCTAACAGGTGCAACATCTGATAAAAGATCTTTAAGGGTTAATGATGTAAAGGATACAAATGTGAGATTCATAAGCATGATATTAGGTTACAAAGCCACTCATGCCAATAGACTCAACTTAGTTTCAAAGTTTGTGCATTAAGAGTGCTTATGACTTAATAACCAACAATATAAAAATTGACATCTGTGAATGGCTAAAGGATGAACTAATAGACAACCTTGGAAAGATAAAGAAGGATAAGAAATGAACCTTCAGATTTGGAAATCTGTTAGTGTGTCTAATTCTTCATATAACAAAACAAGTTCCCGGTATAGGATATAAAGAATTTGGATATGACATACCAGTAGGAAAGCAACTGACAGAACTGTTCAATACCATGGGTGAGAATAAGGAAAACAACATTCATGACCTTTTCCAAGCACTAAAGACGAAAATGAAGAAAAGGACAAGGTTATCATAGAAGATTGTAGACAAATACAAAGATGATATATGCTTTGTTATCAAAAAGGATGAAATATGGATGGAAGCAGTCATCCCTAGGACAATTTGGGTAATAGAAATGGGCTATGAAACAGATGACCACATAGTTGAAACTTATGCCAAAGCACTTCTGGAAGCCCCCAATGAACCTAAAGAAGAAATATTTGGTAGTGCTGAAAACATAGAAAGCCAAATTCAATCAAAGAAAAGAGTGAAAAAGGTTGAGGCAGTTGTGAGGAAAGGATCCAGACAAGAAAAAGCCATTAAGGAAGATGTATTAAAGAAAACCGGCATAACTGAAGATGAGTTGGCAGCCCCACAACCTGAAGCTCATCTATCACCGGTAGGTACTTCCTCAGAAGGAGATATGCCAGCAACTTTTAAAAGAGTTGTTAGGAAAAGAGATCCCTCACCGGAAACCACTCCTTCACCTAGAAGGACAAGGCAGAAGCAACAAGCTGTGAGATCTCTGATCAGAAAGGTCACACCTAAATAGAAGTTGACTCCTAAGAAAAAGAAAAAGGCAAAAATTGACTTGGCACCTCTAGACATTTTGTTAAATGAGATCACGAAGGAAGGAAAATTGAAGAACATAAAGAAAATTTATGACACTCTATTGGCTGATGAGAAAGGGCAAGTTGAGGAGAGTGTAATACTACACATGGACATGTTTAAAAAGGTTTTGATGGAAGTCATAAATGAAATTCCTAATGAATTATACAAAAGACTTGAGGCCAGAAGGCAAGGAGTAATTGAACTGGACAAGAAAATAAAAGTAGCAAAACTACTTGCTGTATATCCGGTAAATTCCCCAAAAGAAATTGATGATCTGATAGCTCAGGCCAATGAGATAGTTTTTTCCACTGCACACCGGCATATTTCACTGATGGCAGGTAGAGTTACAGAGGTTTCAGAGAAAACAGAAGATGGTTGGGACATATTTTTGGTTGAAAAAGAAAAACAAGAAGAATATAGGAATCCCAAGCCTATTAAGGTATATCAGAAGGATAAGGACAAAGGGAAAGGGAAAGTTGGTGGACCTCCAAGCATAAAGATTAAAGATAACCTACCTCCACCTGTAAAAATTGCAATCCCTGAAAACCAACCGGCAACTGAAAGCATGGATGCAGAGGATAGCAAAACAAATCCTGAAGTCCTATTCACTGTAAATGTTGATACCCAAAAGATCAACATAACAATTGATAAAGACCCAAGTGAAAAATCAGATATGGCCAAAGAGCCTCCGATAACAAGAAATACAGTGCAACCGGAAGCGGATACTAGGAAAAAGATGGAATCTGAAGCACAAACAGAGAAACCAACAGAGCTAAAGGCTCCAAAATAGATGCCATCGGTAGGCAATGAAGTAGGAAAACTAGTGCTAAAGGAAATGCAAACACAAACTGACCTACTAGAGGTCAATACAAGCATGGTCACTTCCATCGGTACTCAGTTTGTTGGGTCACCATCAAGGTCAACAAATGTGACTGAGGTATTACTTGAATCCATCAAGAAAATAACTGACTATAGTTCACAAGCTTACAAAGCAATAGATGATTCAATACCAATTTTGAAAACAATAGCTCCTAATTGTAATATAGATAATAAAGATTCTTTAGGACAGTTGGATACACTATGTAAATACATTTCTAGAAATATTGAGCAAATAAAGGTAGAGTCTGTAAAGGACATTGTAGAAAAGGAGAAACAGAAATTCTTTGAGGAAGAAATTAAGAAGTGTAATAGAGATTTTGACACACTTCTACCGGAACTATGTAGTTTGTTAAAAGAGTACAAAAACCTGTACAAAGACACATGCAAAACAAACTTCCTGACTTTAGATATAGACAAGAAAATAAGCAAGACACATGAAGAGATAAACAAGCTTGCAGACAATTTTGTCAACTCACTATATTCATTATCTGTTTTTGAAGATAAGTTAGCAAATTTTGAGGCAGAATTACTTAAACAGGAGAAAGAGAAAGAGACAATAATAAATAAGGCAAAACACTTGAGATCTAAACTGAGTCCAAGATTGGACTATCTAGCATCTCTACAGAAGGAAATCTCAGAGGCATTAACACTAGGAAGTAAAACACCGGTAGAGCAATTGCAGCATCTCACCGGCACTGTGAAGAGAACTAAAACAACAATAAAAGATAGAAAAAAGTTTATGGATAGTATAAACTTAATTTTGGGCGATCTTTTTCAGATAATAACTACCCAGCTACAAGGTTGAGGTTATGGACCGGTATAACTACAAACTCTACTAACATCTTGACAACCTTTGTCATTGATGCCAAAGGGGGAGTAGTAGGATGAGAAAATTCAAAACACAGGGATCATATGCTCAGGGGGAGCCCCTCTTTTTTTTGGTAAATTTTTGGTCTACACATTTTTGGACATCTTTTTGAAATTTCTCATGAGTGTTGCCATCAATGCCAAAGGGGGAGATTGTTGGCATATGGACACTCCAATGAGACATTGTGTGTGATTGAAGGTTTTGTCATTGATGACAACCTTGCAATCCTATGGCACCGGTAAGACATTCTACCGGCAAAGCATTATTTAAGCAAGACAGTGCATCGGCATCAGCAAGACCACTTTACACCAGCACCGACACCAGCACAAAAGAAAAGATGTATACCGGCACAAAGGCTGATAGGATTTTTGATATGTAATATTTTGTTTATTATTATAAGTCGACTTGGCAAATTGTAAAATGACTCTTGTATATAAAGAAGATCATTATAGACATTTGTAGGGATAGGTAAGCAAGCATAAAGAAAATTGTTAGACAGACCTAATGTGCGAATTATAGGTCAAGGGTATATGTAAAGAACAGAGCAAGAACCAGTACTGAATCTAGCATTGGAGATGCTATTATAAAGCAATACAAATCATTGGATTAGTTTAATCCTTATTGTAAGTCAGTGTGACTTCTCAATGAGCAGTGTGCTCTAGGCAATTGGCCTTCCTGCATGTGCAGGCCCCTATTGTAAGTAATATTCTCTTATTGGCCAGTAAGTGAATATTGTGGGTCACAAATCCCACCAAGTTTTTTCCCACATCGGGTTTCCTCATTAAACATCTTGTGTTATGGTGTTCTTTTCATGTGGATGTTTTTGATTATGTTTATTACATTAATTCTTGCATACTGGTACACTGCTACTTTATGTTCTGCATGTTTTATCTTAAGAAAATTTTATTACCGGTCAGATACTGATTCACCCCCCCCCCTCTCAGTATCTGTGGGAACCCTAACAATCAGTTCATTTGAGTCATTATAGGTATGCATCAGATCTGTCTTCAACAAATCATTTTTGTAGCTAAGTCCGGTGTTCTCATTTGCTGCATCACTTAGTCTTCTAGTCAAATCTTCTTCATTCTTCTTTCTATCATCAATTTCTTTACAAAATCTCATAGTCATATCCTGCATCTCATTCTTTGTTGTCATGTTCTCTTCTCTTGTTTCTTACAATGGTAAGATTTTCTTGAAGTGCTTGAATAATTTCTTGAGCTGCTTTTAGATCATCTTCAAGTTTGATATTTTTCAACTTTTCTGTATCAAAATCTGAGAGAGTTGCTTCCAATTGCTTCATCAAATTTTCCATGTCTATCGGTTTCAAGATCTTCCTCAAGTTGTTAGGCTTCTGAAAATAGAGGACCAGGCTCTGATACCAATTGTTAGGATTCCCACAGATACTGAGAAGGGGGGGTGAATCAGTATCTAACTGATATTTAGATTTTCTTAACTTAAAACATGTAGAGCATATTAAAACTATGTACCGGTAAGCAAAAAGTAATGCAATAAATAGAGATATAAACAACCACATGAAAGACACACCATAACACAATGTTTTAACGAGGAAACCCGGTGTGGGAAAAACCTCGGTGGGATTTGTGACCCACAATATTCACTTACTAGCCAATAAGAGAATATTACTGCTACAGGAGGGGCTTGCACATGCAGGAAGGCCAAGTGCCTAGAGAACACTACTCAAAATAGAAGTCTCACTGACTTACAAAATGGATTGTATAAATCCAGTGTCTTGTACTACTTCAAAATAGCATATATAATGCTAGATCCAGTACCGGTTTCTGCTCTGCTTCTTACATAAACCCTTCACCTATAATTCACATAATAGGTCTGCCTAATTACATTCCATATCTCGCTTACATCTCCTTACAATGTTCTATAATGATCTCTCTTTATATAGGAGTCATTTTACATCATGCCAAGTTAGCTTACAATGATTTTACAATAATAAACAAAATATATTACAACAAAAATCCTGTCAGCTTCCTGTGTTGGTATGCTTCCTTTCACTGCTAGTGTCGGTGGTCTGAGTGTCAGTGTAGAGTCTGATCTTGCTGGTGCCAGTGTCATAGGATTGTAAGGTTGCCATCAATGACAAAATCTTCAATCACCTACAATGTCTCATTGGAGTGTGCATATGCCAACAAAAGTTGATGTAGGAGGCAGAAAAGGTACGACAGGCTGTGCCGACGTAGAAGTTGAGTCCCTCATCTTGTATTTATAATACACAGGGTATAAAAGGTCACCATGGGGAAGCATGAGCCCAATCAAGATAGGCCAGAAGTGATCCAAAGAGAAGTCCCCATAGGTGATCAAGGGTTGATAGCTAGTGTCCTAGACAACATGCACCGTGCCTTCATGAGGAAACTTTAAGAACTTGTGAACCATGAAAGGAACCGCCTCCATGGAAATCAACCACAAGATCCCAAGTTTGACTAGAAAGAGATTAGATTGAGGGATGATAGTAAAAAGTGAGGACACTGCCTTGGGACCCACCATGACTGTTAGGGTGATGTTGCCAAATGGGTTGATAGAGATTCCATGGTGGGTCCGCAAGGTAGTGTGACACTCATCATAGATTTGCTTATACCATCCATTCCCGAAGAGTGTCTCCTCTATGATGACATCAACTTTGCTGGAGGGGTTAACCATCACACCTGTGATAGTTTGAACAGTCAATCAAACAAGGATATAGAGAGGAGAAAGTTCTCTGCAATATGGGGCATCGAGCGGCATGAATGAGATAAGAACGTCAGACACCTTCCCCTTCTAGGCAGGGGGGAGACGATAGGGGTGATGGTTACCATGTTGACATATGGAGCACCCTCCAAGGCTAGATTAGAGGTAGAAATCACATTTGTCAAGTTTAGAGGAAATGGGTTGGTATAGATCTGCAAGTCATTGTTGGTTTTATCCACAAACTTGTTTGACTTGTGTTTCCTTGCGTCAACTTTGATAGTCCCACTGTCAATGTTGTCTTGGACAATGTGTCTAAGATGATAACATCTCTCAATGTTGTGATGAGGTACATGATGGTAATGACAATACTTGGACCCATTGAACCAACGGGGGTAGGGTCAACTATCTGATAGAGGTTTAGCCTCAGGTAGGGTGATCAGGTTGTCTTGCAACAACCGTTGCATGATACTCAAATAAGAGTCGTTCAATTTTGTGAGGACTCAGTTTTAGGAAGATTGAGATACAACTATTGGAGGAGTAGCTGCTATATTAGATATGACTTTATTCCTTTGAGACCCATCTGAAGATGTGTTAGGAAAGGACCCACCACAAGGGTTCGAAGAAGAGTCTCCAAACTATGTCACGATGTGTTGATAATCGATCAAGGTAGAGCACATGTTGGTAAAGTTCTGATAATGATTTAGGGACAACTTCTCCCTCAATGTCAACTGCAAGCTACCTATGAACATACGCTATAAGTCATTATTCGGCAGGGCAAAGGGGATCTTTATTGAGATTGCCTGATATTGTGAGATAAAATCTGTCACCTTCTCATTTGGTTTTTGCTTACAATGAACAAGGTCAGATATAGTGACCTTGATGCCTATGTTAGTGTGAAACCTCTTGAGAAAGAGATCCATCAGCGGGTCAAAGGTGCAGATGGAGTGGTCAGGAAGAGAATTGTACCATTCTAACACAATCCCTTTGAGGGAACAAACAAATAGTTTAAGGAGAACAAAGTCTAGATTGTGATAGTCACTACACAGTCATAAATGAATTGATGTGAGTGTTTGGGTCACCATCACCACTGAACCTATCAAACTTCAATGACTTGGTGGTCATCAGAAGGATGGTATTTAGGATAGTGATGTCTGAAGGGCTCTTCCTATATCATGCGGGTGTAGATGGTTGGCCGGAAGCAAAAGCCAGAGAAGTGAGATGTAACTGAAGCTGGCCCATGTTCTGCAATATAGTATTCAGAACCTAGTTCATAGGCGGAGGAGGAGGTGGTGGAGATGCACCACCTCCATCGACAGACGACATGCTAACTGATGTGGTACTGGCAACATAAAAAATAGTAGTCACTAGCCATACCCGTGTAACCTAAGGGAATAGTGGAGGCACTGATACTCGAGATGGTGGAATCCACCATGCAGGCTCTCAACCCTGGGATGCTAACACTAGCCTAGGACCTGAATAGATCAAATTGGGTGTCCATCGGGGGTACCTTGACTAGGGGCACATGGTTTTTAAGAATCATGGATAGGGCCTTCAGCATCTCCAGACCTCTCTTGTTGAATATCAACATGTCTCTTAGCATGCTAACGACATTACTGACCTAGGGGAGGACGTTCTATCAATTTAGGAATCCCTCAAAATCTCTCAGATTCTACTCTAAAGAATTGATCTTCTCAAAATCAATAGAGACAACAAAATCATGATCAATAGTAGGAGGGAAAGATGAGGTAGAACTCTTAGGAGAGTTAGGTTGTGAGTTAGAAGGAGATGCCCCCCCCCCGATCAGAATAGATTTTAGACTATGAGAGGTCAAGAACTCATTGGGATCATTTAATTTCTCACCCTACATGGCGTTGGGTAGAGGAGGGCTATAGCGATCAGGAGGGAATATCCTCCTGGATGACCTCCTGACTACAGCTCCTGTTGCAGTTTGGTTCGTACAACTCATAATTTGATTGACAACCAGGTCACGGAACAAGGACACCTATACAAGTCCTTGGAAAAAGATGTAGGACTGTTTTGTTTTGATGTGTTTAAGATAAAAACATGAAAGGGAAAAATATGTTTGTTGTTTTTGGTTTTTATTTTATTCTTTTCTCTTTTTTTTTAATAAATTTTTTAAGTTTTTAAATGAATGTGATGAAAAGTAAAAAAACTATGCTAAACTCAGAAAAGGAAATAAAGCAACTAAGCTATACTAGAAAAAGAAAATAGACACGAATCCCCTTTTCACATCAGGTTCACCAAAATGTAACAGAGGGAATTTGTCATCTCAAGGATGATGAATCCTCAAGGACAAATTATCCTTCTAATTATCTCTTTGAACGGGTGCAACACTAAGCCAGGGGATAACATAATCATGCGAGGAGTGTTAGACGCCCGAGAGACGTCTCTGGAAGGCTCTACAAAGCCTCTGTCTGTAGGACGAGCGCTTAGAGTAGGGACGCCAATGTGATGTGCTATCATCCTGTACGGATGGAGTGCAAAGTCCGAGCAAAAATCTCTAGACATGTTGACAAAATTTACAAAGCAACTAAACAATATTGAAAACTATGAAAAGTACGGATTACAAAACAAATTAAAGAATGTAGTAGACAATAAAGAAATATCACAACTGGTCCATGATGTGAAGGCTCCTGCAAGATAACCTCTTCTCCATGAAGTTGTACCTACACACATGCAAGAGAGAAAATGTTGGGGGTTGTGTTTTGGATCTTGCCTAAGTTAGACCCCCATTTTGGTGTTTCCACCTCCATGGACAACCCAAAAAGCCATGGGAAAGGAAGATGATAGAGAAGATGATAAATAAGAATGTAAAAGAAACTATAAAGACAATGCCATGCTATTTGGTATTTGGAAAATAAATGAGATATTGGAAAGGCAAGATAGAGTTAGATTACTCCCCTAGTGCTTGGCAAATATTGGTATGCTTGATAAACTTGATAGCTTGATGGTGCTGCAACAATGGTGATGATATCTCCAAGAGCAAGTCTTCAATGTGCCAAAAGATCCCTAAAAAATGTCCCAAAACCAAGGATATAGGCTAAGGGAAGGGTTTGGATGTCGGTGGTTGCATAGGGAGGCATTATGATTCCTTCTTGGCATGGGTTGTAACGTTTCAATGACCACCTGCTGGCTGGTAGGTTGGCAGGATGGTAGCACACTGTGCGGACGTCTCCGCGTCATGCCTACGTATGCAAATCTGTCAGGTTGGCAGAATCAGTAACATCTCTAGGGAAGATGACATAGACATCTTCAATGGACAAAAGGACAAGTTGGTGGACCTGTCCTCCAAGTAGCATGGGGGAGGCGCCACATGTCGCAATTGCCACTAAAGGTGACGAGGGTTATATTTTTGACTCTACAAAAGCATGCTGCCTAGAGCTCACTTCTCAAAAGATAATGACCTGGAAGGCAACCCTCAGGGAAGTCTCAATGACTTACAACAAGATTCAAACTACAATTCAGAAGGAATGAATTGAAAGAATAAAATCTCCAATGCCTGATCACAGTTCCGGTTAAGCACATTATGTTAGCATATATTTTTACAAAATATTTCATGCTATATATGGATGCCTTTTTTCCTATCATATGAGCATTTACTACTGGTTTGCATGTGCAGGAAAATTATTAGCATGAGCAAAGTTCTCTAAGGATCAGTTGTTTTAGGAGTGTCAAGTGTGTATCAGACCTTGTGGATAGTTGGGATCACTATTATTCATGGCAAATGGCTCGTTTGTTCAAAACTGCAAAATTTCAATTATCGGCATAAGTAGTCCCGATGAAACAACATTGGCAAGCAAAAGAACGATTATCGGCATGGCATTTATCGATAAATCAAAGGGCAGACTCATTGAAGCACTTAAATGATATTTAGCATGATGCACACTCTTAGGAAAGTCATAACATCAGGATAGCTTGTTCCGATAAGGCAAAAGGAGGGTGTTTTCTATTGGCATGCATCGGCTTATCGGGAAAGTGTAAAAATTGTTATACCGATAGCCAATGACTGAAGGGAACTGAAGGCAAGTCCATTAGAGAAAAAGACCATATTGGGACAGTGCAGAAATAGTTAGGCTGATTCTTGATGACATGGAGAATTAGAAGGTGGAACCATCGGTGTTTCCTATATCGATAAAGCAGACTTGGAGGTATAAAGCATAAAAGTGCATCAGAGTAACACCAGGACTTCGAGAGGAATAGAAAAAGGCTATTTCAACCCCCGATGAAGATAAAAGCGCCTGTGGGGATATCAGTGTGAGTTATACTAACAAGGTAACATAGATTGAAGACTCATTGGGATGTCAGGAGGAGGAGTTTTATGCTATGCCGAATCCTGATAAGATTTTTACGACGGATGGTGGATTGCAAGGAGGTCACCTTAAGGAACATAACTGAAGAACATGGAGCTGCATTAGAAAAGGGGAAGCCTTTATCCCACATTGTTTGTGGGATGGGCTCTTTTAACATTTAAATCCAAAGTGACCCATATGATAATTGTCAAAAGACAAAAGGGTGTGAAGAAGGCTGAAGTCGGTGGACCCTACGCATGCACGTATCTCGAGGAAACCAAATTTTTACAATAGATTGGTGAGGATGGAGGCTAAAGATTGAGCAAGTTTGACTGATCAGACGGTGATCACAGAGGATCTGACGGTCGTCGCTATATTGCAAGATAGAGATGCACACTGGTTTAACCCCGTGACTTGGCGACTAAGCACATGCAGAAAAGGGGAGGTTAACGAGAACACAAGTTCGAGGTGGATCAACAGTCGTTGCTATACCTCGAGATGAAGTTGCATGACCTATATCCCTTATGACATAGCGACTGCCAAGGTGGAAGATGAGGTGTTATCCCGATGGATCTGCAAGCGAATCAGGATGTGCCATGTGGTGGAGCGCAAAAGAAAAACCCAGGTCCAGTGGTAGATGAAATGGCAAGACAGATGGTGTCCAGTGGCAGTTAGGTTGCATGAAAATAACTTATCAAACAAACTTAGGCTGCGATGGATCTCAAAAGGGATTCACTGAAAGTAGCGGTTTCATCGACATGAAGTTCATCGAATAAATTAGAAGCATCAGTTCCATTGAAAAAACAAAAGGTATTGATGAAACTATAGAATCGATAAAACACGCAAGCAGTTCACCGAAGGAGGAAGTTTGGCTGAGAGATAGAGGGTGATCCTCAAATGAACCAAAAGAAGACACGTGGTAGGGTGTAGAATAAAAATCAGAATTAAATGTATAGCTCAGACTACAAGGGGGAAATATGGTCGGAATACTGATTCCTGAATTTCATAAAAGGGAAGTATATTACTTGCTTTACGTTATTATTTGAACATGCATTAAAGATAAAAATTATTTATATTTGGATGAATGCCTAGAAAATACATCTTAGGGTAAAATATTATTTTTTATAAATGGATATTATATTCACATAATTATTTTCTTAGAATATAAATACTTTGGTTTTATTAGACTATTTTAAACAAGTATTTATACAAAGATAATTGACTTTTCAAAATCTAAGGTGGACTATATTTAATTTTCAAAATTAAAGAATTTGTTTGGCTTATCTTGTGTGCAGGAAATAATGAGAGGATGATGAATATTTGTTGAACAATTTTATCAAGGCAAAGAATGAAAGACGCATTATTAAAGCATCTTTTAGTATTTTTAGGGTTCTCATTTGTAATTATTTATTAAACCAAAGGGTGTGTCCTTTGGAAAGAAATTGTCTGTAACTCCCTTCTGTGTATGAAAGGGTGTGTCCTTTAATATATGTCTTTTGATTCACATACTTATAGGGAGTCATTTTTTATGTAAAAGGTGGAGGGAGTCATAAGAACAACATCATGTTGTAGGGATTGAATATCATTTTGTATCAAAGAAGTCTATAGGAAGAAGAAGTATCATTTTGTGCAAGCAATCTGTAATGAAGTATTTACAAGTGCATCTTATGTATGCAATTATTTCCTGAAGATTAATATACAAGGTTCACTGTTTCATTTTCCAAATATTGTGTACACTTTTGTGTTGATGAGTTATCTTTGTCCTCTTGATAAATTTGTTTATAGATTTGTTATGATGTGAATCACATGTCATTGCATTTAGTGAAAGATTGAGTTCTTATTGTTTGTGTAACACATACTAAACCTTCATAATTGATAAGAAATTGTCTCTTGAGTTGATAAGATATTCTGTCCACAAAGTGTCATATATATCCCCGGATAGAGGCACTGGTCTACTATTGATCTTTTCAAGTTTTGATCTATATACATTCAAGGTCCTTGATAGAGAAATGTTCTTCCCAAATCCTATATGAATTGATCTATGCATATTTTATTTAAGTCCTGAAAGCAATTTCATTTTCAATATACATTCACAATCATTTCTTTTCAAAGCATTTGTTTAAAGCACATAATAAAGCATAGTTGCAGAACGGTAATTTACCAGTTGTGTAAACTTGATAAAAGGTTTAAATCCACTCTAAATAACCTCTTTTATGCTTGAGAGGAAGAGGCACACCCACCTAGATTCAGTGGAGCCTAAAGTGCAGAGGGATTTGGTCATCGACCATCCTTGGTCATTGGCCAAGGCTGATTGGACTACTTGAGGATTTGGCAAGTCTTTTGGTTTTCCAATCTGTGGTTTTGGGCACCAACACATTGTTTTCTTTGTAGCACTAATCTTTGATGAATCACAATGCCAAAGGATGAATCGCTTGTTCACACATACACCACTCTCTGATAATGCAGACAAAACCTCTATATGTAAAGTACATGACAATATTGCCTATTTATACAAATCATCAACCTTGACAACAAGGTTAGCTAAACCCTCAACTCACAATTACAAAAGTACATCACATACAACAAAGATCGACCACCAAACCAATATAATGATGTACATGATCAACCGCAACACGCTACATCACCAAAAAAACCACATAACATGAAGAGCATCACCGCTTCAGCAAAATCACCAAGAACATGCACAATGATCAATATAGATCATAAAGAAAAATAGGACATACTTAGGAAACACCAGCAAACAAGTTAGAATAATCAGTAACAACTACACCAACACCAACACCACTTATCAAATCTTTATCGATCAACATCGGAACCTCAAGATTACACAAACATCAACAACTGTCACAAAGAAAAGATAACTTGCGGAGCAACAAATCACAAACCATTATAAATGAAGATACACAAGACCATTCCAAACAATCTCCCAAAATATCAACACAAGATCTGATCACACCGGAATATACCAGAGGAAATACTGAACTTTGCAAAGCACTAATCAGATAGACAACTTGCAAAACTGGGTCATCAGATATGATCAATTAAGCTTTCCGGATCACCAAAGACAATACAAAAGAATATAATGATACTAGAAATAATCCATACACCGAACCATGATCCCAATAAACCAATCTGCAATCAGCAGAGCAGGAATATGTTGACATCAATGACAACAACATATCCTAGTAGTAGCAATTTCCAATAGGAAATAGTTTCACACTTGCTTCCGGTGCTAGAAATTCCTCGTAGAATTGAGTTAAGGCCTCCAGCCTAGGGGAGTTTTCATGAAAATATTATGCACCCCATGTAGCAAATTATACTTGAATTTGGTAGGTTGGCAAATGCCGTGTTAGGGTATTATAGATGATATGAGATGATCTCCAGAAGAATCTATATGGTAATGAAAATCCATAGGTGATTCTTTGTGAGTTGTTTGTAAAAGATGAATATCCAGAAGTTTAGCGATAAACACATTTAATACACCCTAAAAGTTAAATAAGTGAAGAATAAAAATCTATTTTGCCATTCATTCTTCACTTTGCATTCAAGAGAAGAAGAAGAGAGCACTCTACAAGAAAATCAACCTAGAGATCAAAGCATGAAAGAGATTTCCCAAGCGAAAACCTAATCCAGTGGTCAAGGTTCTTTTTTGTAAAACCTTTCAAGTTTGAAGTTTGAAATTTCTGAAATGGTTGTCTTTGGAGTTGCAATACCACTAGTCATAGATGTCACTGAGAGAGCTTGACCAAATTTTAAGAAGCACCCATTTATCTCCATGGAAGATTATTCAAAGAGTGCATTTTCATCAGTTCCACAAGGTGTTTTGCACATAGAAGGCATTAGGGTTTTCACACACTACAACATCGAGGAGTTGGGAAGCTCCCATGTGTTGAATCTTTACAATAAACAGTTGATTGATTGGAATTTTAAGCTAAAACCGGAATTCCAAGTATTGGAGGATAAGGGTTTTGTGCAGCTCGCCAAATTTCTGATGATCAATGAAAATGAATGGGTTTGGTATGTGCTTAGCAGAATGCATGATGAGTTCATATGGTTAAACAAGTCATTCAAGAACACCAAGAATGCCAGTAGGGCTATAACAGGGTTGTGTTCATCTAGTGAGCTGCCCTCATTGAAGTTGGTAAAGAACCAGGTTACCATAGATGCAATTGGTTCGAGGTTTGACAAAAGAGCCATGACAATCAATGACATTTTGGAGTATGATGTCAGATTTGCTTCAATGGTGATTGGGTATTGATGCCCTCCTAAATGGCACAAGGTTAGCAAATGATAAACAACACCAAAGACACAAAAACCGATAGTGTTAGTCAATCAAAAACTAATCTAAAAAGGCATACCAAAAGAGACACTAAAAGCATGCTAATATATCTAATAAACAAAGCAAAGATTATGAGGCATCTCCAACTGCCTCTTAGCATGGCTTTAGCTTCTTCTCCCTTGTTCCTCTCCTCTCCAAGTTCCAAAATAGTGTAGCTCTCAGCAGCTTTTTGCACTATGGATGCTTATGGAGGATTGAGATTGTAGTATAGCTCTAAATGTGAAATAAAAAGCTAATACTAATCTATTGATACTAAAATGATATATTTTAACCAAAATGATAAGATGTTAGATTGCTTATGCTAAAATGCTCTCTAAAAATGTCTATAACCTAAATGCATTCAAGTTTTCAGGATCTGGATTATGAAGGAATGGGCTCTATTTATAGGAAAAATGGAGCAATGGATGGCCAGGATTGAAGGGTTTAATCAAGGGTCAAGCTTGAAAGTTGGGGATCCATGTGCACAATTAGCACCAATGAAATGGTGACAAGTGTCAACATAGGGTTGGGTTGAAAGAAGAGGTTGGAGGCATTAAAGGCCTGAGAAGACCTCATGGTTATCTAAAGGCTAAGGGTCAAGTCTAAGTTAGGTTTACCCACTAGATTAGGAGTTAATTCAAGGATAAACCTTTGTGCAAATGATTAAGAGATAATCATGGTCAAAGCATTAAAGGCTTGATGAGACCTTTGGGTTGGGTAGAGGTTGAGTCAAAACAAATGTTTTAACCATGTGGGAGGGTTTGAATTAACCATTAATGGTTATTGGAGACTTTGGGGATTAAGTGGTTGAAGGTTGGAAGCCTTCAATGGTTTTCAAAGACTTTAAGGGTTTTGGTGGTTGAAGGTTGAAAGCCTTTAATGGTTCTCAAAGACTTTTAGGCTTTGAGAAGTGACTCCATTTTGCTTAGGAATGTGACAAAGTTTAGAAGATGGTTTAGGCTAATTAGAAGTGATTAGAAGAATCTAGAAGAGGATTAGATTTGCAAGTGGATTTGGTGGGTGAGGGAAAATAGGATTTTATTTAAAATAAAAATTCATTTATTTCAATAAATGTGTGCAAGTTGCATTTGTAGGAAAATGCAAGTGGGGTGGGGATAATGATTTAAATAAATGTTTTATTTAATTTATTTAAAAGAAGAAAAAGGGATTTTAATTAAATAAATTGATTTTATTTATTTAATTAATTGGATTTTGATTTTAATGAATTAATTAAAATAAATTGAATAATTTATTTAATTAATAGAAGAATGTTTAGAGATGAATTAATTAAATATTAATTTAATTAACTGATGGCTAGTGGATTTTTAATCAAATAAATAGCGAATATTTACTTAATTAAGCTGGACAGATTTGTGTGACTACATTTGCCCCTCTTTGAGACGGTGCGGTTTATCGCGTCGTTTCAAAGAAAGAAAAAATTGATGTGAAGAAATGCCCCATAAAATGTAAATTTAATGGGTGGTATGCCCCCTCGAAAGATGGGCCGAAAAATTTCAAAAAATCGGGCGATCTCTTGAAAAAGAATGAAAATTGGCAGGGTGGTAGAAGAGAAGAAGTTAGGTATGCTGGTGAAAAATAGAAGAAAGCGGGAGAAACATGGAGAAATGGGGGGCTCGGGAAGTTCACGGGGACCACGGCGATGAGCGGGGCGAAGTTACGGTGACAGCGAAGGGTATAAATGGGGTAAAAGGGGTGAAAATAGGATCATTTGTGACCGCGACCAGTTGAAAATGAGAGCTCTGATAGTGACATTTGGAGGAGCAAGGAGTAGCTACGATGCCGATTCCGATCACCGAGCACAGATTTGAGCGAGTCCGTCGGTTCCAGTGCCCAGACGACTATGGACCAGTGGTATGCAAATTCGAAAACTTAGCTTTTGAGCATTTTTATTAAGTTTTTAGCTGAGTCCAAGTCAAGTCGGAGCAAGAGCGCTGGAACTTTGGTTTTGGCACTTTTGCTCCATGAATTAGCACTATTGTGCCGCAATAGCGCTATTATGCTCTTGTTTGAGCGCTTTTGATGTGAATTAGCGCTACTATAGGCAAGTTTTAGCGCTTTGGACAAAGTAGCGCTATTGGGGGGTTAATTGAGTGCTATTGACTTGAAGTAGCGCTATTGGATAGCTATTTTAGCGCTTTTGTAGTTGTAGCGCTTTTGTATAGCTTTTTGAGTGCGGTTGTCCGGGTAGTAGCGCTATTGTATAAAACTAGCACTTTTGTGGGTAAAATAGCGCTTTTGCCTTAGGATAAAGAGATGCCCCAGTGTTGGACAAAACACATCTCCGGATGCCAATGATTGATGGATGGCGAGGTGAAGTGGGAGTTGTTTTGAACCATAGCAGCTCGATGAGACTTAGGTCATTTGTTAGGATAAATGTCTGTTGAAGTCTAGGTGGCCATGATTGCTTACCTGTTGAGACCCGAAGATACTTGATCAAAGTATTTGATGATAGTCTAGGTTTAAACTTAAGAAAATTTGAAAACAAAACAACTGATAGTGATTGACGAATGTCCATGTGCAGGAGGATCTGCGCGTGTTGCAGTTACGCGAGCATCATCCTGCCACACAGGCGTTGCGGGACCACTTGACGCAGACAGAGATTGATTGTGTTGCAGCTACTGGCCTCTACGAGGTGATGCACATGCCCGTGATTCGGATGAATCATGGCCTGATTACAGCATTGACAGAGCGGTGGCACGGTGAGACATGCACCTTTCATTTGGCGCAGGGGGAGATGATGGTGACCTTAGAGGATGTGTGGCGCATTCTTCGGATTCCGATTCGAGGGGAGCTGGTCACATATGACAGTTCCTGAGGGACGCTATCATGTCAGAGGATTTTTGATGATGACGTATATATTGACGATGGCTCGATCGCATGGGAGGATATAGCGACACTATATGAGCCTCTTCCAGCAGTGTTGTCAGGGATCATAGGAGGACTGTTGTGTCCAGACAGGCGATCACATGGATTGGCGATGGGATGGGGACAGGTGATAGAGATGATGATGACCAAGGGGACCCGATTTGCATGGGGGTTGTGCGTGCTGGCACATATGTATCAAGAGCTGCACGAGGTAGTGTATCGAGAGAGAGGTTCCTTAGCAGTGGGCATGACACTGCTACATATTTGGGCGTGGGAGCACCTACTAGTGACGCGACCAGTGAGTCTCAGATTCTGGGCCATGGACCAGCCATACATGTTTATGTACAGTGGCATGATGAGTCAGCCCCACTTGGGGAAGTTAGAGTGGTGGCGGCGGGCATTAGATGACTTGGATGCAGTGATATGGCGGCCATACTTGGAGTGTGAGCCATGGGATGATGATGCAGAGGCATTGCCGTATGTCTTCATGACCCGATTCCTGATTGGGAGGACCTCCTACCATGTAGAGAGATAGGTGCCTGGATGAGTGATGAGGCAGTTCGGACGGCAGCAGGGACTGCCTAGTGGATCCAGAGAGTATGCTCGAGTTATTCGGGAGTGGTATGCATGGGGTCCAGTGCTACCGTATGATCAAACACTGGCAGAGTTTTAGACACTGCAGGCGAGGCCATGGGATCTACGACCGAGGGTCGTTGATGCAGGTGTGACAGATGCGTACACACAGTATCGAGTGGTGCACCCGATCCTATGTATATCAGACCCAGCTGAGCCGATCCCAACGTTTGAGGATGAGAGGGGACGAGGACGGAGGAGGGTAGGAGGTCGAGGTGATGGAGGAGGAGGAGGGGGAGGAGGAGGAGGAGGAGGAGGCGGAGGAGGAGGTGGTGGTGGGATGCAGAGGCAGCGGAGAGGGAGAGGTGGACTACCTCTTCAGATATCACAGGGACCTTTGGTACAGAGGAGAGTGCAGCTGAGTGGGAGGGGGATGGAGAGAGAGATCCCGATGGATAGAGGAGAGGGGCTTACTAGAGAGGGTGGTGCAGGGGAGGGACCTACTGGAGAGGGTGATACAGGTGAGGCAGCGATGGACACCGGGAAGGGAGCCACTGGAGATCTGTGGGATCACATCATAGTGCGCTTGCAGACGTGGATAGAGGGTTTAGAGGATGAGGTAACAGCCAGGGATGTGCAGCTATTTGCACAAGAGGCAGAGCTGGCAATGGTGTTATGGGAGAGGGATACTGCCGTGGAGAGATTGGCGGAGCTGCAGGAGAGAGTGCGGGTTGGAGTAGGAGCACAAGGTCCTACAGGGGAGGTGATGAGGGAGATGCGGCGAGCGCAGGCAGAGATAGAGTACTGGCGGGGCTTATATGAGCAGGTTGTACCAGTTAGCCAGCGAGCTCTTAGCTATTCGCAGATGCGGCAGGCCAGATCCGAGCGATCACAGAGGGTGCAGAGCAGTGGGTGTGTGATGGGTCCTTTGAGGCAGGATAGATCAGGAGATGCCGGAGGGAGTGGGGGTTCGATGAGGCCTCCACGGAGAGATGGATCAGGTGGTGCAGGCACCAGTGGGAGAGCAGGTGGCACTGGTGGTGGTGGTACAGCATCTGGCCAGAGCGGCATTTGAGAGAGCATTTTTGCATATATGTATTGTATCATTGTTTATTTATGTACTGTATCTTGGATGGCTCTTGGTAGCCGATTTTGTAGACTTCATTGTACTCTAATATATGAGATGATATATATGAGGAGATCCCATATTGTGGTGATATGCATTTGATTATGTATGGATGTTTATGCAGGATGATGAGTGATTTGTTTTTAGATGTATGTGTGTACATGTATACATTTTGATGAGATGTTTCCTATATGCATGTTTTTATGATGATTTATGATGTGGGATATTGACATATGAATGCAGGTTTATATGTATATGATGTATTTGTTTTTTGATGTAATGCTTTATGTATGTAATGCCATGATGATATATGCGTATGCTTGATGCATGAACAGGATTTTGGTGTTGTCTATTGCAATATAATGATGAGATGATTTTTGTGATGATGTTAATGCAATGGTTGAATGATTTTATGTATGGATATGCATCTAGATGTGTTTAGATAAATGTAATATGGATAAACAAAATGTAAAGTACATATGTTTATATGATAATGCCTAAATGAATGTATTTGTATAATGGATATATAATATGAACCAATGTTTTGGAAACAAATGGATTTTATGACTCTAAATGTTGAAATATGTTTAAGTAAAAATGATGATATGATGATACTAAAACTTATGATTTGAATAACTGCACCTTAATGCAATTAAAAATGTATAATGAAATGTAATGGATCCTAAAATGTGCCTAATAAGATACTAAATGAGTGCACTTTTTTCACTAATGAAAGGATGCAATAATAAATGATAAAGGATAATAAAATGGATAACTGACACTAAAGGAATGCATAGTAAATGGCTTAAGACAAATCAAAGACAATTTAATCCCATAAATGGATCTAATTATTTATGAGTAATGTAATGATGCAAATAATGTAAGGAAAACTAATGTTAAAATGAACTATACGCAATGTGAAGTTAAAATGACGTGAATGTATTGAATGCAAGATGCAACTAAGTTTTTAATGCAAGATGCAATTAAATGTGTAATGCAAAATGCAACTAAATGTAAGGATGATATGAGTATGAGGAATGCAAGGTTTTGTAAGATGTTGCATGATGTATTGATGATGTATCAGAGTAATCAATCATGATTGTATCCAAGACCAGCTTAATTTGCCTATGTTGCATATAAAAGCCTATATATGAATGAGTGAATGGATGGGTGATATGCAACGGAATGCAATGTATAAACAGATGAGATGAAATGACGATCCATAGTGCTCTATTTTCATCATTGAGCTTTAAAATGTTGGAAGAGAATACAAGCATCTTGATAGAATGATTCAAGATGACCTGAGTATTTCTTTCATGGATTTTAATATAGCAAGTTAATACAAACGACTTGATATCAGGGTCAAGTCGACCAGAGTATTGCTTGCGGAACAGACAAGGATTATCTCCTTTCATGCATGACTTGGATCGTCCTCCTTGATCTTAGGCTAATCAGATCCTGAGACAAGTGCATACCGTACTAAGAAATAAAACCTTTATCCAATTTGGAGGAAGAGGAACCAAAGAATGAGCATTATACCTGCAAACAAACAGTATATACATAAAGAATAAAAGAATATGGATCCTTGGTAATGGTTTATGTCCATATGGTCGAGGTATACGCTGTAGTCAGCAAGCCGTAATGATCTATGACTGCATTTGGCATAAGATCACGTAGCTTAGTGAACTTCCCACATAGACACCATCAGTACATGCCCCAGTACTTCATCGAAAATAATGCGCAAACGATACAAAACAATGCTGAAAGATCCCGATACAGAGAAACAAAGGATTGTACTCACAAATCAACCAAGTATTTGATAGCTTAACATAATTTTCTTGTCAAAGAAAATGTCACTTTTGTCTTTGTTTTGGTAAGGAAGGATGCATCCTTGTTTTAAGGACAGTTTGGTTTGTTGATGTTGATTGTTTTGGTTGATTGATAAGTGGTCATTGTGTGAGTATTTTGTCAATGTTTGTTTTGCATCTATGCGAATGGATATGTACAATGTTTTGTCATGTTTTTGTGATTTTCGATGGTTTTTCGTTGTTTTTTGGATTTTGAATTGTTTTGAATGTTTTTTGGATTTTTGATGAGACATTTTTGAATGTTTTTGGATTTTGTGAAACAATTTTGAATGTTTTTGGTTTTTGTGAAACAATTTTGAATGGTTTTTTTTTTTTTTTTTTTGCCAATGAATCATCAGTAACGTAGAATCCACTTCCATCAATAGGTTTAAAGGCATTGCCCCCAGTTTAGACATGACTTATAAAAAAGCGGGATGCAAGACGCATGAAGTACTTTCTTGGATTACAGATCAAATAACAAGCCATGGTTGGATGGACGGATGGATGTATGTATGAAGTAAATGTGATCGCAACAAGTCTGAAAAGACAATGGAGCCATAGTCTTTACAAGTGGCGCCTGTTTGCCAGGTTTTCACCATCGCACTTACCCAAGGTGCCACCGGAGTGGTTGTTCACCATTTGGATGCATGATTTTTCTTTACTTTTTTGAATGTTTTTGTATTTTCTTTAGGACATTTTTCTGAATGTTTTTGGTATTTTCGGATATGCAGGGAAACCTGATGCCGTGTACACCTTAAGTATAAAACCATTTGAGGTGCATGCTATTGATTGGATCTGCGAGCGGTTCTCCTTCTGATGTAGCCAACTAATATGCCTCGGACCTGAATACAGCAGTGACAACATATGGGCCCAGCCAGTTTGATTCAAACTTGCCTTGATGTTCTCTGTTTGGTTGGTTGCGAAGATTTTCTCGTAGAACAAGATCACCTACTTCAAATGTACGAGATCTAACTCGGTGATTGTAGCTTCTGCTCATGTGCTGCTGATAGGCTTTGAGATGACTGTATGCAGCTTGTCACTTTTCATCAAGTAACTCTAAGTCTTGCAGACGGGATACTCTGTATGCTTCATCATCGATGAGGTTGTGCAAGGAAACCCGTAAGGATGGTATCTCGACCTCAATAGGTAAGATAGCTTCAGCACCATAGACCAATGAGTAGGGAGTTGCGCCTGTAGGGGTTCAAATGCTAGTTCGATATGCCCATAGTGCTGGATTTAGTTGAACATGCCAATCACAACCGACATCATTGACTGTCTTCTTGAGGATCCTCAATATGTTTTTATTGGATGCTTCGGCCTGACCATTGCCTTGTGGGTAATAGGGAGTGGAAAAGTGGTGTTGGATATGAAATTTCTCACAAAGTTCACGGACATCCTGATTTTTGAAAGGAAGACCGTTATCTGTGATGATGGACATGGGCACACCATACCGGCAGATGATGTAGTTGAGGATGAATGAGGCGATCTGCTTGCCGGTGACTTGGGTAAGTGGAATAGCTTCGATCCACTTTGTGAAATATTCAGTAGCGGTAATGATAAATTTATGGTCGTTGGATGAAGATGGATGAATCTTACCCACAAGGTCAAGGCCCCATTGACAAAAAGGCCATGGTGTTGTGATTGGTTGCAATTCCTGTGCTGGTGCATGTATCAGGTCACCATGAATTTGACATTTCTTGCATTTCCTGACAAAGTAGTAGGAATCCTTTTCCATAGATGGCCAATAGTATCCAGCTCGCATGATCTTCTTGGCTAGTGATGGACCACTTGAGTGAGTCCCGCAAATTCCTTCATGTACCTCTTCCAAAACCTTTGTTATCTCACCTTGTTCCAGACATCGAAGGAGAGTACCATCAAGACTGCGTCGGTATAGGGTTTCAGCAATAATGGTATATCGAGCAGTTTGGCGAATGAATTTTTTACGTTGGTTATTTGATTGGTCGGGAGGAAGGGTATGATCGCAGAGATAGGTGTAGAACTCACCGTACCATGGGGATTCGGAACCGACAAGGTGACATATCATCTCAGATTCAGGGATATCATAAGCGGGAATCCAAAGCTGTTCTACCAAGAACTCGTAGCGTGTTGAATTTTGTGGAAGATCTAGGAGAGATGCGATGGTAGCCATAGCGTTAGCAACTCGATTCTGATCTCTTGGTATCTGTTCAAAAGTGATAGTAGTAAATGATGTCTTTAGATTGTCCACCATTTTCTTATATGGCATGAGTTTATCATCCTTGGTCTGATACTCATTTGTTGCTTGTCGAATGACCAGTTGCGAGTCGCCATATACTTGCAGTTCTTGTAATTTCCATTGTATGGCTAATCTGAGTCCCGTGATCAAGGCCTCATACTCTGTTATGTTGTTTGTGCATGGAAATGTGAGCCTATAAGACTTTGGGATGCTGTCACCTTGAGGTGTAATAAATAGAATGCCTACCCTCGAGCCGTGCCTAGTGTATGAACCATCAAAATATAATTTCCATGGTTGTGCTGTTGTGATCATGAATATCTCTTCATCTAGAAAATTGGAAATGATAGGATGATCACCTATGAGTGGTGCATCGGCCAACTGATCTACAATAACTTGACCTTTGATAGCTTTACGATCTATATACTTGATGTCAAATTCACTTAGAATCATCACCCATTTGGCCAAGCGACCTGTCAATGCTGCTTTACTGAGTAAATACTTGAGTGGATCAATCTTTGCAATGAGTTGCACCTTGTGTGTTAACAGATAGTGCCTTAGTTTAGTGGCTGCTAGGATTACTGCTAGGCAAGCTCACTCAATAGGTGTGTAATTGAGTTCATAGCCCACCAGTGTGTGAGAGATGTAGTAAATAGCACACTCTTTTCCTTCTGCATTATGTTGTGCCAGTAGTACACCCAATGCTATACTTGTTGCTGAGATATAGAGTAACAACGGTCTACTTGGATCTGGTGGCATCAGCAATGGTGGATTCATGAGATAGTCTTTAAGCGCCTGAAATGCATGTTGGCATTTGACATCCCACTGAAAGCGGATGTTCTTGTGTAGCAGGTGTGTGAATGGGTGACACTTATCAGCCAACTGTACAATGAATCTGCGGATGGATTGAAGCCGCCCTTGTAATGTTCTTAGCTGACTGACATTCTTTGGAGGTGGCATGTCCATGATGGCTTTTACCTTTGCTGGGTCGACCTCAATACCTTTGCTTGAAACAATGTATCATAGAAGCTTCCCAGAGGTCACTCCAAAGACACATTTCTTTGGGTTGAGTCGAGCATGGTATTGTTCCAGTCTATCAAAGATTTTATCTAAGATGTGGAGATGCCCATCTCTAGTGAGTGATTTTGCTAGTAAGTCATCCACTTCCATCATAGTATGCATCATGTCATGGAAGATGGTAGTCATTGCTCTTTGATAGGTTGCTCCTGCATTCTTTAGACCGAAAGGCATTACATTCCAGCAATAGGTGCCCCATGGACATGTGAAGGCTATCTTATGTTGATCCTCTGGTGCGATCTTTATTTGATTGTATCCGGAAAAGCCATCCATGAATGAAAGCATCGCATGTCCTGCTGTTAGATCCACTATGATGTCGATATTTGGTAGGGGGAAATCATCCTTAGGACAGGCCTTATTTAGATCTCTGAAGTCGGTACAAATGCGGATGCCCCCTTTTGGTTTGCCAACTGGCACGATGTTGGAGATCCATTCTGCATAATCAATTGGTCTAATGAAACCAACATCAAGGAGTTTCCTGAGTTCTATTTTGACTAGCACTGCAATCTGGGGATGCATCTTACGAAGCTTCTGCTTGACAGGTTTGGCTCCTTCTGCTATGGAGAGGTGATGCATGACTAAATCAGGATCAAGCCCAGGCATGTTTGCATATGACCATGCAAAGTTGATCTGACGCTGCTAGAAGAACTCTATAAATTTAGGTTGTTCCTCTGGAGTGAGAAGAGATGCCAGATGTATAATATGACGATTTTCAGGAGTCCCCACATTGTATTCATTGGTTTCCTCGATAAGAATCGTTGATCGTTCCTGTTGTGTACTAGCAGGGAGAATGTCAAACCCTTCATCCTCAGGCGCCTCAGAGAGGTTTTCACCGTTGGATACGCTCTTTCTTTTTACTTTTGTTGGATCAAACAGTGCCATAGTGTGGTTTTCATGGGAAGATCCATGTTTTATTGTTATATTTTTGCAGCTGAAGGGTTTGGCATCTGCCCCAAAGTATGCGGTGCTATTAAGTTCAATGGCGAATCCAGCTTTGTGATTCCCGCTTGGTAGATTATCCCTTAATTCCAAAAAGTCTATGATAGCCTCATCGTTTTGGAAGAAGTCAAGACATGGGGAATTTGGTTGGTTCCATTCGATGAGTTCAGGGTGAATAATGGGCATTACTTCATCGATTAGGTTAAGTTCCTTAGAGGTATCAGTGAGGGTTAAGACAGTGTGGTGAAGGTCATTGATGGTACTCTCCCTGTCAGAATCAGGCGTAGGATGAGACGTAGGGTCTGTGGAAGATGTTTCCAGCGCAGGTACCCAAGTGGTCTTTATCTGTGCTTCTCCGTAAACAGGGATGTCTTTGCATGGCGGAGGTGGTGATGTGTCTTCCTCATCTGAAGTGTTAAGCTGTACCGAATCAAATTCCCACTCATGTGAGTCGGTCTCTGAGTCACTTTCCAGCATCTGATTACTATACCATACTGGGATGTCTTTTGAGTTAAACACTGTAGGTATGATTGGTTTATGTACCTTTGTAGTGATTACAGAATTTGGTACAGGGAGTATCGGTAATATTGACTCAGTTGCTTCTGCTGGTGCCATAGATGTTGCCGCGTGTTCTGATACAGTTGCTGCTGCAACTGGTGTCATTGACGTGATGGCTGCTGCAGATGGGATTACTGGTTCGCTTGATGGGATGTTTGGCATTGGTGATGATGGTGTTGGGATTTTGAGTCTCGATGGGGCAGTTGGGATGGTGCTTGATGGTGCCTTTATTATAAAAGGTGTCCTCTTTGCAGTAGGTGGACAAAATGGTTTGTTGGGTTTTCCTTTGAATCTGAGCTTAGGAAAGATTTCTTTTTCAAAGCCTAGGCTTGTATTACCTTTGGGCTTGAATTCTGGCAGCAACGGTAAATGTCATCCTTGTTTGCAATATCCCAAAGCACTTTGACCATCATACCCCATTCTTTGCATAATGAGGAGGCCTTTACCATACTGATCCATAGGAAGTGTAACGTGCGGTATATCAGTGGTGATGGGATCTTTATAGATCCATTCCGCTAGGTCCTCATCTTGTGTTTCTTCCTCTTGACTCTTTCCAAGGATGAAAGGCGTCAAAGCACATGCTAGCGTGATCAGTGGTTGCTGGAGTAGCTGTGGTGGTTTACCATATGTTCTAGGGGAAGTGGGCATCTGTCCCACACAAAAGAGTTGACTCAAGTTGTATTCCCCAGGACCTTCCTCTGCAACTTTCATCTTAAGCTTTTCTTGCTTGGGTATAGGGGTGTTCAAACTGGCAAGAGAGGTGGGACTTACATATGATGTGGAGGAAATCACTTCTCTATTATTAGGAACAGTAATTTTTGGTTGATGGTTGATATTATGGCAAAAAGCAAAGGGATTTGCATCGCCCATGATTGTGATCTCTGTACTGTTATGTGGGAACTTGATACATTGATGGTAGGTGGATGGAATGGCTTGCATGGCATGTATCCAAGGTCTCCCTAATAATAGATTGTATGGCAGAGGAAGGTCCAGAACCTGATAGATGATGTGCTTTACCACAGGGCCCACTCGGATTGGTAGCACCACAGCTCCTTTGGATGAACACTCTGTATCATCATAGGCCTTGATGGTGATCTTCTTGTGAGGATCCACTGATTCTACTACATAGCCCAATGCTGTGACCAACTGTAGTGTACAAATGTTTAGGCCTGCTCCATTATCTATCAAAACTCGCTTGATCTTGTGTTGGTTGATAAAGCCTTCAATGTGTAGCGAAGCATTATGAGGTTGTTGGAAAGAAGAGTTGTCACTTTCGGAAAAAGTGAGACAAGGTGATGACTTTATATTTCCAACCATGGCTTGAAATTGGTCGGTATTCAGGTTTGCAGGGACTGATGCCTCTTGGAGTGCTTGATCCAAGATAGTTTTATGAGATGGTGACAGACGTAAAAGCTCTAAAATGGATATAAGCGTAGGGGTTTTGTCTAATTATTCCACAAGATTGTACTGTTTTGGGATGGAGGTGGTACCTTGTGGAGCTGCCTTGATGGTGACCTTGCCACAACGTGTAACAACATTGCAATTCGAGTTGGGATTTTTGAAGGTTATAGTTGCAACTTGGTCATTGGCATCATACAGGTGATTTACAGTGTAATTATACGCAGCCTGTGTATAATCAGTGGTATCAGTGCCTCGCCTAGAAGTGGAAGGACCCCTTTGATCTTGTGATGGAAGTGGATTTTTGAACATCAGATGATCATTATTTGTTGTTTTTGGGTCATGTCCTTCAATCTCAATTTCTCCTCGATCAATAAGATCTTGAATGAGATCTTTCAATTGGTGATAATTACTTGTCTTGTGCCCTCGTCCTTGATGGAATTCACAATGTTCAGTATCTCGCCACCATGCCGGTTTGACCTGAGGCTCATAGTTTGATAGTTTAGGTAGAGTGACCAAATTCTGAGAAATGAGTTGGTGCAAGACAGTTTCAATGGGTTCCCCTAAGGGAGTGTATGTTCATTTTTGTTTTTGCTGACGAGGTCTAGGTTCATCATGAGATGTGATGCGACCCTGATTGGAAGAAACATTTGTATTATTCTGAGGTGGAGGATTTTGTCCTGCAAACCGAACCACAGGTTGTGCATTTTGGATAGTCCGGGCATCCACAACCCCATCATTGATGACATTTTTGTTTTTGTTCCAGAAGTTTGGTTTATCGCTATTGAAGCGCGGGTGAGGACCATCTTTTGGTTCATTAAATATCTTGATGAGTTCTTTCTTGATGACTGCCCGTTCACACTTCAAACCCTTGGTGATCATATCATTAAAAGAGTCTGTGTCTTTGACATCTAGGTGAAATTTCATTTCTTCGTTTAAGTTGGAAATGAATATTTCCACTAGTTCTCGTTCAAGCAACTGAAGAGAACGTCTGCTAGACATTTGGCGCCATCGTTGCAGGAATACTGAGAATAGCTCACCTGGTTTTTGTTTGGTGTTGCACAAATCAGCCATGGTGATGTCGCGTTCAATGTTATGAGAATAATGAGCCAGGAACTTCTGGATGAGTTCCTCAAATGTTCTTATGCCACCTGATAGTCGAGAAAACCATGATGTGGTTGGTCCTCCCAAGCTTTGGAGAAAAAGGCGCATGAGGTATGTGTCTTCATATGCCACTTCGAGGCAAGCGGAATGAAATTCTCGGACATGATCACAAGGATCTCCCTTTCCTCTATATTTTTTGAATTTTGGTGTTTCGAACCCGCGTGGAAAGGGTGGCATATAAAGATTCCTATCAAAAGGATAGGGACAGATGTCGTTAAGTGAGAATTGATTGGTCTTAACACCACTATGAAGTTGTTGGGCGAGATTCTCGACTTGTTGCCACAACATCTCGATTTCATTTGGAGGAGGAGGTGGTGGGTTACCTCGAGGAATGTTATATCTGATGGGATTTCTACCTCTTTCCTCTTCATGGCGACTTTGTCTTTCTGATGCTTGTCTTAATTGGGCAAGATCAAAGTCAGGGGGGAGTTTTGCCCCTTCTTGAGCGAGTCTTAAGAAGTGAGCATCCGCATTGCTCGTGAGTATTTCATCAAACAATCTGTTAAAGAGAGGGTTATGCTGAGCCCTTTCGATTGTTGCAGGAGTGGGAGTACTTGGGTTTTCGTCATCTGCATTTCCTCCAAGTGCTTCTTGAAATTCATTGAGATTTTCCTCTTCTTCTGATTCCCTTTCTATTTCACGTTGCCTTGATTGAGATCGGGTTTGAGCCATTTTGCAAGTTTGTGTTGAAGTTGGTTGAAGATGATGATGAGTTTTTGATGAAATGAAAGATTGATGTTTGGGGATTCGTGTTGTATGTGGATCTCTAACACTTTTAAGGTAGATGTAACCAAAATTCCGTCTTTGAATTGCTTGCTTGTTTTGATAAGTTTGGATGTGATAAGGTGTAGAGAAATCTGAGATGTGTTACAAATTTTAACTACCTAGCAATGAGAGGATTCACTCATGAACTAGTTTTAACCTGCATAGATGTGTCTCTTAGGATGAGCTTATCCTAGATGTAGAAACAATCTAAAGAGTGATGTGATGCGTTTGATTCAAGCAATATCTAAAAAGGGATCTTGGGACAAGAACCTCTTAATGTTTTGAGAGTTGAAACGGATTGATGATGAAGTGATGATGAATGCATGAGATGATGGATCAAATGCTTGCAATTTTTAATAAAAGCTTTGTGTTACAAATGGTACAAACTCTATCTCTTCCCTTTCGGGTGTTGGCAGTATTTCTCGAGCTGTGTTGTAGGTGATACAGACATTTGGGAAGAAGTTGGGATTGATCTTTCCTCCTTGATTTTTGTGATAACTCAGAGCTCTATATTGCATAAAAGCTCTGCGATTCAATGATTCTGAATCAAACTCGTTTGTTTTACCTTGAAGGTATAGACGCATGCGATGTAGAAAGACTCTATGTGAGACAAAAATTTGTCGATTGATATAGAAGAATTTCCTCCTTTTGATCAAAGCCTTTGAGCTTAATGGTCTTCTTTTCAAGTTGATATTCTGATGATGCTTCTTCTTTCGCAAGATGTGAAGAATGGTCATAAAATTTTGACTCTTTTTTGTTTTGCACTTTGTTTTTGGTATTTTTGTTTGTTTTTGAGAAATGTTGGATGAATACTTTGTTTTTGGGATTGATTTTCTGATTTTTATTTGACAAGAAAACAAAGCAAGCACACAAACACAAGAATGTTGCCTCCAAGGGCACAAATGAGTATGGGTCTAGATCAACCCAATCCTTGGACTTGTATATGACCCTTCCTTTAGATGTATTTTAAGGTGTATTTCCAAAGCCTGAAGTCGGCTCAATTTGTACTTGGTCTTTAAAATGAACACACTTCAAACACTTTTTATCCCTAAGGTCAAATGGCCAGTTGTGATAAATTTAGCCCACATCTTGATATTTCTTCGACTTTGGTACTACATACCTTATGAATCCCGTCGTGGCAGGTAAGGATGTGATATACTAAGTCTTGCACGAGCATAACAAATAGATGATCCCTATGATGGGGGAGTCACCACTTTTATCAAGCCACAAATGACTTTTCAAAAAGCTATGTTTCTACTCAAGGAAATATGTATGGTGAGTATCTTGGGAGCAAAACCATCTATGCTCTTGCACTAAATTATATCTCAAATATCCTCAATCAATAGAATGGGTGGGCTACTACTTAAAGGTGTTTAGTCATGTTCGATGTTTTTGGATATAAGTTCATTCTGCAGTGACTCACTTAAGAGCCTTGTAATTGGTGGTGGGGCCCATTTGTCCTTTCAGCTAGTTACACTGTAGGAACAGCTATACCCAAGGCTACAGCTTTCGCTCTCGCCTGATTTCTATAGTGGCTCGAAGGATTTACCGCTCGAGGTCATTCCCAAGAGTATCGATCCCTTGGCAGGCCTCTCTTAAAAAGATAAAATGTGAGTGTTACTAACACTTTTCTCTTGCACCTAGGACCACGAGAGCCAAGGGAGAGGATAGTGTGTGTTAGAGGTAGGACCACTCGACTGACCTTTGTGCACAAGTGTGCCAAACATGAAAGACACTTGTTCTTTTTAATCCATCATGTCAAAATGTGGTCTAACTATTTGGAGATGTTGCTCCAACAGGCATGGTGTTCTTTTTAACTTCAAAAGCAATGTGTTGTGTAATCTAGATTTCAAAAAATCATGGTCAACTTAATTGAAAACACGTTTGCTTTGAAGTAAAATTTGTTTTTGCAAAAATCAAAACAAGTGGTTTGTAAGTTTTTAACTCCACCAAAATTTGAAGTGTGGCTTGTAAATTTTTTTAGTTTGATGCAAGAAAAGAAACTTTGTTTGGTTAATTTTAAACACCAAAATAAAGATGAATCCTAACTAGAAAACAATGAAAATTTGTTGTTTTGTGTTTTTCAAGTTCTTTTTAAGCACCAAAGGATAAATTTGTGATTTTTATGGTGAGTTTTTAACCTGCATGAACAAAAACAAGTTAGTAAAAATCGGTGCTCAAGGGGGGGCTTCCACAAGCCTAAGATGTTCAATTTTTCGGTTACAAGGCAACTTGGACGACACTCTGTCGCAATAGCACTAGTCTGTGTTTTGACAGAAGCACTAATTTACACAGTAGCACTATTCTGCGTTTACAGAAGCGCTAATTTACATAGTAGCGCTGAAAGAACAGGAGAGACAGAAAAGGCAAAAGCGCTAGAATTTTCCCAATAGCGCTAGAATAATAACAGAAGCGCTAAAACAATTTCAACAGCGCCAAAACTTTTACAATAGCGCTATTGTAAAAATAATAGCGCTAAAAGCAAAATTGTCGGTAGCGCTAAAATGTGTTCAATAGCGCCGAAGCGCGACCTGTGTGGCACTTTCAACAAGCAAATATGTTAGTTTTTTTTTAAAAAGATTTGTTTTTGGTGCTTCGATTCACGTCGGGTTCACCAAATGATGCCCTCCTAAATGGCACAAGGTTAGCAAATGATAAACAACACCAAAGACACAAAAACCGATAGTGTTAGTCAATCAAAAACTAATCTAAAAAGGCATACCAAAAGAGACACTAAAAGCATGCTAATATATCTAATAAACAAAGAAAAGATTATGAGGCATCTCCAACTGCCTCTTAGCATGGCTTTAGCTTCTTCTCCCTTGTTCCTCTCCTCTCCAAGTTCCAAAATAGTGTAGCTCTCAGCATTTTTTTGCACTATGGATGCTTATAGAGGATTGAGATTGTAGTATAGCTCTAAATGTGAAATAAAAAGCTAATACTAATCTATTGATACTAAAATGATATATTTTAACCAAAATGATAAGATGTTAGATTGCTTATGCTAAAATGCTCTCTAAAAATGTCTATAGCCTAAATGCATACAAGTTTTCAGGATCTGGATTATGAAGGAATGGGCTCTATTTATAGGAAAAATGGAGCAATGGATGGCCAAGATTGAAGGGTTTAATCAAGGGTCAAGCTTGAAAGTTGGGGATCCATGTGCACAATTAGCACCAATGAAATGGTGACAAGTGTCAACATAGGGTTGGGTTGAAAGAAGAGGTTGGAGGCATTAAAGGCCTGAGAAGACCTCATGGTTATCTAAAGGCTAAGGGTCAAGTCTAAGTTAGGTTTACCCACTAGATTAGGAGTTAATTCAAGGATAAACCTTTGTGCAAATGATTAAGAGATAATCATGGTCAAAGCATTAAAGGCTTGATGAGACCTTTGGGTTGGGTAGAGGTTGAGTCAAAACAAATGTTTTAACCATGTGGGAGGGTTTGAATTAACCATTAATGGTTATTGGAGACTTTGGGGATTAAGTGGTTGAAGGTTGGAAGCCTTCAATGGTTTTCAAAGACTTTAAGGGTTTTGGTGGTTGAAGGTTGAAAGCCTTTAATGGTTATCAAAGACTTTTAGGCTTTGAGAAGTGACTCCATTTTGCTTAGGAATGTGACAAAGTTTAGAAGATGGTTTAGGCTAATTAGAAGTGATTAGAAGAATCTAGAAGAGGATTAGATTTGCAAGTGGATTTGGTGGGTGAGGGAAAATAGGATTTTATTTAAAATAAAAATTCATTTATTTCAATAAATGTGTGCAAGTTGCATTTGTAGGAAAATGCAAGTGGGGTGGGGATAATGATTTAAATAAATGTTTTATTTAATTTATTTAAAAGAAGAAAAAAGGATTTTAATTAAATAAATTGATTTTATTTATTTAATTAATTGGATTTTGATTTTAATGAATGAATTAAAATAAATTGAATAATTTATTTAATTAATAGAAGAATGTTTAGAGATGAATTAATTAAATATTAATTTAATTAACTGATGGCTAGTGAATTTTTAATCAAATAAATAGCGAATATTTATTTAATTAAGCTGGACAGATTTGTGTGACTACAGGTATAATATTTACTACTCCATTAGAGACAACTTTGTATCTGGAACAACAATATATGTTGCCTACCAGATAATCTAGGAGAACAAGTAGTATGACCTATGTAAGTTGCTCCAGAGTGAGCTAATGAAGAACTTAGCCAAAATCAAGCAAGACAAGAAACATCCGTTCAAATAATGAGCTTTGATCCAGTGTTTGTTTTTCTATTTCGTGAATGAAGTTTCAAGAGTTGGCCAAGTCTAATGGGTTTATGGCAGACTTGTGGGAGTAGAAATAAAGAACTATTATACAATGTCGGTGATACTTAGGCCCGAAAAAGTTGTTTTATGGGGTTATTTCAAGAAATTTCATAATGAAATACATGAAAGGGAGAGGATCCCTAGTCAGTAGTAGAGAAGTACCAAGATGCAATTTTCTTCATGGTGGATACTAACCAATGCTTGATTGAAGCAATTGAGCCTAGAACTATATGGATCATGCCCATGGGGTATGAGGTAGATAAGCAAATATTGGATCTATATGCTCAATACTTGTTAAGAAAATAGGTAGATCCCTCAGAAGAGAGATTTGGAACCTATGCTAAGAAGACCTTGAAGCTTCATAAGTAATTCTAGAAGCCAAAAATTCAGAGGAAAGTAAGGAAGGAAGTAGAGGCATATGCAGAAAGCATTGGGGTCACTAAGGAAGTTGTCTAGGAAGTAAGGAAGATAAACATCCTATTTGCAGAGGATCCTTTTAAGAAGAAAGCCAAATTGAAAGTCTCTTCTCCCAAGCCAAAGCCAACTAGGAGCTCTGCAGCCTCCTCCAGATTTTCTAAACCAGTAAAATCTCCACCCAAGTCATCTGATGGTGAAGAAAAGAGGAAGAAAGTAAGGTTTGTGACTATGAAGGATGATGAGGAGACTGAGTTCAATGAAGAGGTGAATAAAATGAAGTCCAAGGGAACCAAAGCAACAAAAATCTCTAAGGACAAGCCCTTTGGTGGAGAAAAACCAAGAAAGAAGCCAAAAACAAATTCCAACCAATCCGGGATGTCAGTTAAAGAGGTGGTGGAACCATTAGTAGTACAAGGTAATCTAAAGCCTCTTTTTTATTTTTATGACAAGTTTGATGATGATGGGAAAAGAACTCTAGAGGAAGCTACAATTTAATATTTGAACATCTACAATAGGGCACTTATATAAATAATGTCAGAGATTCCAAAAGGTTTATATGATATTCTGGAAATGAGAAGACAAACTGCTAAAGCTAAATATGAAAGACTGAAGGAATATGTAATAGTCAACATATGTTCGGTAATAGCAGTAGAAGAAATAAAAATAATAATCAAAGAAGCCCATTGAATTTTTAAAGGTAAAACTAGGATAAATAAGATTGTGATTAGGAAAGTGGATGAAGTAATAAAGGATATTGACACAATCCTAAAGCCAATTTTGGAAAGGAATAAGATGTTGTCTCATATGCTTTGACATCACAAAAAGAGTAGCCCAAAGATGATCAAGCTAAGGTAAGTGCTTCGATAAAGGAAGATGAGTTGGATAAAGGTGAAGAGGAGACATGTAATGATAATGAGGATGAGGATACACAGAATCCACCGAATCAACCCATGGATACAACGCCCTCAGTTGAGACTCAAGCTCTAGTTGTTGATGATGCAGACCTTAAAGAGGTCAAGACAAAACTAGATGCATAAGATAAAAAGGATGTAGCACAAGACACTGTAGATGATGTGAAATATTTTCTGGAAAAGGACAAGTAAAATTTTGATGATCCGACATTGTCCCAAGGTCCAATTAACTTGGACTCTCTCTCTCTCTCTCTCTCTCTCTCTCTCTCTCTCTCTCACACACACACACACACACACACACACACACACACACATTCAGAAGCTAAATCTAGCATCACTTGCACAAGCTAAGGCAAGAGAAGAGATCTTAAAGTCTCACATAGAGGATAGTGAACTTGTGAGTCTTGCATCCGGTACTCTGGAGAAATAATGCCTACATTTCAAAAGGATACATCTAATTCCCCTTCTGATCAGCTGAAAATTTTGATCATTTTGGAGAAGTTTGTTGAGGTGAAGGTCTGCAATGAATTTAATGCTAAAAGGCTCAGGACATTAAAAAGAACGATTGTCAATGATAAAGTTACATTAGATACTTGTATTAAGAGTATTGAAGATACATTATTTGAAGGTGGTAACATTTATAAATCATGTCTATCATTGTCAAAATTCACTAAGAATATTGAGAAGAAGTCCAAGGAACATGAGAAGTAATTAGCCGATATATCTCAGTCATTTGATCCCTTGTCAGTTTCTGTGAGTAGTCAAGAAGATTAGGTAATGTCCTTACTGGACAAAATCAAGAGTTTGAACCATGACAAGGAGATGATTATTGGTAGAGTTAGTGAACTTCGAAGTCATATCACTCCCAAGTTAGACACATTGCTCAGGATGCTCAAGCTACCAATGAACCGTCCAATCTCAAATCAACAAAGCTACAAGCATACCTTTTCAGTGGTCTTATATATGTTCTAGAGTATCTTAAGAAGGGCTAGGATAGCCATTTGGGCACTTTTGTAGATATCTTCAATTTTTTTTACGGTAGTAGATCTGTGTATATATGCCACTGTATATAGTGTCTTGTGTAATTTTTTTGGCATCTAGATCCCTACCTTTGCCATTGATGTCAAAGGGGGGAGTGTAGAGCAGTGAAAAATGTTGTATTCATCTTAGAGGGAGTTCCAAAATTTTGAGATTTTTAGTTTTGGAGTGTATATATGTTGGTACTGATTCCAACACAGTCATTTTTCACTAAGTGTTTCTATCAATGCCAAAGGGGGAGATTGTTGGCAAGAGACACTGTGTAGGTCATCAAATGTTGTTATTGATGACAACTCTAGTCAGAGATCCTATCCACAGTGTGTGATCTGATTTTACTAGAAGTCGAAATGAAGATTTGGTTGAGTCTGGTGAGTTAGAACAATGCATCCGACATAATACAATATTTTGGTTGGCATTTCATTTATGTTGAGTATTTTGTGTTGTAGAGCTAGAGGAAGATAGTTAAATGTCTAGAGTACCTTAGTCCAGAATCTTAGCTTCTAATGATGACTGTTGTGTGAGTTAGAAAATCCGATGTACAGGTTTTTGGGTTGAACAATGTGGTATGGTCGTTTTGAGTAGTTGATCATTGTGTGGAATTGATGGAGTAATTTTGGTGATTATTTTTGTGATCGAGGATGTTTAGCTGACATCTAGAAAGTGTGTGGACAATTCTTTTTGGTTTGCTTTTGCATTAAAGTTCGGATTGAGCCAACTATGTATGCACATTTCATTATTTGGATAGTGTTCTTGAAGGTGACATGTAGAAGACTTAATCTCATGTTGTGGATATAAAAGACCGATGGATATGATCATTTTTTATATCGGTGAATGTGTGGAAAGTGTTTGTGATCAATTGTGTGTAGTTTCATGTGCGCAAGTGAAGGATTTGTGCTCCAGAATATTGTTGAATAGTGGAATAGAGTAGTATAGCAGAGCAGTGAGAGATTGAGTGTTTTGTGCTTAACCGAAACTGTATCTTGGCATTTGTAGATGCTTTTTTTTTTTTTTTCAGTTTAGACATTTCAATTATCTTTTGTAAAAGATATTGTAAGATAGTGAGTCTTCCTAGGGTTGTAGCCCTTGATATTTTGAGCAGTGAGCTCTAGGTAGTGTGCTTGAATGCATGTGAATTCCCAATGTAATATTTTTATTCTTTTGCAGAGTATATTTATATTGCGGGTCTCATCCCCACTGTGCTTTTTCCCTTAATTGAATTTTCCACGTATAAAATCTGGTGTTATGGTGTTTTTGTTGATTACTTTGTCTTTTTGCATCTTTCATTTGTTCATTTGCATTAAGTGGTTGAAAGACCAAGTTTATAAAGTTAAAAATTGTAGAACACTGATCCACCCTCTCCCACCTGCTCCCCCACACCCCCCCTCTTAGTGTTCCCTGATTCCAATAGTTACTAATGCTTTTTCATGGTTGAGATCTCACATAGTGACTTGCACTAGACAAAGACTCATCACGAACTTGCACTAGATAAAGATTCATCATTACATCTATATGGAACTTGATCACATTGTGTACTCACATCATATAAATATTTGTCACTTTTTCACATTACTTGGTGGTTGATCATATTACATATTGACATTATGTGGAAATCTAGCACACTATCACATTGCATGAAAATTGATCAAAGCACCAAATTGCATTGCATAGAATATTGATCACATTGCCTACATCACATAGAAAACTATTATAGTACCACATCAGATGAAATTTCTATTGCATAGACATACACAAAACCATATCATATTGCCACATCACACATAATATTTTTATATCACTTTTCATACAAGACAAAATTTTAACCCTTCTTTATCCTTTCTTCTAATTTTTAACGCTTTTTTGGAAAACAATTTTTTTTATTAATATAAAGCACAAAGAATAAAGATCAAACATCCCAAAATAGGGAATATGAGATGGTATGGTTGTATATTCAACCAAAAAAAATAAAAAAATTAGGGTGACCAAGAAATTGCACATCAATGTTAACATCATTATTTGCCTAAATTTTTCTAATCATTAAATCCATGGTAGCTTTTTTCTCAACAACAATATTCTCCTTTTTTTTTAACAAAATAGTTTACAATAAAGAATAAACAACTCAAAACGAACTGCAAGAAACAAAAAAAAAGGATCATAAATTAGCAACAACATTACCAACATAATCTATTATCAATAATTAAAAGAAAACATAAATATCAACTAATCTTAAAGCCTTTATAACAACCTCTATGAGCCAGATCACTGAATCAAACATAAGAATAACATCAACTGTACAAAATAACATTAACTTGAATGGATTTCATTTTTTCATTCTTATTTTAACTTTTAACATTTAACTTTTTTATTAATGAGAAGTATCTTCGTGTACCACTAGATTACATTTTAACCGGGTGCAAATTTTTTATGTTTACCATATTCAACTGTTAATACATGAGGTTAATCCTCTAAAAAGATCTTGAATGATCATCTTAGAAGTACCTAGCACATCGAGAATACAGCAGGGCATGCAAACTCAATGACATGAAGGTACATCTTTTTAAAGGCAAGAAGGTGGAAAATAGAATGGAAGACCACTTTTATTTCTAGATACTCTTTGGCAGCCATGGCAAGAAAGTGTGGATTTTGTGAGTTGGATACAATTTTTGGATTTGATTGTGTACAAGTTTTTTATTGCACACTAATAAAGTAAGCAATTTATAACTTTTTAAAAGCTCGTACATAAAAATAAAGTAAACACTTTCTGAGTTTGATTGTGTGCAAGCTTTTAAAAAAGCTTACACAAAATAATATTTATTCACTTTTCTGATCTACAATTCCATTTTCCACAATCTATACTAATATTCAATAATTTCTTCTAGATTTGATTGTGTATGCTAATTTTTATTTTAAACTATTTACGTCATTTTCCTGACCTACCATTCCATTTATTTTCTATGATGTGGGACATTTATGCTAAGTAGAATAATTTGATTCATGAAAGAAAGATTTAAACAGTGATGTGAACATCCAACGGCTCATAGTAGTCCAAGTTTGTGCAAAAGGCACGTGACACACTTCTAGCACTAAGATCGAACTGCCATGTGAACTCATAGTTGTAGACTTGTTATGGACAGAGAGTTTAGAATATTGGATTTGATTTGATTTGATTCACAAGAGTTTACTGTTCACTGTTCAGCAGTGAGTGTACGCTCTGAATTATCCTTCTGCATCGTCTTTGACAGTGTAGCTGTATTCCACTATCCAAGTTAGGTTTTATATTTTATTGAATAAGCTTTCTGTGGTCACATTTGCACGCCTTGAGCAAGCAATTATTATAAATTATTGCAACTTTATTCAATATTTAAAAAATACTAAAATGTTGGTGGTACAGATGTGCTCGAGTATCTAATGTAGCACAATTGTATGGTGTTAACTGCAAGCGCAACGTACACCATGGTTAATGGCGCAGTGGAGTTATGGTTAATGGTTCCTCGTCTTTCCTATTCCCAGCTATCACATCGTCTGTTGTTGATGTTGACGTTGATAAAAGTGCTTGATTATCAAGTGTAGCATACATGTGTGGCGTTAAACCGCAAGCACAATGTACACCGATAACATGGTCTATTGTTGATGTTGAGGCATCCAATCCATCAACTATGGGTGGTCTCATTGCATCCCATCATGCCTTGTAAAAGTTGTCTTGTGTTGATCCTTTGGTGCGATCTTGATCTGATTGTATCCGGAAAAGCCATCCATGAGTGAAAGCATAGCATGTCTTGCTGTTAGGTCCACTATTATGTCGATGTTGGGTAGGGGGAAGTCATCTTTAGGACATGCTTGGTTCAGATCTCTGAAGTCAGTACATATGCGAATGCCCCCATTCGGTTTACCGACAGGCACAGTATTGGAGATCCAATTGGCATAATCAATTGGTCTTATGTAACCAACATCCAAAAGTTTCTTAAGCTCTGCTTTGACTAGGACTACAATCTAGGGATGCATCTTTCGAAGCTTCTGCTTGACAGATTTAGCTCCTTCTGCCACTATGAGGTGATGCATTACTAAATCCGGATCGAGACCAGGCATGTCTGCATATGACCATGCGAAGTTGATCTGGCGTTTCTTGAAGAATTCAACAAACTTGGGCTACTCCTCTAGAGTCAAAAGAGATGCCAGATGTATGTGGTGAGGAGCTTCAGGAGTCCCCACATTGTATTCTTTGGTTTCCTCGATCAGAATCGTTGATCTGTCCTGCTGTGTACTAGAGGGGAGAATGTCAAACCCTTCATACTCAAGTGCCTCAGAGAGGTTTTCACCCTTGGATTCGCTCTTTCCTTTTACTTTTGAAGAATCAAATAGTGTCACAGTGTGGTTTTCACTGGAAGATCCATGTTTTATTGTTATATTTTTGCAGCTGAAAGGTTTGGCATCCGTCCCAAAGTATGTTGTGCTATTGAGTTCTATGGCGAATCCAGCTTTATGATCCTCGCTTGGTATGTTATCCCTTAATTCCAAGAAGTCAATGATTGTCTCATTGTTTTGGAAGTGGTCAAGGCATGGGGGGTTAGGTTGGTTCCACTCGATGAGTTCAGGATGGATAATTGGCATTATCGCATCGATCAGGTTAAGTTCATGAGATGTTTCAGTGAGGGTTAAGACATTATGGGTGAGGTTGTCGATGGTACTCTCCCTGTCAGAATCGGGCATAGGATGTGACATAGGGTCTGTGGAAGATGATTCTAGTTCAGGAACCCAAGTGGTCTTTATCTGTGCTTCTTCGTAAACAGGGATGTCTTTGCGAGGTGGAGGTAGTGATGTGTCTTCCTCATCTGAAGTATTCAGGTTTACTGAATCAAACTCCCACTCGTGTGAGTCAGTTTCTGAGTCACTATCCATGATCTGGTTTTTATAACATACTAGGATATTGTTTGAGCTAAATACTGTAGGTGTGATCGGCTGATGTATCTTTGTAGATGTAACGATCTGTGCTGCAGGAAGAATTATGGAGATCAATGAATCTGACATAGGAAGTACTGATGTTGTTGACTCTATTGCTTCTGTTGGAATTGTCAATTTTGTTGACACGGCTGGAAATTCAGATATAGTGGTTGCTGCTAAGGATGCTTTTGAGGTTATTGTTTTAACTGGTGGAGTGATGGGGGGTACTACTTTGATAATCAAAGGTGACCTCTTGGTAACAGGCTGATATAGCGGTTTGCTGGGTTTCCCTTTGAATCTGAGTTTAGGGAAGATCTCTTTTTGAAAGCCTAAGCCTGTGTTATCTTTAGACTTCATTTATGTCGGCAGTGGCTCATGTCGTCCTTGCTTGCAAAGTCCTAAGGCACTTTGACCATCATAACCCATTCTTTGCATAATGAGCAGGCCTTTTCCATATTGATCTGTAGGAAGCTTAGCTTGTGGGATGTCCATGGTGATAGGATCTTTATAGATCCATTCTGCTAAGTCCTCATCTTGGGTCTCTTCTTCTTGACTCTTTCCAAGGATGAAAGGTGTCAAAGTGCATGTTGGTGTGACTGCTGATGTATGGAGTACCTGCTGAGGTTTACCATGAGTTCTGGGAGAAGTGGGCATTTGTCCAACACAAAATAGTTGGCTTAGGTTGTATTCTGCAAGACCTTCCTCTGCGACTTTCATTTTGAGCTTCTCTTGCTTGGGTATAATAGTGTTCAAACTGGAAAGAGAGGCTGGACTTACATATGAGGTGGATGAGATGGCTTCTCTATTGTTGGGAACAGTAATATCTAGTTGATTTATGTTATGACAATATGCAAAAGGATTTGCATCGCCCAGGATTGTGATCTCTACACCGTTATGTGGGAACTTGATACATTGATGGTAAGTGGATGGAACGGCTTGCATGGCGTGTATCCAAGGTCTTCCCAACAATAAATTATATGGCAGAGGAAGGTCCAGAATCTGATATATGATATGCTTCACCACAGGGCCCACTCGGATTGGTAGCACCACTGCTCCTTTGGATGAGCGCTCTGCATCATCATAAGCTTTGATTGTGATCTTCTTGCGGAGATCCACTTATTCAATTGCATATCCCAGAGCCGTGACTAACTATAGTGTACAAATATTCAGGCCTGCTCCATTATCGATCAAGACTCGCTTGATCCTATGCTGGTTGATAAATCCTTCAATATGAAGTGAAGCGTTATGCGGTTGCTAGAAGGATGAATTGTCACTTTTGAAAAAAGTGAGACAAGGGGATGCTTTTAGAATTCCAACCATGGCTTGGAACTGATCTGTATTCAAGTTAGCAGGGACTGATGCCTCTTGGAGGGCTTGGTCCAAGATTGTTTTATGAGATAGAGACAGGCGCAATAGCTTTAAGATGGAGATAAGTGCGGGAGTTTTATTTAATTGATCCACAAGGTTATACTGCTTTGGGATTGAGGTGGTACCTTGTGAAGCTGCTTTTATGGTAACTTTACCGCGACGTGTAACAACATTGCACTCAGAATTGGGTAGATTTTTGATGATAATGGTGGCAACTTGTTCACTGACATCATATAGGTGATTTACCGTGTAATTATATGTTGCTTGCGTACAATCCGTGGTATCAGTGTTTCTTCTGGTATCATTTGGTGAACCCGATGTCAATCCAAGCACCCAAAAACTATTTATTTTTTACCAATAACATGTTTGAATGTTGAATTTGACACACAGGTTGCGCTTTAGCGCTATTGATCACATTGTAGCGCTATTGAAACTTGTTGTTATAGCACTATTGTTCTTACAATAGTGCTATTGTACCAAGTTTAGCGCTATTGACATTGTTTGAGCGCTTTTGACCTTGTTTTGGTGCTATTGACCATATGTTTGAGCGCTTTTGTCCTTTCTGTCAATATTGTTCTTTTAGCGCTTTTGTCATAGGAAAAACGTGCTTCTGTTAAACTAGCACTTCTGTTTTCACACAGACTAGCGCTATTGTAACAAAATGTTGTAAGGAAGGCCTTGTAATCAAAAATTTAGAATATTTTAGGCTTGTGGAAGCCCCCCTTAGGTATGGATTTTACTAACTGATTATTGTTTGTGCAGGTTTAAAACTCACCTCTTTAAAATCAAAAACTTTATTTTTGGTGTTTTAAGAATTGAACAAGCAACTTTCCCTTGCTTTCCAGTTAGGATCACTTGTTTTTGGTGCCTTTTCTTGCAAGTTAGGGGACACATTTTATTTGGTGCTTAAAATCAACAAGGCAAATTTCTTTCTTGCATCAAACTAAGAATTCACAATCAACTTGTTTAAATTTTGCAAAGCGATTTTCCTTCATGCATACGTGCTTCAATTTGAGTTGACCAGGATTTTAGATTCTAGTTTACTGAAACATATTGCATTTGAAGTTAAAAAGAACACCATGATTGTTGGAGCAACATCTCCAAATAGTTAGAACACATTGCGATGGCAAGTTAAAAAGAACAAGAGTTTTTCGTGTTTGGCACACTTGTGTAAAAGAGTTGGTCGAGTGGTCCTACTTCTAACACACACTATCCTCTCCCTTGGCTCTCGTGGTCCTAGGTGCAAGAGAAAAGTGTTAGTAACACTCAAATTTTATCTTTTTAAGAGAGGCCTACCAAGGGATTGATACTCTTGGGAAAGACCTCACGCGATAAATCCTTCGAGCCGCTATAGAAATTAGGTGAGAGCGAAAGTTGTAGCCTTGGGTATAGTTGTTCCTACAATGTAACTGGCTGAAAGGACAAATGGGCCCCACCACTGGTTACAAGGCTCTTAAGTGAGTCACTACAGAATGAACTTATGTCCAAAAACATCGAACATTACTAAACACCTTTAAGTAGTAGCCCACCCGTTCTATTGATTGAAGATATTTGTGATATAATTTAGTGCAAGAGCATAGATGGTTTTGCTCCCAAGATACTCACCATACATATTTCCTTGAGTAGAAACATAGCTTTTTGAAAAGTCACTTGTGGCTTGATAAAAGTGGTGACTCCCCCATCATAGGGATCATCTATTTGTTATGTTCATGCAAGACTTAGTATATCACATCATTACCTACCATGGTGGGATTCATAAGGTATGTAGTACCAAAGTCAAAGAAATATCAAGATGTGGGCTAAATTTAACGCAACTAGCCATTTGATCTTAGGGATAAAAAGTGTTTGAAGTGTTTTCATTTTAGTCAAGACCAAGTGCAAATTGAGCCAACTTCAGGCTTTGGAAATACACCTTAAAATACATTTAAAAGGTCATAAAAAGTCCAAAGATTGGGTTGATCTAGACCCATACTCATTTGTGCCTTTTTAGGCAACAATCTTGTGTTTATGTGCTTGCTTTGTTTTCTTGTCAAAGAAATATCAAAAATCAGTTCCAAAAACAAAGTGATTCATCCAACATAAACATTTTCAAATACCAAACAAAGATCCAAAACAAAGAGCAAGAATATCAAATTTTATGACCATTCTTCATGTCTTGAGAAAGAAGAATATTCATCAACATGTCAACTTGAAAAGAAGACCATTAAGTTCAAAGGCTTTAATCAAAAGGAGGAAGTTCTTCTACCTTAATAGACAAATCTTTGTCTCTCATAGAGCCTTCTTACATCATATGCATCTTTACCTTCAAGGGAAGTCAAACGAATTTGATCAAGAGTCATTGAACCATAGAGCTTTTATGCAATATAGAGCTTTGAGTTATCACAAAAACAAAGGAGGTAAGATCAATCCTGCTTTCTTTCCCAACATTTGTATCACTTATAACTCAGCTAGGGAAGAACCACCAACCCCTGAGCAAGAAGAGGAAGAGTTTGTTCCTTTTGTTACGCAAAGTTTCTATTGAAGTTAAACATTTCATCCATCATCCCATATCATCTCATTCATTTCAACTTTCAAAACACCAAGAGGTTTTTATCCTAAGTTCTCTTTAGATATTGCTTGAATCAAACACAATTCATCGCTTTTAGAGTGTCTCAACATCTAGGACAAACTCATCCTAAAGAGGCATTTCTGCACAAGTTAAAACTAGTCTTTGAGTGAATCCTCTCATTACTAGGTAGTTGAATCTGTAACACATCTCAGATTCCTCTAAACCTTATCACATCAAACTTTGTCAATCAAATACAACAAGCAATTCCAGAAAGAACTTTGGTAATATCTACCTTTAGTGTTAGAAATTCATATGCAAAAAACTCCACCAAACATAAATATTTCATTTCATCAACAACTCATCATCATTTTCACCCAACTTCAACAAAAACTTGTAAACAAAATGCCTCCTACCCGAACATGGTCAAGACAACAAGAAATGAAAATTGAGGAAGAAGAGGAGGAAAACATCAATGAATTCCAAGAAGCTCTTGGAGGAAACATGAATGAAGAAAATCCAAGTACTCCTACTCCTGTAGCAATAGAAAGGGCACAACACAACCCTCTCTTTAATAGACTTTTTGATGAAATACTCAAGAGCAATGCTGATGAACACTTCTTGAGACTTGCTCAAGAGGGAGCCAAACTACCCTCAGACTTTGATGTTGAACAACTACGACAAGCATCAGAATGCCAAAGTCATAATGAGGATGAAAGAAGATGAGATCCCATCAGATATAACATTCATCAAGGTAATCCACCACCACCACCTCCTCCTAATGATATAGACATGTTGCAGCAACAAGTCGAAAGTCTTGCCCAACAACTTCGCAGTCGTGTGAAAACAAACCAGTTTTCACTTGATGAAATTTGCCCATATCCCTTTGATAGAAATCTTCATATGCCACCTTTTCCACGAGGGTTCGAAACACCCAAGTTAAAAAAATATAGAGGAAAAGGAGATCCTCGTGATCATGTTCAAGAATTCCATTCAGCATGCCTCGAAGTGGCATACAAGGATACATACCTAATGCAACTCTTTCCCCGGAGTTTGGGAGGAACAACCACATCATGGTTCTCTCGGTCACCAAGTGGCATTAGGACTTTTGAGGAACTAATCCAAAAGTTCCTATCGCATTACTCACACAACATTGAAAGGGATGTCACAACAGCAGATATGTGTAACACTAAACAAAAACCAGGTGAACTATTCTGAGTCTTTCTGCAACAATGGCGTCAAATGTCTAGTAGACGTTCACTTCAATTGCCAAAATAGGAATTAGTGGAAATATTTATTTCCAACTTAAAAAATGAAATGGAATTTCACTTGGACCTCAAAGACACAGATTCCTTCAATGACATGATCACAAAAGGTTTAAAGTGTGAATGGGTTCTGATCAAAAAAGGGCTGATCAAAATCTATAATGAGCCAAAAGATGCCCTGCGTCCATGCTTCAATAGTGACAAACCAAACTTCTGGAACAAAAACAAGAATGTCGTCAATGATGGGGTTGTGGATGCAAGAACTATCAAAAGTGCACAACCTATGGTTTGGTTTGTAGGACAGAATCCCCCACCCCAAACTAACACAGTGGCACATCCAAATCAAGGGCGCATTACATCTCAGGATGAACCCAGGCAGCATCAACAAAAACCCAAGAGAACATACACTCCCTTAGGGGAACCCATCGAAACTGTGTTACGTCAGTTGATTTCTCAGAATCTGGTCACCTTACCCAGAACATCAAATTATGAACCTCAAGTCAAACCCGCATGGTGGAGAGATACTGAGCACTGTGATTTCCATCAAGGAAAAGGACACAAAACCAGTAATTTTCACAGAGTAAAAGATCTTATTCAAGATCTTATTGACCGAGGTGATATTGAAATTGAAGGACATGACCCAAAGACAACAAACAAAGATCATCAAATGTTCAAAAATCCACTTCACATCACCAAATGATGCTCTGCAAAAAGGGAAGGTTAGCTGATGATAAATAACACACAAGACAAGAAACCGTTAGTGTTAATCAATCAAAAAACTAATCTAAACAGGCATATCAAAAGAGATGTCAAAAACATGAGAGAATATTTAGCTACGAAAGTAAATATGATGAGGCATCTCCAAATGCCTCCTAACATGCTATTGGCTCCTTCTCTTTTGTTCCTCTTCTCTCCAAGTTCCAAACTAGTGTAGCTCTCAGCAGCTTTTTGCACTATGGATGCTTATGGAGGATTGAGATTTGAGGTATTTGCTCTAAATATGAATGAAAAGCTAATACTAAATGCTATAGATACTAAGATGATTTGTTTTAAACCAAAATGACAATTTATGAGGTATTTATGCTAAATGCTCTCTAGAATTCACTATAGCTTAAATGCATACAAGTTTTCAGGATCTGGATTATGAAGAAATGGGCTCTATTTATAGGAAAAATGGAGCAATGGATGGTTGAGATTGAGTAATCTCAACAAGGGTCAAGATTGAATGATATTCAATCCATGTGAGGGCTTTCAACCCAATCCCAGGATGACAAGTGTCAATATGAGATAGGTTGAGAGGAGAGGGAAGAAGCATTAAATGCTTGACATGACCTGGGAGTCAACTTGGGGGTTAAGGTCAAGGTTGGGTTGAGTGAATAAATTCTTTATTCAAAGAATAAAGCTTTTATCCAATGGATAAACTCTTGTGCAAAGGTAGAAGGGATAACCATGGTCAAAACAATAAATGCTTGAGGAGACACATGAGTGCAAGTGGAATTAACCATAAATGGTTATGTAAGAACCATTAGTGGTTTGGAAGACTTTTGGAGGTTAAATTGTTGAGCACACAAAGCATTAATTGCTTTTCAAAGACTTTGGGGTCTTTGAGAAGTGACTCCAAGTTGCTTAGGAATGTGACAATAATTAGGGGATGGATTAGGTTAATTAGGAAGGGTTTAGAAGAATCTAGAAGGGGGTTTAGGAATGCAAGTGGATTTGGTGGGTGAGGGAAAATAGGATTTTAATTAAAATAAAATTTATTTATTTCAATTTGTGTGTGCAAGTTGCATTTGTAGGAAAATGCAAGTGGTGGGGTTAAAATGATTTAAATAAATGTTAATTTATTTAAAAGAGGAACAAGGGGGATTTAATTAAATAAATAGATTTTATTTATTTAATTGATTTGAATTTGGTTTAATGAATTAATTAAAATAAATTAAATAATTTATTTAATTAATAGAAGAATGTTTGGAGATAAATTAATTAAATATTAATTTAATTAACTGGTGGCTAGTGGATTTTTAATCAAATAAGTAGCAATTATTCACTTAATTAAGTTGGATAGATTTGTGTGACTACAGAATGCACCCTTGTTCTATTTAATACTCTTGTTATGTGGATTACTCAATAGACTGACATAACTTAAATATGATAGCAATGATAAGATGATCAAAATAGTAGCATAATTGTGATGGCACAAGATTAGATGATATGGATTGATTGACAACCTATAGATATAAAAAATTTAAGATAAAAATCAATAACTAGAATAAAGAGGCTAAATAGAGAACCTAGATTGATTAAGGATTAGGGTTAAGCTCAAAGTTGTAGTCATGTGACCAATGTTCCATGAGAAATAAGATCTAGGGCTTGAGATAAGGTTAGGGTAACATTCTTATAGGAATGGCCATGATTAAGAGGTTTAGTTTGAGATGGATGGATACAATATAAAGTTAGTTTGACTTTTGGATAGTTACCTAGGTTCAATGAACGAGGACAAGGCTTAGTTAGACATGTGAAAGGTGTTGGATATTAGAGTTGTTGGAATGTGTTGTTGTCATTGAAGTCAAAATATTTCTGTGTTCTTGTGCTTCAGTGTTGCAAAGAGTTGGTTTGGTTGGTATATTGTAGATATGCTGATACGGATTTAAGGATTCAGAGATTAGTATCTTCAGTTGATTCAACATGAGTTTTAGTGTTCTGGAAGGTGATTTGATCAAGTTATGTGGTTCGGTGTGATGACTGGTTTTTCTGTTGGTTCTGTATTGCAAAGTTATAATTTCTAGTTTGTATTGCTCTGAAATTGAATCATTACATGTTGAGTAGATTTTGGAGTTTTTGGGACGTTCATGTGTGTCCTTAGTCCAAGTGGTTCATAATTTGAAACTTCACAAGCATATCTTTCAGTTTGTCAGTAAGTTATGTTGGTGTTCTGGAGCTCCGGGAGGGAGATGATGATGATTCTAGTAATTTGAGTTGTTACGGTTGTTGTAGTGGAATTCACGTTGCGTTTTGATGTTTTTTCGATTGTGTTCTATTCATGTTGATGGTCCGCATTGATCATTGTGCACGCTATTGAAGATTTTATTGGTTCGATGGTATTCTTCATGTTATACGACCTTATGTCCGACATGATGATTCTTGCATGTTGTGATTATCTTGGTGAGATATTCGATGGTGTTGCATGTTCAAGGTTTTTGATTTAGGTCCATGCTATATCCTTGCCAACATTGTATTGGTTCACATATTGATTTATGTATCATATGATGTAATTTTGTAAATAGGTCTTATGAGTTGAGCCGACCTTGAAATTAAGGTTGATGATTTGTATAAATAAGTGTAATAATCATGTAAGATGTGTGTCTGCATTCTTTGAGAGTGTTGTATGTGCAAACAATAGAATTGATCTTTCAGAAGTGTGAAGAAGAGCATACAAGTGTTGCATAGCAGACAATGTGCTTAACTAGAACTGTGATCAGGCATTTGGAGATGTTATTCTTTCAGTTCATGTAATCCGAATTGTTGTTCGATCTTCATAAGGCAGTGTGCCTTCCCAGGGTTGTAGCCTTTTGTTGTTTTTGAGTAGTGAGCTCTAGGCAGTGTGCTTGAATGCATGTGCATTCCCCATTGTAATATTTACACATGTTATTGCATAATATTATCATATTGTGGGTACGTTTCCACGGTGGTTTTTCCCTTGACCAGGTTTTCCACATCAAAATTCTATGTGTTATGTGTGTTGTTGATGTGGTGTTTATCTTTGTTATTGTTGTTATTGATCAGATCTTAAATTGAGGTTAATTTGTTTATGTTTTCTGAAAATTGATTCACCCTCCCCCCCTTCTCAATTTTCCTACATTGTTGTTGCCAACATGGACAAGGTAGGACATTTGTCACATGACTATGAATTTAGATTATGATCCATGTGAACAAGTTGAAGGGATATGACTGAATTAACAAGGATAAAGGTAAATTATGGAATTTTTACAATTATTTAAATAAAATAATAGCATGAGGGCTTCACTTAGTGAACCTAGGTTATAGCACATGTGTTCATGGCATACTAAATAATCCCCCTATTTTCAAAAAAATTACCCTAAACTCCTTTTTTGTCACCCCCTCCCAATACACAACATGAATTAAAAGCCCCCCTATTTTCATCAAATATTGTATTATTTCATAGCCGGAATTAAAAACCCCCCTATTTTCACTGATAGGCAATATATTGCACCCTCATTTTTGGGATATTCAAAACGCCAATATGAATGCACATGATATAATATTCCCTAGCCACTGAAGCCCTCGTGAATAAAGGATAGTAATTTAATTAATGGGATAGGATAAGGGTATTTAATAAATAAATATTTATTTAATTAAGGGTATTAAGGTAGGATGGAAATAAATATAGAATTAATTAAATAAATAATAAATATTTATTTAAATAATGCGTTAGAATAGGCCAAAATTATGTGTCTAGATAAGGCACAATTTTAGGTGTAAATACATAATAAATTATGGGTGGGAGGAGATTCTAAGCTAGTCATAAGGGCTTTTGAAATTGGAGACTAGAGTTTGTAATAGTGGAGGTCATTTGGACATGACTAGATGGTTTGAAGGTATTATTTTTATGATTAATGCTTCTCGATTTGATTGTGTTATTTTTTGCATCAAAGTTTTGGATCACTCTATGTGATCCATCATCAGGATGAATGAGTGCAATCAAAGTAAGATAAGAAAGAATCAGAATTTAACAATTAAAAAAAGTTGAGGGAACAAGGGATGAAACACCAAATGAGTTCAAAAAGACTAAACCAAGAATAGATGAGATGAGTGAGAAAATAAAGATTAAAAATGAAAAAAAAGAGAGGTAAAAAATAAATTAAAATAACATAAAAAGGACACAAGAAATAACAAATAAAGGGTAAGAAAAGGAAAAATAAGAAATCAACTAAAAAAGAGGGGGGTCAATATTGGTAGAAAAGGTAACTAGGTGGTGTTACAAGTGTGGTTGTCATTGTAGCAAAAGATCGACCTACTAATGTCTAATACAACCACTAGACTTAGAGAATTCATAGGAGGCAGTTAAGCCATGTCACAAACCCGAGCTCTGTGTTGCATAGGACAAGGAGACCAAGGGCACACACCTTGCAACAATCCCCCCCAGTGCAAGCGAGGGGTTTGAACTTGTGACCAAGCTCTGATACCACTTGTTACAAGTGTGGTTGCCATTGCACCAAAAGATCGACCTGTTAATGTCTGATACAACCGCTATACTTATAGAATCCACATGAGACGGTTAAGCCATGTTACAAACCCGAGTGTTGCACTGCACAACACAAGGAGACCAAGGGCACACACCTTGCAATAGGTGGCAGATTGGGTTGCCAATAATGATGTGGGACTAAGAGATATGAGAAGATTTTCTTTTGAATGTTGGTGGGATAATTTCTTTTCTCAACCTTTGAAATGCATGCAATCCGATATTAAGGGGCCTCCTAAACAATAATAAGTTGTTTTTGTTGGCATTTGCATGAAGATTGCATTAATGATTTGTTATGTTCTCATTGATGTCAATTAACCGGTAATGTATTTGTTATAATATTGTTTTGTAACTGGTAGGAAGAGCTAGTGAAAGGAATTGTAACCGGTAGGTAATTTTGTGGAGTGAACCGATATTGCTAAGTATTGAAGAGTTGAACCAGTAAACCCTACCTTTTTTCTTGATAAACCCTAACCGATTAAGTTTCGTGAATTGGTTATATTGGTTTATGATCTGATGATGAGCAGTAATGATTATGAAACGTACAGATATTATATGAGGAAGAGTTTCAAAGTATTTTGGGCTCATCGAGTTAATGTTTTTATCTTGGGAATGAGCAAGTATATTGCATGTAATGCAAAGCGCGTGATGAGTTACTGAGTTCGATGAAGCGGTGATCAAGGAGCCATCGAGGCTTTCTTGAATGATGTGCAAAGATTGTTATGTAATCCAATGGTCATACCTGAACCGACTTGTTTGTAATCTCTATGAGAGAATTAGGTTTTTGTTGCGTTACCGACCTAATTGATTTGTTTATAAGGTTGATGATTTGTTTTGTTTAGAGAGTTGGCAAAGTTGAATTGAGTGTGTAGTTGTTGAACCAGATGATGTATCTACAGTTTGTGTAAAAGCAAATAAGAGCATGAAAAGGATCTGAACAAGCAAGTGTAGTGCTATTCTATCAAATCAGCGAACTCCTATTGTTTTCTAACAATTACAGTAGTAAAAGCCCCTAACCGGGTAAGTTGTAACAAGCTTTGTATTATTCAAATCCTCTAACTAGGTGGTCCATTAGCTTGGATTTTAAATCCTTTACCAAGGTTACTCCTCACAGGGTATTGCTTCTAACAAGGCATTATAGTTAATCCCTTAACCGGGTGGTCCCTAACAAGATTTGTTCTTAACAAGACTTTTTGTAAAAGCTTTACAAGCTTGGCTCCTAACAGGGCAAACTTTAGAAGAGTTCAGATAGTTATCTTGTGAGTCTCATCTCACCATGGTTTTTCCCATTTGGGTTTCCACGTCAAAAATATTGTGTCAAGTGGTGAATGTTTTTGTGGTTATGTTTCTATGGTTGAATTTCTTAACTACTTAATCCACTTTGATAAGTCATGTTAACCAGCAATGATCTAAAATAAGGTTTTACTTATGTCAAGTAAAAGTATTTGAATGTTTGAGAGTTTCAAGTTGTTTACTATTATCTATTGTAGCAATCAACCAGTTTATCTTGATAGTTTATTCTTACAAAGATATTGCATTTATAGTTCAGTGGTTTAACTTGTTAGTTTCAAAGTTTACTTTGAGAAGTTGTTTCTGAGTAAGGTGAAAGTTTATCAGTTTTTCTATCTACTGATTCACCCCCCCCTCTCAGTAGTTGACCGGATCCTTATTCTTTCATCATACCATCAATTGGTGTCAGAGCACTTCTAAGGTCCTCTAAGGTCTAAGCCTAATATCTTGAGGTAAAGATCTTGTTGAACATGACGAAGAAGGAAGGTTTGAAGTTTAATAGAGAGAACTACAAAATATGCAGTGACAAAATTAAAATTTATATCAAGAGTCTTGGAAATCAATACCGGGAACATGTTAATACTCAATATGTTGCACCTAGTGGGATTATGACTGATGATCAGAAGAAAGAGCAACAAGAAAATAACCAAGCACTGGAAGCTATTATTAGTTCTTTGTCTGATGTAGAATATGTTGATGTTCATGGTCTGGAGACTGCACATGAGCTATGGAAGAAACTTGAAGAGATTTTTAGCAATGATGAACATGTGAAGATTTCCAAGGAAGAGAGTCTAAGAGGAAAGTTTGATGACATGCAGATGGCTGAAGGTGAGAATATCCAACAATATGGTCAGAGGATAAAAAAGATTGTTGGAGAGATCAAGAGTGTTGATGGTAAAATGGATAATGCCACAATGGTTATTAAGGTGTTGAGAACCATGTTACCGATCTACGCTATCCGAGTTACAACCATTTAGGAGCTAAAGTGAATTGACAAAACCAAGGTAACCCTTGACTCCATCATTGGTAAGCTTACTACACTTTTGAATTAAATGGTTATGATGGTAGTATTCAAAAATTTGAATCTGCATTTAGAGCTTCAATTTCGAACCCATCTATGAGGAAAAGTAGAGATGTCAGTCACTATCATGAATCTAGATCCAGTAGAGAAATTGATGACGAAGACAGTTTGGTTGAGCTTGAAGCATTGTTGGCCAAGCGATTGCCCAGAGGTACCGTTAAATATAGAGGTAAATTACCTTTGAAATGTTTTGCATGCAACAAGATTGGACACATAGCTTCTAACTGTCCTAATGGTGATAATAAGCACAAGCAAGAGAAGTTCAAGAAGTACAAGAGAAAAGGAAAAAGAGAATGTCTTATTGCAGTTGATGGTGGTATCACTGATGAGGAATCTGAAGGTGATGCTAATGAAAACATTGTCTTTGTAGCCATTAAAGAGGAGACATCCGATCAGAAAGCTTTAGTTTCTTGCATGGATAATTTTGATGATTGGATTATTGATAGTGGTTGTTCACATCACATGATTGGTGATCGGAGAAAATATCTTTCTTTGAAGGAATTTGATGGCGGACTTGTAAGATTTGGTAATGACTCACCCTACATGGTTAAAGGTAAGGGAACTATTTCTCTTAATGGGAAGAGTTGTGCAGATGATGTCTATTGGGTTGAAGGTCTAAATCATAATCTTTTGAGTGTTGCTTAACTCAATGACATAGGATACCCATTGGAGTTTAAGAATGGTATGTGCAAAATCTATGGGAACAAAGGTGAACTGATTGCAATCGGTAAGAAGACTCAAGGTAACCTATTTCACCTGAATCCTAAAGTCAAAAACTATTTAATTGCTAAAATGGGATGATTGTTGGCTTTGGCATAGGATATTTTGTTATTTAAATTTTGATAACATTGTTAAAGTGAGTAAGTCCAAGACAGTGAGAGGTTTGCCTCAGTTGGATGTACTGGTTAATGCTCTATGTAAGGAATGTCGGTTGGGAAAGATGACATCCTCAAATTTTAAGAGCAAGTCTTTTTCAATGGAACATCTGTTAGATTTGGTTCATATAGACCTCTGTAGACCAACAAAGACTAAAAGTATTCAAGGTGATATATATTTCATGATCTTCACTGATGATTGCTCAAGATGATGTGGGTCACATTCTTGAAGGATAAAATAGAAGCATTTGGTAAATTCAAGGCATTGAGAGCCTTAGTTGAAAAGGAGAGTGGTAAGAAGATAAAGTATCTGAGGACTGATCAACGCAGTGAATTTACTTCTAAGGAGTTCACTAGATATTGGGAAGAGAATGGTATCAAACGACAACTTTCTGCACTGAGGATACCACAACAAAATGGTATTGCAGAGAGGAACAATCGATTAGTTGTTGAAGCTACTAGGACGATGTTGATACAAGGAGGTGTAGCAAAAACCTTTTGGAGAGAAGCTGTCATCACAACTATCTACACAATGAACATGATTTTGGTAAAAAGAGGCAAGGATAAGACTCCTTATGAATACTGGTATGGTAGATCACCTAATGTTGGTTATTTCAAGATATTTGGTAGCAAATTATTTATTAAGAGAGGTGACTATATTAGTAAGTTTGAGGCTAAAAGTGAAGAAGGTATATTTCTTAGTTATTCCACCAAGAGTAAAGCCTACAAATGCTACAACAATCGGACATAGAGAATCATTGAGAGTGTTGATGTTTGAGTGGATGAGTATCCCAAAGTCTCAGGGGAAGCCAGTGTGGAGAAAATGGATGAAGATCCTTGCATTTTGTTTTTGGAACCAAAACTTGTGAAACCTGTAACCGGTAAAGTAAATGTTGATGTACGAGTTCAACCGGAATGAGTAGACTCAGAAGAAGATGATGATAATGAAGAAGATTAACCTAAAGAAAATGATCATGTTATTCTAAGGTATGTGAGACTCAATCACAATCCTGACAAATTTTTTGGAGATAAGGATGCTAGAGTACTAACCCGAAGAAGAATTAGAGATAATTCTTGCATGATCTCCACTATTGAGCCTAGAACTGCTAAGGAAGCATTTGGAGATGATCATTGGGTCAAAGCTATGGAGGAGGAGCTTGATTAAATTGAGAAGAACAATACATGGACCCTATTACCCCGAACGGCGAATAAAAATGTGATGGGTACTAAGTGGGTTTTTAGGAACAAGCTACATGAAGATGGTATAGTAGTCCGAAACAAAGCTGGATTGGTTTGCAAAGGTTATGCACAAGAAGAAGGAGAAGATTATGTTGAGACTTTTGTACCAGTTGCTAGACTGGAAGGTTTCATAACTTTACTGGCTTTTGTAGGTCATAAGGGATTCAAAGTATATCAGATGGATGTGAAGTCTGCATTTTTGAATGGTATACTGGAAGAAGAAGTATACATTGAGTAGCCAGATGGTTATGCCTTAACTGATAAAAAAGACATGGTAGGTAAGTTGCACAAGGTGCTATATGGATTAAAGCAAGCACTAAGAGCATGGTATGAAAGACTTCATTCACACCTGATGAAGATAGGTTTTTAGAGAACTAGTGAAGATAGTAACATACATCTCAAATCTGAAGGAGATAAGATACTGGTTAGTGAAGTGTTTGTGGATGATATCATATTTGGAGGAAATGATGACATGAGAAATGACTTTGTAAATGAAATGAAAAGTGAGTTTGAAATGTCTCTAGTGGGAGAGATAAAAAAAATCATAGGTTTGCGAATACAACAAATGAAGAGTGGTATTTTCATTACATAGTCTAAGTATGCGAAAGAGGTATTAAAGACATTTGGTATGAGTGACTGTAAACCAATTGGGACACAGGTCAATGATTGGAAAATTGCACTATGTTGTTCACAGCAGATCGAATATAGCTCATGCAGTTGGTCTAGTTGCTAGATTTCAGAAGAATCCTAAGGAAACACATTTGATAGCAACCAAGAGGATATTTAGATATTTGAAAGGTACTGTTGACTATGGATTATGGTATCCATATGAAGGAAACTTTGACTTGAAGGTGTATACAAATGCAGATTGGGTAGGTAATGTTGATGATCGGAAAAGCATAACTGGTGGAGCATTCTTTCTGGGAGGAAGACTTGTTTCATGGGGTAGCAAGAAACAGAGTTGTATTTCATAGTCTACTGCTGAAGCTGAGTATGTTGCTACTTATATGAATTGTACCCAGACTATCTGGATGAGGCACATTTTGGAAGGTTTCAGGATGAAGTTTACAGAACCTGTAAAGATCTTATGTGATAGTACCAGTGCCATAAATATTTCAAAGAATCGGTAATGTATTTGTTCTGTTGTCATTGATGTCAATTAACCGGTAATGCATTTGTTATAATGTTGTTTTGTAACCAGTAGGAAGAGCTAGTGAAAGGAACTGTAACCGGTAGGTAAGTTTGTGGAGTGAACCGGTATCGCTAAGTATTGGAGAGTTGAACTAGTAAAACCTACCTGTTGTTTTGATAAACCCTAACCGATTAAGTTTCATGAATTGGTTATATTGGTTTATGATCTGATGATGAGCGGTAATGATTATGACACGTATGCATATTATATGAGGAAGAGTTTCAAAGTGTTTTTGGCGCGTTGAGTTAATGTTTTTATCTTGGGAATGAGCAAGTATATTGAATATAATGCAAAGTACGTGATGAGTTATTGAGTTCGATGAAGCGGTGATCAAGGAGCCGTCAAGGCTTTCTTGAATGATGTGCAAAGATTGTTATGTAATCCAATCGTCATACATGAACTGACTTGTTTGTAATCTCTATGAGAGAATTAGGTTTTTGTTATGTTACCGACCTAACTGATTTATTTATAAGGTCGATGAGTTGTTTTGTTTAGAGAGTTGGCAAATTTGAATTGAGTGTGTGGTTGTCGAACCAGATGATGTATCTGCAGTTTGTGTAAAAGAAGATAAGAGCATGAAAAGGATCTGAACAAGCAAGTGTAGTAATATTCTATCAGATCAACAAACTCCTGTTGTTTTCTAACAATTACAATAGTAAAAGCCCCTAACCGGGTAAGCTCTAACAAGCTTTGTGTTATTCAAATACTTGAACCAGGTGGTCCATTAGCTTGGATTTTAAATCCTTTACCAAGGTTACTCCTCACAAGGCATTGTTTCTAACAAGGCATTATAGTTAATCCCTTAACCGGGTGGTCCCTAACAGGATCTATTCTTTACAGGACTTTATAAAAGCTTTAACAGGCTTGGCTCCTAACAAGGCGAACTTCAGAAGAGTTCAGATAGTTATCTTGTGAGTCTCATCTCATTGTGGTTTTTCCCATTTGGGTTTCCACATCAAAAATATTGTATCAAGTGGTGAATTTTTTTGTTGTTATGTTTCTATGGTTGAATTGCTTAACTACTTAATCCACTTTGATAAGTCATGTTAATCGACAATGATCTAAAATAATGCATTACTTATGTCAAGTAAAAGTATTTTAACATTTGAGAGTTTCAAGTTGTTTACTGTTATTTTTTGTAACAATCAACTGGTTTATCTTGACATTCTATCCTGACCTAGATATTGTATTTATAGTTCAGTGGTTTAACTTGTCACTTTCAAAGTTTACTTTGAGAAGTTGTTTTTAAGCAAGGTCAAAGTTTATCAGTTTTTTTATCTGCTATTTCACCCACCCCCCAACTCTCAGTAGTTAACCAGATCCTTATTCTTTCATTATACCATCAGTTTTGGTATCATTGATTACCATGTAGCTCTATTCATTATACATGGGCATGCGATGGTACCATTCCATGAGTAGTGGCTTGGGCATTTGTTTATCCACTTTCATATGTTTGCTTTTTGTTTTTGCAAGCATCTCTTGAGTTCTTTTAGCTAGATACCTTTTTTTTCTTTGCAATTTTATGTTAGGAAAATGTGTAAAGGAGAGTTTGTTTATCTTTTGTAGTCTTTAGTTTGTTTGTCCATATATTCATTCGACCTTGACATCGATATATGTAGATTGTTCCTTTTTGGTTCATGAATCTTAAACTAGGGCTTTTATACTTTAAAAAAGTTTTTTTGTTTTAAAATTTAATATTAAAATTAATTTATTAGTTAATAATGTGATAAATAATTAATTTTAAATTAATTAAATAATAAATATTATTTAATAATTTAATTATGACATATTAATAAACTTAAAATAATATTTTTTAATAGATTAAGATATTGTGATTAACAACATGAAGTCTTACAAAAATTAATTAATATAGATGATTTTAGTGTTTACATTTTTTTTAAAATTAAAATTTTATAAATATTTTTCTACTAATATATTTTTATATTTCAAAAATATATTATTATAAAATATTTTAAAAATTAACTATTATTGTCTAATATGTGAATAGATCATTATTGTCTTATATGTGAATAAATCAATTATTTTTTATTAATGGTAAAATAGGTTTTCAAGGGACCTAAAACCATGTACTAACAGATTTAGCCGGTATTCAAAACCCTTGAAAAGAACATTGCTAAAAGAAAAAACACATGCAAACATCACCCAACAAACAACAAAACAAGCAAGTTTTGAAGGGCATCTAAAACCATAAATGATAGCAGGTTTCAAAGGGTACCTAAAACCTTAAACAAAACACTAAAGGAGCAAAAGATGGAAACTAAACCATCTTTGAAACCTTCCAACCACTATGATCACCCTTAACCAAGAAATGGGAAGATTTATAGATATTAGGTCATGCTTTAGTAAACCTCTTTTCCTACGTTACACAACCACCCAAGATATACCATCCTTAGAATGTAAAGACCATGAAGAGGTAGGAGGGCAATTACCCTAGATCATATGTTAATGTGCTTTTATCTAAAATAAAAAAATTGTGTTTTGTAATGTTAAAGTATAAATTTTATAATTGAATATATTTTGAAAAATGAAGTATTAATCTAAGTGACTCTAAAGATTTAGCTCTTATTCATTCTTCACACCAATCCAAAAAATCATTAAATGGTCAATATATAAATTAAATGGTGAAGACTTCAGTCTTTCACAATATAAAAATTTGTCATTATTACATGTGTATTCATTTGAATTCTTTAATAAAATGTGTCATTAAATTACCAATTAATCCCCAAAATTTTATTGATAATTAACCAATTAATCAATGCCTAGATGTGAGAAATTTTGTGTTACTAATTTAAATACATCTATGAATCAATTTAGTGGATGCTAGATAGGGGTCAATTAGTAGCGGCTATATAGCCATAAAAATCACCAGGAATACATGTATAAAAAAGTGCATTGGGTGATGTTCCTCTTATATATCTTACTATTTATAAGGTTGCATAGCCAAATTATGTGGCCAAAATTTATGGTATCCATGTGGCAAAATATTTTTGGCAAGGAAACAACACTACACTGTAGTCACCCATGTGGCCTACATGAATTACTTATTGTAGCATCATAAATTTTCATTGGGCCAATTTACACCTCATGTTTTTGCCCCTGCTTTAGTGTTTCTCCCTCTCATCTCTTATCCGGGTCCATTTAGTTCCTCAACTCCAATTTTAATGCCAAACACCTACCAAATGACTCTCTGGAGGGGTGTCCTCTCTAGGCCTAAATTTTGGTCCCTGATTGAGGATGACCAGGGTGCCCAATTCCCTGGTCCCCCTCAATGGGGCCCAATTTTCAAGTGGAGGTTGGGACCCACCTCTCTAGCAAGAAATAAAATAGGTGGCTCCATATGACCGTTGGAGGTCGGCCTAATTGATAAATTGATCTAGATCCTCATATATAAAGACATTTGATCAACCTAATTTCATCCAAGCATAAGTATTCGACCTAAAGCATTCAAACATTAGGTAGATTGAGAGTTTAGTTTTGTTATAGTAAATGAGTAGTTCTCCAAACCCATACAATTCAGGGTCATTACTAACTTTGTAGTTAGTCCCTCTACTCACCAAAGGCAAGTAGTTGTGGATGAAATGAGAAATCTGGTGTACTTTCTTTTTCAAGGAATGTGTCTAGAACTTCTGTAAAGGATGTGATGGATATGGTGTTGGTGATATAGTATTTTGACATAATGAAAGAGATTGGAGTAGATTCTAAGTCTTCAAGAATATTTATACACCCATGGACTTGGTGCCCAAGAATATTAATCATGCAATCATAGTCATCTTTTCTTCACTTGGTAATAGATCGTCCAATTTGCCACCATTTTTACTTCTATAATGGTCATCATCATTGATGATCACCATCATATCCACCACCAAAGCCTAAGTATGAGCTAGGCTTGTATCCTCCAGATGAAGAAAGGGTACCATATTTATCTCTATTGGATACCACATGTCTCATTTCTTATACTTCTTCTTGTTTTTGGATTTGATGTATTAATTTTTTTTTGCATCAATTGATGTTTTGGATCACACTCTACAATCACATTTTTCGACTGCTTGAGCTCTCTAACATCTCGATGATGGATTAGAGAGTGTGATACAGAATGTTGATGCAAAAAAAATGAACACAATCAAACCCTAAAACAACAAGAAGTTACAATATGAATTGTGAAAAACTGATATCTTTAATCACTTCTTGTATTTTATCTTTGTCATTGAAAAGAGAGAATATTCTAATCCTTCTTTCTCACATCGATTTCCCAATCCTTTCTATTAGGTTCAAAAAAATTAAAATCTTAAAATGTGGAGATCGGGAAGGTGTGTTCATCAACATGTTTGGATCCATTTGCCACTATATATTCCAAAACAGTCAATGCATTATAAATATAACACCAAATTCCTAGTATCACCGATCCTTATGAGAGAACACCCATAACCATTTGGATTTATTTGAAATTCCTTGTAGTTGAGCAATCTTGGCCATAACTGTCCCAAGGTTCATTGCTTGTTGCAGTAAGTACCTTCTATTCGATTTCATGTTCTTTTTAGCTATCTACTATTCTGGTGATGATCACACTGATCACAGAGTATGGTATGAAACATTGATACAAAAAATTCTTACACAATAGAACCCATTAAAAACAAAAACTTCAATATCTTTAATCCAAAACTTTAAATAAATCCATTTTAGATATAGAAGTCCACAATAAACTCATTTAAGAATTTTGTCGAATAATTGGCTTGCATCTTCAATCCTTCTGTATTTATTTAGAATACATGTCAAGCAGTGAACTAGCAAGATCAACATTTAGGTAAAGTTTGATCATAACCATATATGCATGAATTTATCCTTCTTCTAATACGATAAAATTTCCAGCACATTCATAGAGAGTGCTCTTCCAAAAGTATCATGTCTTCCTTGTGCATTTAATGGAACGTCTTCCATGAATTCTTCACCATACCCATGACCTGCACATCCTAAAATCATAGGATTAGTATTATTTTTTGATTAATGTTTAAGATCATATTATGATCTATCATTAAGATAATTAGATAAATTATTTTAGAATTTTGTGAATTTAAGTATTGTATAATTTGAAAAAGATTCAACAAAATGAAAATAACAAATGTCAATTTTTTTGATAAATAACCTTATCAACTTCTTGAATCAAAATATTCAAAGTATCTGTTTGTATTACTATTTGTATTTTATATTTCTTCTTTCAATAAAAAAGCAAGTATCTGGACTACATGGTTTGAGCCCATTGTTTGAGAGGAATTGAAGCCTATTTTGGCATCAATAGTCCAAGATACTGACGTAAGTCAAGTCTCAATGCCTGTCATATTCAAAAGAAAGTATATCATGATAGAAGTGCCCAAAAATTTGGTATTCCTTATCAAGATGACTAAACATCAATTATCCTAGTGGCAATTCCTAGTTATGTGGAGTTCAATTTTTCTTCACATGGCTAGGCATAAAGGGCAATCCTGGTGAATAGTTTTGGGAGCATCTTTCAGGACAGTAATGGATGCCATCTTTTTTTATTGTTAAGTAATTGGTGAATGAATTAAGGTTTTCAAATAGTGTATGAGATCTATAGATAGTTAACAATAGAGATAAGTATAAAAGATAAACAAATAAACAAGATAAACAAATAAACAGACTGTCAAGATGAAATGATCAACAATCTTTATTATCCTCTCTTTTGTATATGTTGTCATTTATATTAGGTCTGTATTTAAATAATATTATGAAGGCTCTCAGCTCATGGTTGTTTCTATCATTTCATTGTGATCTCTAATTCTCAGTACCAATAGATAAATTTTTTTAAGAAGATGACACTAGATATGTTTGAAGATTATTTTGGAAATTAAGATAATATTACATAAATTTGTTTCTTCTTAAATGTTATCTTTTTCCAAAAGTTATATTTGACTGATTAATAGACTAGTTAATGTAGTCTTAAATATCACTTGGTGTTGTTTACTACATAAAATTAAATGTTTTTAAGGTGGATGTTTTTGGTTGAATTTCTCAATCTATAACACAAATTATTCTTTGATGTGACCAATACAAATGTTTGTTCTTGTAATATCTTCTTCATTTGTGGTAAAATAAACAACATCAATTAATAAGTAAATAAAAATCAATTAAACATATATGTATGTATGTATGTATGTATGTATGTATGTATGCTTGTATGCATGTATATGTGTCTGTGTATGTCTTTGTATGTGTGTGTGTGTATGTGTGTGTATGTGTATGTGTATGTGTATGTGTATGTGTATGTTTATGTTTATATATTTGTGTGTGTGTGTGTATACATATATATGTATATATACATATACATGTATACATATATACATATATATATATACATATATGTATACATGTATATATACATATACATATATACATAATTGAGATCAAATGACCTACATACCAATGAGACTCTTGCTGCAAGTATAAACTTAGTTAGACTAGTTTAACTTCCCAAGGGGTGTCCCATTGTTCTCTATCTCATAGGATCCCTAAAGCCAATGTTTTTCTCTCAGATCATTGGGCAAATGACTTAGGAATGACAACCACAAGAACAAGTGATATTGTGATCTATATGCATGAATGCATTCTAAGATCTAAATGATAGTTGAAACTAGGATGATTAAGCTAATATGAAGATAGTGATATGATAAAGAGATTAACAAATTATCCTAACATGATATACTAGTCTAGCATGAGTATTCTATGGTATGAAACTGCTTCAAAATGCTATGATGATATTCTGACAAACAAAGGCTAAAATGTTTAGTAAATTAGACTATAATGTGGATACATGAAGCTTGGATCCCCAAGAATGAGGAATGTGAGCTCTATTTATAGAGAAAGTAGGGCAATGGATGGTTAAGATTCAATAATCTTAACAATGGCTATGATTGAAAGTTATAAATCCATGTTTACAATTTTCACCAATGTAAATGGTGACAATTGTCAACAAGAGATTGCTTGAGAAGAGATGGTGGTTACCTTAGGAGGTAAGGTTGAGTTAACCATTAGTGGGGGACAAATTTGTAAGATTCTCTTCAAATTTGGGGAAGTTTTGTTGGATAAATAAAGTCTTTTATTCATTTAAAAGACTTTCTTCCAAATTTGGGGAAGGGATATGATTAAGTGGGTTAAGACTTAATTGATTAGGGTTAGATGGGTTCTAGAAGGAAATTAATCATGCAAGTGGATATGTTAGGAGAGGTCAAGTGGGAGAAAATAGGATTTCAATTAAAATAAAATTGATTTATTTCAACTAAAATAGATGCAACTTGCATAAATACAAGTGGGGGATTTTTATAAATAAATTTGATTTATTTATATGCAAGGGTCAATTTAATTAAATGCAAATTTAATTAAAAGAGAGAAAGGGTATTTAATTAAATAAAGTGATTTATTTAATTAAAGGCTAGAAAAAGATTTAATCAAACCTTAGTTTAATTAATAGGGTAGGCTAGAAGAAATGGATTTATGTGAATTGAATTAAATAAATTGAATAATTCATTTAATCAAATAAATGAAAATGAAAAAATTAATTAAATAAAATTTAATCAATAAGGGGATGTGTTTTAAATAAATATTAAATATTTATTTAGGAAGGTGGTCAGATTTATACGTCTACATTTTGCCCCTCTTTGAAGTGACATGTGTGCACATGTTGATTCAAAGAAAATCGTTGGATATACTTGCCAAAATTTGATTGATATGTTATTGTGTACCAAATGGTCAATATGATGCCTCAGATGTAGATTTGATAAATGATATCGATGATGCCCCCTCAGGAGATGAATCAAGGGGTTGTGCAAAATTTTTGTCAAATTTGTGATTGGTCGGTTTAATTGCAATATGATAATGTGGATGTTGTCGGATACGCAAGTTGATTCATCTCTCAAAAAAGATGTGGATAAGGTTAATGAAAAAAAAGAAGTGGAAAAAGATGCCCCACTGATTAACCCTAATTTTTGTTTTACCCTATTAAAAGGTACAAAGTGATTTTGAAAAGTCATTTGCACACTTGTCTTTTGTGAAGGTGACATTTGGAGCTCTGACCATGATGTTGTTCCCATACTCATCTCACTAATTCGAGTGTGTCAGGTGACATCAGAGACCCACCACGTATGGCCCACTAGTAAGTGGTTCGAACCCCTATCTTGTTTTATTGTTTTTGTCGATTTTGGTCATGTTTTTATTTTTTTGGGTTGGGTTTTTCATGTTTTAGCATGTAGGGTCTGTCTTTTAGCACATACGACAAAAACATTAGCACGTAGGAAATCGTAGCTAGGTTTAGCAGCTATGTGTCAATGGTTAGCACATTCGGTGGGTAGGTTAGTGCGTGAGGTCGGTTTAGTGCATAGGGTTAATAGTGTAGCACTTTCGATAGGTAAGTTAGCGCATGAGGGTGTTGGGTCAAAACGTTAGCGCATGTGGTCTATATAATAGCATGTAGTCATGTTTTAGCACATAGGGTATGTTGGATAACACATAGGGTGTCTCAGTAAATGCATAGGTTGAGTGACCATGTGGGGGAAATAGGCTAGCGCATAGGGAGTTTATTTTAGCGCATGATAATAGAATAGCACAGTGGGATTGTTTGCTAGGGCATTCATGTGAAATATTAGCACATAAGGGGTAGTTGAGTGCTTTGAAGCCCTGTTTTAGCACGTAGGACAAAAAGGTTGGAAAAAATTGCATTTGAAAATGCATCGTGAGTTCGATGAATTGGATAGCTTGTGTAAATGTTGATATGGGTCTGTCGGTTTGCTTGATATGGGTCGTGATTCGATGTGGGTCCTATTTTCATTATGATATCTGATTCTGATATGTTGCTAGATGTCGATATGAGTCTGTGTTCAATATGGGTCAAGTTGTCGATATGGATCATTTGTCGATATGGGTCAAGTTGTCTATATGGATCATTTGTCGATTTGGGTCAAGTTGTTGGTATGGATCATTTGTCGATATGGATCATGTTGTCGATATGGATCAAGATGTCGATATGGATCAATTTGTCGATATGAGTCACTGATTGTGTTATGATGCGTGATTTTGATATGTTGTTGGATTTTGATATGATTCTCGATCGATTGAATGATCTTTGATATGATACTTGCATGATTGATGTGAAATGTGATTTCGTTATGGGTCTTAGATATGGAGCAATGATTTTGTTGTACTGATATGATGTTGATATGAATTTCTTTGATATGATGCTTCATTTGATATGGTTCATGATGCCCTGCTATGGTTCACTGATTGGTTGATGAGTCCTGATAGGATGCACTGATATGGTTCATTGATATGTTGTTGATATGATACTGCTGATATGATTCATTGTTGAGTTGATGTGTTTTTGATAAATTTGATGGAATCAAGAACTGATGATGGATATGTGTTTGATTTGCAGGCCGATCTTGGTGTGTTACAATCTCGGGAGAGATTCCCGAAGCCGTGGACACTCATCCCACGCTTATCATAGGCCAACAAAGATGTGATAGAAAGATGTGGTTTATCATCCTTACTAGACATGCCCCAATATACCATTAACCGGGGTCTATTGACAACATTAGCAGAGAGGTGGAACAGTGATATGATCACCTTTCATTTGGCAACCGGTGAGATGATAGTTATACCAGAGGACTGTTATCAGATCTTGTAGATTTATGTGGTTGGGGATTTGGTACTGTATGAGCAGACCGAGGAGGGTGGCACAGAGGCTCTCCATCATGTGTTCCAGGATGATCACATTAGTGGTTACAAGATCACGTGGTAGGATTTTTTGGATTTAGGTTACACGTCGGTGCCCTCAGTTCTAGCAGGTTTCATTGGTCCTTTGTCCCGATTGTAGGTCAAAGGGACTCACTGTTGGATGGGGATTGGTCCTTGAGGACATGGTGACACATGGACGCAGGTTTGCATGGTGGTCTTGTATGTTGGCCCACCTTTATAGGGAGCTCCACCAGGTAGTGTATCTAGGATACACCAGTCTATCAGCTGGGGTGAAATAATTACAAGTGTGGGCCTGGGATCATTTACCAGTGACGAGACCACTTGCAGACAGGGATAGGCCAGTGGATCAAGCTTATGTTTATGGTTATACAGGTGTAGTTGTCCATTTTAAGCTGGGAAAACTAGAGCACTAGCGCAGGGCCTTGGATGACATTGATATGATCATCTGGAGACCATATATAGATTGCAAGGCGTGGGCAATGGATGAGATGGAGATGCCCTATGTGTACATGTCTAGGTATTTGATTGGGCAGATGCCTTGTATTATTGAGAGGTTTTTACACAGTCACATTTATCGATAATATGGGAGACAACAAGGGATGTCACAAGGATCCTATTTGTACGCTCGTCGATGGAAGGATGTGTCAGAGTGGGGGCCTACCCTAGATAGCATAGTAGTTTTGGCTGAGTACATCACCTTGGCAGGACAGATATGGGATTATGCAGCTGGGGCGGTGGATGCAAGAATGACGGAGGAGTTCTTATCCTACTTCGCGGCACATGCGATGGCATGGATATCAGATCCAGGAGAGCCATTGCCTGCTTTTGATGATGAGGAGGAGGAGCGGCCATAGAGATAAGGTATACCTAGGTAGAGAGAGGAGGATGGAGAGGAGGGGGGTGATGGAGGAGGTGGTGATGGTGGAGGTGGTAGAGGTGGAGATGGGGGAGTTGGTGATGGGGGAGGTGATGATGGTGGAGATAGTAGAGGTAGGAGAGGAGGTGGAGATGGGGGAGATGGTGATGGTGGAGATAGTAGAGGTAGGAGAGGAGGTAGCAATGGGGGAGGTGGCGATGGTGAAGATAGTAGAGGTAGGAGAGGTGGCCTTGTTTTTTGGGGCAGGTAGTGGTGCGATTCTAGCTGCCATGGGAGGTGTGGGTGGTGGTGATGAGGTTGGCAGGCGACCTTCTTAGAGGAGGAGATCTGACTTTTTTACTCTATTGGTGCCTCAAATAGGGACATGTGTAGCTAGGACTACAACACAAGTACCTATTTAGATTAGGGTGTTGACCCACCAATGGGGATGCTTAGATTAGGACACTACAGGTCTCGGTTCAGTAGTTGTAGGCACAAGTTCTAATGTAGTAGTGACAAATTATTTAGTTGCAGGCAAAGAGGGACGCAATAGTAGAGCATCAGGGTCAAGTAGAGGCTCTTGCTGACAGGCTGGATAGAGCAGCCGCAGGTGGTCTACTTTGGGATACTTTGAGGGAGATATAGTACTCAGCCAAGGAGGTCGAGTATTATGGGTGCTTATGCAAGGATATGGTCCCACGAGAGCATAGAGCTCTGAGTTATGCTGCAGTGGCATCCACTCACTCTAACCATATTCATTCTTGGATGGAGAGCAGAGGAGTGATAGGACCAGCGCGACATGATTCGCCCAGTGGGGATCTAGGAGCAGGGACATCTGCTACGAGACTGTCTGCCTCGGGAGATAGCCACACTTGACTTTTTTATTTTGGTCATTGTTTTTGTATTTATAGCCATGAGACTAAGATGTACACTTGTGACCTTTTTGATATATGATATATGAAAATGATTTTCTTGATCCACTTGTGATGTTTCATGATGATGATTGATACTTTGATATGTGTGATGCTTATGTTTTGATATGATGATGCTATGAGGATGATTAGATGTTATTGATTTTTATTATGATGATGTGATGATGCTTTTGATGTTTTTATGTATTGATCATATGAATGCATGGTTCTTGATGGTAGCTGGGATATACATGTGTTTTGATAATGTGATGATGCTCTATTGATATGTATGTGAATGCCTTTTGATATGAGATTTGAATGATAATGATAAGGGTATGAGATGTATCTTGAAAATGCGATGTAAATGATAATGATAATGATGTAAGATGTATCTTGAAAATGATATGTAAATGATAATGATAATGATGTGAGATGTATCTTGAAAATGATATGTAAATGATAATGATAATCATGTGAGATGTATCTTTAAAATGATGTGTAAATGATAATGATAATGATGTAATATTTAAAATGTTATGAATGCAACTAAATGATATAAATACAACTAAATGATCACTTTTTATGTTGTTGTTGTCATTCTTGTTAGTCACTTGTTTGTGCTCTTTTTGTCATCATTGAGCTTTTGATATGTTGAAAGTTGATACAAGCATCATGGTATAATTGAACCATAATGACCTGAGTACAACTTACATGAGTTTTGATATGGCAAGATGACACAAGCATTGAGGTATAATGGAACCAAGACGGCTTGAGTGTTTCTTGCATAAAACAGACAAGAGTTAACCATTTTTATGTGTAAAATAGGAAATTTCTTCAATGATATGTTTCTAATCATGTCTCAACACAAATTTACACAGTACTAATGATCGACTCACAAATAGTAGACAAAGAAAATATCATATTCCTTCATGGCTTCTCTAGCTCATGAGTGCATCCTTGAGTAGTTCAAGAGATCCAATAATTTAGAAATCAAGATACAAATAGTCAAAACATTATGCTACATGTAAACAAGTCATTATTCAAAATAGATTATCCATTGTGTTCTTGTTTTGTACGGATTCTGATAATTGATGCTGATGAATTCGATCCTAAGCCTGATGTGGATTTTGATGATTGACCTTGTTTTTGGCGTTCGAGGTGCATTTTGATTCTTGTTGTGACGTGTTTTTGCCCTATTACTTGGTCGTCTGTGTGATGGAACCTAAAACAGATTTGCCTTTACTGAGATCAGGGTTTTTCCCTCAGTGTCGACACAACCTTTTATTATGGATATACATAGCAGTCACCAAGCCATTGTGGAATATGATTAAGATAACTGATTCAGAGAGTTGGGAACAATGACTACGCTAAGTGTGTCCCGGATGTTGATAGGTATCTATTAGAAAAGTTGTGATGGCTATGGGTTTAGCTCAAAAAGGATAGGCCAAATGAGTATATACAGATGGAAGAGTCGATCTCTCACAAATAGCGCCTGGTGCCATGTTTTCACCACTTGTTTTTATTGCACTTTTTGATTTTTTTTGTATTTTTCTTCATTTTCTATTTTTTTTTTGTGTCACAAGGTGTCTGTTGGCTAGGTTTTCACCCTAGTGACAATTTTTTATACTTTTTTGATTTTTTTGGTTTTTTTGCTTTGATCCATGCATTGGACGACTCAAGTGTAGAATTTATTCAAATGGACATTGTTGATTGGTTCATTGAGCATATCCCCTTCTGAAGTTGACAACTAATATGCTCCTAATCCATAGGCTAATATGATGACAAAGGGTCCCAATCAGTTAGGTTCAAATTTCCCCTTCTTCTCTTAGTCTTCTTGATTTCTTGGATTTTCTTTTAGGACTAGATCACCAATTTTGAAAGCCCTTGGGATGACCTTGTGATTATAGCTTCTGCACATGCGTTGCTGATATGCCTTAAGATGGTCATAGGCACATTGTCATTTCTCATCAATAAGTTCTAGCTCTTGTAGCCTGTTGATGCGATATTCCTCATCTCGTATGAGACCTTTCAAAGATACTCAGAGAGATGGGATTTCTACCTCAAGTGATAGAATTGATTCTAAACCATACACCAATGAATATGGTCTAGTCCCTGTAGGTGTGCGGGTACTCGTTCTATAGGCCCAAAGTGTTGGATTGAGTTGTACATGTCAATCTTTGCCAACATCATTTACTATTTTTTGAGGATTTTCAAGATTATTTTGTTTGATGCTTCTGCTTGGCCATTCCCTTGAGGATAGTATGGTGTCAAAAAGTGATGTTGGATATGGAATCACTCACAAAGCTCTTGGATATCTTGATTTTTGAAAGGTCTTCCATTATTTGTGATAATGGAGCTAGGGATGCCATATCTTCAAATGAGATAGTTGAGGATGAATGATGAGATCTTCTTTCCAGTCATGGTGGTCATTGGGACTGCTTCGATCCACTTGGTGAAGTACTCTGTGGCAGTGATAATGAACTTGTGTCCATTTGAAGAGGAAGGATGAATTTTTCTGACTAGATCAAGTCCCCATTGATAGAAAGGCCATGATGTGGTAAATGGTTGCAACTCCTATGCTAGCGCATGTATGAGGCTACCATGAATTTGGCATTTCCTAGCAAATCGATAGGAATCTCTCTCCATTTTTGGCCAATGATATCTCATTCTTAGAAGTTTCTTGGCAAGAGTAGGACCACTTGAATACGTACCAAAAATACCTTCTGAATCTCATGTAAGGTAGAGTCAAATTCGTTACGATCGAGGCATCAAAGAAGAGTACCATCTAGACCTCGGTGGTAAAGTGTGCCAACAGTTAAAGTATAGTGGGCTACTTGGCGGATAAAGGTTCACTTTTGATTGTGAGAGAGGTCGGGTGGGAGGGTATTGTTTTTAAGATAGTCATATACTTTATGGTATAAGGGGGAATTAGAACTGGTTAAGGCACAAATGACTTGGGATTCTGCATTATCATAGGCTGGGGAAATTAATTGCTCCACCAGGAATTCATAACGACTCATTTTATTTGGAATTTGTAGGAGCAAGGTGATAGTAGCCATTGCATCGACAACTCTGTTATCCAATATTGGAATCTATTCAAAGGTGATGTCCATAAAATACTTCTTGAAATCATCCACCATGGGTTTGTAGGGTAGTAGTGTTAGATTCAATGACAGTCCCAAAGACACTGAGAGGGGGGGTGAATCAATGTCTAACTGGTTAATGGAATATTTAAACTTATTTATAACTTTGCAACCCAAATTAATGTACCGGTAAACAATCAATACTGCAGCAAATAGAAATAACATAGACAACATAAATGCACACCATAACACAAGATGTTTTGGCGAGGAAACCCGATGTGGGAAAAACCTCTGTGGGATTTGTGACCCACAATATTTACTTATTGGCCAATATGAATAAATATTACTTACAATAGGGGCTTGCACATGTAAGAAGGCCAACAACCTAGAGCTCACTGCTCAAATACAAAGGAAGTCGCACTAACTTACAAAATTGGATGATTAAATCCAATGACAATGTACTGCTCAAAAGAGCATCTGCAATGCTTGATTCAGTATCAGTTAAGCTCTATCAAAAACCATAACCAAAACCTTGCCGGTGAATAAAATTCACTCTGCTCTACTCTTCTCCTTATTCACCCATAAAATCATTACATCAAAGCTCTTATACTTTTCATCTCTATCCCATATCACTAATATTACAAAATGATCTACAAGATCTCATACACATATGAGTCTTTACAATACAATATGCTGGCTTACAGCTAATTACAACAAAATTCATATAACCAAAACTTTATCTCATGTCAGCCTCAGTGTCGATATGCTTCGTTGTCGGTGTTGGTAGATGATGTCTGCATTGCCGGTGAACCTGTAGAATCCTATTACCGGTTGGTTGCCATCAATGACAACATCAACCATTCTCATATGAGTGTAGAATGCCAACAAGTAGCTTATCATCCATTGTTTGATAGTCATCATTGATCTGATTGATGACTAATTGTGAATCTCCATAGACTTTTAGCTTAGTGATCTTCCATTCAATAGCCACTTTGATGTCAGTCATAAGTGCCTCATATTCCGCCACATTACTGGTGCAAGGGAACATCAATTTGTATGATCTTGGGATGGTATGTCCTTTGGGAGTGACAAAGATAATTCCATCTCCTGATCCATGCTGAGTAAAAGATCCAACAAAGTAAAGAATCCACTGCTTGGTGTTGATGTTAATAATATCCATGTCCAAAAATTCCATTTGGATTAGATGATGGTATTGTAGTGGTGTCTCAGCCAGTTGATTGACAATTTCTTGTCCTTTGATGGCTCTTCACTCGGTGTACTGAATGTCGAATTTTCTCAAGATTATAACCCATTTTGCCCACCTTCCTGTGAGAGCAGATTTACTGAGTAGGTACTTTAATGGATCAATTTTTGCTACTAGCTTGATGGTATGTGCTAACATGTAGTGTCATAACTTTTGGGAAGAAAACACCACAGCTAAGCATGCTTTCTCGATGAAGGTATAATTAAGTTCATAGCCATTCAATGTCCTGTTGATGTAGTAAATGGCTCATTCCTTTCCTATTGAATCCTCTTGGGATAGGAGTGCCCCCAATGATACTTTTGTTGCTGATATATAGAGGATGAGGGGTTTTCTTGCTATTGGTGGCACCAAAATGGGTGGATTCGTCAAATATTTCTTGAGTTGATGAAAGGATTCTGCACGCTTGTCTTCCCTCCTGAAAGTTACATGTTTATGTAATAGATGTGCAAACAAAAGATATTTATTCGCCAACTGAGCTATGAATCTTCAAATGGATTGCAACCACCCTTGCAGCAATCTAAGTTGGTTGATATTCTTAGGAGGTGGCATCTCCACGATAGCCTATACCTTTGTTGGATCAACCTCTATGCCCTTTTTTGATATGATGTATCCTAAGAGCTTGCTTGAGGTAACACAAAAGACACAATTTTTAGGATTCAATCTGACATTAAACTGTTCTAACCTTTGAATATCTTCTCTAAAATATTTAGATGGGATTCCCTTGTGGAAGATTTAGCTAGTAGGTCATCCACATAATCCTCCATGAATATGTGCATCATGTCATGGAAAATAGTGGTCATTGCTCTTTGATAGGTGGCTCCTACATTCTTAAAGCTGAAAGGAATGATGTTCCAGCAATAGGTTCCCCATGGACATGTGAATGCAGTCTTGTCTTGATCTTCGGGGGCTATCTGGATTTGATTATAACTTGAGAAACCATCCATTAATGATAACATGGTGTGTCCTGCTGTGAGGTGCATTATAACATCAATGCTTGGTAAAGGAAAGTCATCTTTCATACAAGCTTTGTTTAGATCTCTAAAATTGGTACAGATCCTAATGCTCTTATCTAGCTTGGAGATAGGTACAATGTTTTAAATCCATTTTGCATAGTCTATAGGTTAGATAAATCCGACATCCAATAGTTTCTTTAATTCAACTTTGACTAGCAGTGCTACATGTGGATTCATCTTTTTGAGCTTTTGTTTGACGAGCTTAGCTCTTGGAATAATTGATAGGTGATGCAAAATTAGATTCAGATCTACCCCTGACATGTTAGCATAAGACCAAGAAAAGTTTATTTGCTTCTCCTTGAAGAATTGGTTATAGTCTAGTCGTTCCTACTCGATCAGTGATTCTGCCAGATGTATGGTTTTTGTTGTTTCTTCAGTGCCAATATTAATTGATTGAGTTGGTTAAATCAATATTAGTGACCTCTCCTAGTAATGTTCAGGAAGAGTGTCAAGTCTCCCATCTTCAGGTGCCTCAAAGAGGTTTTCACCCTCAGATACATCCTTTATTTCCACTTTTTTGTTTTTGTGATCTAACACTGCCATTAGATGGTTTTCACTGTTAGATCCATTTTTTATTTTCCTTTTGCAACTGAGAGACTTGGCACTCCCCTGATTAAAGATATCGTTATGTGATTCATTGGTGGAGCAAGTTTTGGGGTTAACAGAGCAGAGGTATTGGACAATGGCCTCATTGTTTGGTAATATTGGTATATCATGATGTTCAGGTTCTTCCCAGTCTATGAGGTCAGGATATATGAGTGGTAGGGAGTCATTTGGTGGGTCAAGATCAACTATTGTAAGTGTCATGATAGAGATATTGTCATCATTTTCTAGGACATGGGTGAGGTCTATGATATTCTTGAGGTTTTTGATGGTACTCTTTTTGATATTGCATGTTTCATATTGGAGTTGCTTGTTCTCATTAGCCTCATAGATATGTTGTGGTTCTAATTCAGATGATCTAGAGCTCGAGCCTTGTCCTTCATAAGGAATGGGTGTGTATGTGTGAATCGTATCCACTCTAATATCCTTTGTAACATATGAACAAGTGTCCCACTCATACTCATTGGAATTAGTTTCAAAATCACTGTCCCAGGTTACCTCACTGAATTTGATAGGGATGGTGTATGGTGAGAAAAGATTACTGATTATTGCTACAATTTGGGTGGCTTGTTCTGATTCAAGATTTGTGCTGGATTTTACTCTTTGGATTTGTTCATACACTATTTCCCTTCTGTTAGGATAAATCTCCTTGGATTGTGGTTCTGACTCGGTTTGATCAGGTTCCTGTACATGATGTACTTTTTTATAAGAGGCTTCCTCTCTTTGGATAGCGAGCTCTTCTTGTCGCTTCTCATATTCTTCATGTTTTTATTCTTTTCTTGTCTTTTCTGATGCTTGGTGTAGTGCTTCTTTCCATGAGTCTTCATTATGCGTCGCCTTTCCTTTCCATTAGGGTGTTTGATGATGATCTTTCTTTTGCTTAGGGGGGTAATGTTGACCATACTCAAGTCCTGATTCATCTTTCGCTAGTTGTGAATGGGGTTGTATGGGTTCTATGATACCTTCTTGATGCTTACCAATAGGGCCTTTTCCTTTGTATCCCATGCGTTGCATAATTCTAAACCCATTGCCATACTATTCAGTTGGTATGGCTACTTCTAGGGCAGCTCCTCTGATTTCTTCCTCATCCTTGTATAGCCAGTTGAGGATGTCTTTGTTATCTGATTTGTCAGCTAATGTACCTATCTAGATAAATTTACCATAAAAATTAATGATCAGTTGTGTTGCCTGATTTTTTGATGTGGAAGGTTGTCCTTAAGACCTTAGTGAAGTTAACAATTTAGATAGACACAAGGGTTCAAAAGAGTATTCCCCCATGCCTTGATCTTTGATTTTCATATTTTTCTTGAAGTTCATGGATAGGGACTTGAGTTCTTCTTGATGGTTGGATGATGAAGAAGCTTGGGCCTCCCTATTGTGTGGAACTAGGACATATTGCATTGCCCCCATAGCATTGCACTACTGAAAAGGGTTAGTATCTACTGATGTCGAAATTTCTTATCTGTTATAGGGGAATTTGAGACATTGATGGTACATAGAAGGTACCACTTGCATTTCATGGATCCAAGGATGACCTAGGAGTATGTTGTATGTCAATTCTATGTCCAAGACTTAGCACATTGTGTCTCTTTGTATAGGTCCCACCTGAATGGGTAGTACCACTGTTCCCTCGGATGACCTTTCTTCATCATCATAGGCTTTGATGGTGATCTTCCTTTTAGGGTCAATAGTCTGTTTAGAGAAGCCCAATGCACAGATAAGCTTTAAAGTGCATATATTGAGACCAACTCCTCCATCTATTAATACTCTTTTTACTTGATATTTATAAACTATGACTTCGATATGGAGAGGGGTGTTGTGCAGATGAATCAAGGAGATGTCATCATGTTTTAAAAAAGATATGATATGAGGCACAGTCAAATGTGCCACCATGGCTTGAAATCTATCTAGGTCCAAATCAGGTGGGACCACAGTATCCAGAGCCTTCTCCAAAATGTCCTTGTGGGCTAGTGAGATTTTTAACAGCTCTAAGATGGAGATTTGAGCTGGTGTCCTTTGTAGTTAGTCCACAAGACTATATTGAGTCTTAGGGGGAGGAGTTGATGTTTTAGATGTTCTCCCATTGAGGACATACTTTTGTGCTCTTGTTGTCACATTCATCAATGTTTTTTCTTGTTTATTCTTGATCTTTATGGCATTCACCTGATTGTCATAAGCTGAGATGTGGTTGATGACATTGTCATAGATGTGGTTGATACGAGCTCCTTTGTTGTCAGATGTGGATGCTCCTCCCTTGTTATAATTTGAGAGGGGATCTTTGAATATCATGTGATCATTGTTGTTCTTATGGCTATCTATTGTTATGTCTCCCTTTTCTATTAAGTCTTCAACCAGGTTTTTCAACCTCATGCAGTCATTTGTGTGATGTCTCTTGTTGCGATGGTATTCACAAAAATATGAATCATTCCACCATGATGGCTTAACTTGGGGTTCATAGTCACATATGGGTGGTAATTTAATGACTTTATTTGCCAACAATTCTTGAAATGATGACTCAAGGGATTTCCCTAATGGTGTAAAAGTCCTTCAATAAAAGGAGGGTTTGGTGTAGCCCCCTTGATTGTTGTTTCCTTGGTTGTTGTTGATGTTTCCTTGGTTGGTGTGAGTGGGTTGATTGTTGATTGTTGTTGCCTCGATTGTTTTTGTTGTTGTTATACCAGTAGTTGTTGTCGTTGTTGTGATTCCTATTTCATTGATTGTTATTGGGAGGTGTAACACCTGATAGGTTGAGAATTGGTTGCTTAGGTTTGACATTGTCCACTACACCATCATTAACCACATTCTTTTTTCTAGTCCAAAATTTGGACTTGTCTGAATTATTATAGTGGTTATTGTAGGTGTTTTTGTTGGATGAACTAGGACCCTCATTGGTGAAGCTTAAGGTCCCCTTTTTGATTGAGGTCTCTTCTACTTGGATGCCATTGTCGATGAGCTTTTGGAAAGTAGGTAGACATTGTAGTTTGAGTTGATAATTCATTTCGTCATTCAAATTATCTATAAAAATTTCCATTTTCTCTTTTTTAGGCACATCACAAGGATACCTTGAGACCATACATCTCCATCTTTGTAAGAATACCATAAATCTCTCATTGGGTTTCTGCTTTGTATTACATAGATCTAGCATGGTAGTCTCATGTTGGATGTTATATGAGTATTATGAAATGAATTTATTCACTAACTCATCAAATGATCTTATAGGAGGTGTGATTTTAGAGAGCCATTCCATGGTTTGACCTCCCAAGCTTCTTGGGAATAGTTGTGGGAAAACTCCAAGATCATGGTGCAAAATTCCCTGATGTGGTTATGGGGATCACTCTTACCATCATACTTATGATACTGTGGAATATTTGAGTTTGCTGGAAAAGGCATCATGTTCAACCTTCTATCAAAAGGATAAGGGTAAATGTCCTCCAATGAGTATCGTGTCGTAGTCCCTTGTTGCATGTCCTGCATTTTTCATTGAAGTGTTTGGAGTTGTTATGCAAGAATAGCTAGGGGTGCCTTGGACCTTTGATGATTAACATCCCCTTATTCACTAAGATTGTCATAATTACGGGTATTATTTTGTTCATTGTTATGATCTTGTTAATGGGTGTGATCTTGGGCATCTTCTCCTCTTAGATGCTCTTGATTTTGGGTATTATATGTGTAGGTTCTTGCTCTTGTTCGTGAGATTCTCTCATCAGTATTCCTTAAATTTTATGTGTCAAAATATTTAGGAATATCAACTCCTTTACTGGTTAGCATGAGGAGATATTTTTGCTTATCTGTTTCCATAAGTCTTTCTATGAGCTTTTGGAAAGCGACATTCTCTTGACCTTCTTGGAGAAGCTCTTAGGTGATCTCATTTTCTTCGATATTTGCATATTCATTGAAAGGTTTGGACTCCCTACGACTCATGTTGGATTATGGTTGTGCTTCCTTCTCCTTGTTTTTCTGAGACCGAGTAACAATAGGCATTAATATATCTCTAGAGTAGTGAATTCCTCTTCTTCTATTGGGGTTCTTGGCAGAGTTGGTGGTTCAGGTCAATCTTCATTCTAGGTGATGCAGATTCTTGGAAAGAAAGCGAGATTGATCTTTCCCCCTTTGTTAAGACGTTGGTTGAATGCTACTTTTTGTGTAAAAGCCCTACTTCTCAAAGGTTCTTTGTCAAACTCATTGGTTTTACCTTGAAGATACGAGCACATTTGTTACAAAAATACTCTATGCGAGAGAAAGAGTTGGCGATTGATATAGAGAAATTTCCTCCTCTGGATAAGTGCCTTAGGACTAGGTTGTCTCTTCTTTAATGTAATCTTTTGATGAAGACTTCTTCTTCTCAAAATATGGGGAGAGGTAATACAAAAGTGATCAATGTTGATGTCGATGTTGGATATGGATACTTTGTTTCGAACACTCAAGCCTACTTGTAAAGTAGAAGTTTAGTTTGATTCGCTTCTATGACAAAGTGTGTCAAATGATACGAGTCAAGTTTCATTGACAACTTGAGAATCTAACTAGGTATTGTTTTGATAGGATTTGTTGGATGGTGGAACCTTTTATCACTATGATTGATACTCCCTAATTTTGTTGGATAAAATATTATCTTAAGATAGTTGAAGATTTGATACCTCTTCCTAAAGATACTAGTTTGATTTGGAAATTTCTTTACTTATGATCTAATTTTTCCTTTCTATGTCAGATTTATCAGAGGATCTAAAAGGTATCTAAAACTATTGATGAAAATTTCCCAAGGTTGTTGGTTTGCTCTTTGTTTTTGGCTAGTTTTGATCATGTGCTAGAGTAGAGCCCTGATGCGCTAAAGAATGACCCCAAAGCGCTACAAAAAATTCCAGATTTGCTATGTTGTCCCTCAAATGCGCTATTTATGACTGTCTATTATCATAAAATGTTGAAAAGTTTATGCACTAATATGTCCGACTAACTCGCTAATGTTTGGCTTGAATGGGCTATAATTTGGTTGACATGTGCTAGGCTAATGCTTGTATGTGCTAAAAAGATGTTGGCAAGCGCTATCTGGGTTTATCAATGTTATACTTCTTATGCACTAATGTGAATGCTAGAAGCATTGGCTTTTGGTTTAAACATGTTATCTGATGGTTGATATGCGCTAAAATGATGTTGGTAAGCGTTGTCTCAGTTTTCAACAATTTTATACTTCTTATGCGCTAATGTGAATGCTAGAAGTGTTGGATTTTGGTATGCGCTATCTTATGGTTGATATGTGCTAGGCTGATGCTCGTATGTGCTAAATGTCCTGATAACTTTGTTTTGATGATTTTGCTGAAATTTTGAGAAATGATTTATGTGCTTGACAGATGATTTTCTGAAAATGACTTGAAAACACAGTAGACAAAAGTAGTAACAATTTGCCTATGGTAACAAATAGTGTATGTTCTTTTGAGGATGTGTTCAAATCCCTGATTTTTTTACTGGTTTGGATTACAAAGAAGACGGATCAAGTAGACTCTTTATTCAAAGGTCATTAACAATATCATAGCCCACACTTGAGACTACTTCAGCTCAAACAGCCGTGTCACCCCCTAGAGGGTGCCCATTTTTTTGCCTTTTTTCTAGAAACTAACCCAAAGTGCATTTCTTCACAATTGGGTAGTTATCTTGGGAGATATATGGTGAGTGATCTTGGGGGTGGATTCTTCCCCACCCTTGCATGATGATATTGCCAATGTTTGGCAACTGACTCGGCTCAAAGTTTCTAATGCTAGGGTTCTTAATCAGGCTTTTGTTTGGCCTTCAGTGATAAACTCCCTCGGGAGGCTTCCCAACCTTTAGAACAAAGGCTTTACGTATCTTAAAGATATTGGGAGAAGACTAATCGCTAAGCAAAATCATTGGAGGGGATTTTTCATCAGCCTCCACTTTTGATTATAGTGGGTTGGAATACTTGGCAATAAAGTCATTTCTCACTTGGGTCATACCCTTCACACTAGCCTGCTCAAGGCTTCGGGAAGGTAGGCCCTCTAAAGGATGTAAGATACTTGAAGTAAAGAAAGCATTAAAGAGTGGGTTTGGCTTTTTGATTACCTAGTTAAGGGAAGAGCATATGCCTACCACTTTCAAGACATGAAATACACACATTGTTTTTATCCAATATTGCAGTTGTTTTGTAAAAAGCTATTCAGAAGACATGTCGCTCCTTTTAACCCAAGATAGCAATGTGTGAAGATAGCAAAGATTTTGAACCAGAGAGATTCATTTTAACTTTTGCAATAAAAGAAAAAAATGAGTTCTTTTTACCAACTTAAAGAAAGTAAAGAAACAAACTAACTCCTCATTTTCTTGCATTGAGAAAATGTTAGAACTTGCAGAACAGTTAGTCAAAAATTAAATCCTGATGGTGGGCTTTACAAGCCTAAATTTTTTACTTGGTTACAAAAGTTTTCTTTTGTCAATGCAATACGCTAAATTATAGACTGTTTGCACAAAACTGTGGACCAGATGCGCTAAACTATGAACCAGATGTGCTACTCTGCAGTCTGAATGCGTGGAAAAACCAGAGAAGAATATGCACTAAAGGGAAAGTTAAATGCGCTAAGGGATGTTTATATGCGCTAAACTGTGAGCTATATGCACTATAGTTTGCCACATGTGCATTGTAGGAAGTCCCAGATGTTGTAAAACAATATTCTAGTGTGATTGCAACCTTCAACTTGCACAAAAAATAATGTTATTTTTGGGGACGGGCCCCACGGTGGGCACCAAATATGTATGCGGGAAAATGTGGTGATCAAAATGAATAAATCAAGATCAAATGACCTACATACCAATGAGACTCTTGTTGCAAGTATAAACTTAGTTAGACTAGTTTAACTTCCCATGGGGTGTCCCATTGTTATCTATCTCATAGGATCCCTAAAGCCAATGTTTTTTTCTCAGATCATTGAGCAAATGATTTAGGAATGACAACCACAAGAACGATTGATATTGTGATCTATATGCATGAATGCATTCTAAGATCTAAATGATAGTTGAAACTAGGATGATTAAGCTAATATGAAGATAGTGATATGATAAAGAGATTAACAAATTATCCTAACATGACATACTAGTCTAGCATGAGTATTCTATGATATGAAAATGCTTCTAAATGCTATGATGATATTCTAACAAAGAGAGGATAAAATGTTTAGTAAATTAGACTATAATGTGGATACATGAAACTTGGATCCCCAAGAATGAGGAATGTGAGCTCTATTTATAGAGGAAATAGGACAATGGATGTTTAAGATTCAATAATATTAACAATGGCTAGGATTTAAAATTATGAATCCATGTTTACAATTTTCACCAATATAAATGGTGACAATTGTCAACAAGAGATTGCTCGAGAAGAGATGGTGGTTACCTTAGGAGGTAAGGTTGAGTTAACCATTAGTGGGAGATGAATTTGTAAGATTCTCTTCAAATTTGGGGAAGTTTGTTGGATAAATAAAGTCTTTTATTCATTTAAAAGACTTTCTTCCAAATTTGGGGAAGTGGTTTCCTCAAATTTGGGGAAGGGATATGATTAAGTGGGTTAAGACTTAATTCATTAGGGTTAGATGGGTTCTAAAAGGAGATTAATCATGCAAGCGGATTTGTTAGGAGAGGGCAAGTGGGGGAAAATAGGATTTTAATTAAAATAAAATTGATTTATTTCGACTAAAATAGATGCAACTTGCAAAAATACAAGTGGGAGATTTTTATAAATAAATTTGATTTATTTATATGCAAGGGTCAATTTAATTAAATGTAAATTTAATTAAAAGAGAGAAAGGGTATTTAATTAAATAAAATGATTTGTTTAATTAAAGGCTAGAAAATGATTTAATCAACCCTTAGTTTAATTAATAGGTGAGGCTAGAAGAAATGGATTTATGTGAATTGAATTAAATAAATTGAATAATTCATTTAATCAAATAGATGAAAATGAAGAAATTAATTAAATAAAATTTAATTAATAAGGGGATGTGATTTAAATAAATATTAAATATTTATTTAAGAAGGTGGTCAGATTTATACATCTACATATACATGTATATATACACACACATGTGTATATATACATATGTATATGTATACATATTGTAGACACATAAATCTGTCCATTTAATTAAATGAATATTTAGTATTTATTTGTTTATTTAACCATCAGCCAACAGTTAATTAAATTAATATTTAATTAATTCATCTTTAAACTCTTCTTCTATTAACTAAATAAATTATCCAATTTATTTAAATTAATTCATTAAACCACATCTCAAATCAATTAAATGAATAAATTCATTAAACCGCATCCCAAATCAATTAAATGAATAAAACATATTTATTTAATTTAAACCCCTTTTCCTCCTTTAAATAAATAAATAATATCTATTTAAATCCCTAAACTACCCCCCGACTTGCACTTTCCTACAAATGCAAGTTGCACCTATTTGGTTGAAATAAAGTAATTTTATTTTAATTAAAATCCTATTTTTCCTCACCCACCAAACCCACTTGCATCCTAATCTCATTCTAGATTCTTCCAAACCATTCTTATTTAGCCCAATCCTATCCCCTAATTATTGTCACATTCCTAAGAAACTTGAAGTCACTTCTCAAAGCCTCCAAAGTCTTTAAAAAGCATTGACTGACTTGTATTCTCCCAGAAGCTAACCCCTAAAGTCTTCCAAACCCTTAATAGTTCTTACAAAACCATTTATGGCTCTTACATAACCATTAATGGTTAAACTCAACTCACCCACATGGTTAGATACTTTACCTCTAACTCAACCCCCATTTAACTCATGTGTCTCTTCAAGCATTCATTGCTTTGACCATGGTTATCCCCACTAACTCTTGCACAAGAGTTTATCCATTCAATAAAGGCATTATTCATTGAATAAAGTCTTTATTGATTAACCCAAGCCTAAACCTTACATCCTAAGGTAACCCTCAAGTCATCTCAAGCATTTAATGCTTCCTTCATCTCCTCTCAAGCCGTCTCATGTTGACATTTGTCATCCTAGGATTGGGTTGAAAGCCCTCACATGGATCACAAACCCATCAATCCCGACCCTTGTTGAGGTTGCTCAATCTCAACCACCCATTGCCCTATTTTACCTATAAATAGAGCTCTCATTCATCATTTTCAAATATCCAAGTCTTTGTGCATCAAACCTATAGTAAATTTGAGAGAGCATTTAGGAACATTTACTTTGTTACTTTGGCTAAAATTAACATAGATAATTAGGTATTTTCTCATATTAGATTTTTTATACTTGCATAATCTTTTATCTTCATTTTCATAACCTTGAACCTCCATAAGACATCCATAATTGTCCAAAAAACTTGATAGCTACACTCATGTGGAACTTGGAGAGGAGAGGAACAAGGGAGGAGAAGCTGTGAGCATGTTGTATAGCATTTGGGAGGGTTTTGTGTCTTTCCTTTATTTTTTGTGTTCTTTCCATAATCTGTTTTATATCTCCCTTGATATCCATCCTTAGGATTGTAGTTTCATTTCTCTTTTGTTTCGGATTGTCACCAACAATGTTAACGCGTTTGAATCTTATGTCTCTTGCCACCCTTTTAGGTGTGCATCATTTGGTGAACCCGACGTGAATCGAACATGCAACCTTTTGATTCCAGCTAACTCTTTTTTTGTGATATTTTAAAACTTCCACACATAGGTCACGGTTTAGCGCTATTGACACGTGTTTTAGCGCTTTTGACAGCCAAAGATTTAGCGCTTTGGTCCGAGTTCTAGCGCTTTTGTCCTACATTTAGCACTTTTGTTGTAGTTATAACGTTATTGTTGGTTAAATAGCGCTATTATAAATATTTTAGCGCATTTGCGCTCCTTGTTTGAGAGAGTTTTCATTTGGTTCTGCACTTTAATTTAGTGCTTTTGTCCTTCTTGTAGTGTTTTTATTATTCTTTTAGCACCTCTGTCAATTTTTTAGCGCTTTTGTCTTAAAGTGGCGCTTCTGTGTTTACACAAAATAGCTCTATTGTAACAGAGAGTTGAAAAAAAGACATGTGTAATAAAAAAATTTAAAATCTTTAGGCTTGTAGAAGCCCTCCAAAAACCCTCATATCACTAACTATTTTCTTTTCTTGTGCAGGTTTGCTAACCTTTTTGTTCTGCAGGATTCGAGGAGTTAGGAATTAGGAAGTTTATTTCTTTTTTTCTAAGATTTGCTTTTAAAGTTAGATTAAAAAGAATTCACTTTCCTTTTGGGTTTAAAAACAACTTCATCTTTCATTTTGGATTAAAAATCAACAAAATTTTCAGTTTGGGGCTTAAAAAGAATTTCATTTTGCAAAGTTAAAAATTACCACAAACTCAAACAAACAAACTTTGTTTTCTTGCAAGTTAGGGGCAAACTTTTCATTTTGGGTTTAGAACAAACAAACAAGTTTCTTTTCTTGCAAGGATAAAATTTACAATCAACTTTTATTTTTCAAGTTAAAAAGAACAAACAACTTGTTCATTTCTGTTACAAAAATGATTTTACTTCAAGCAAAACGTGCTTCAATTTTGTTCACCAAGATTTTCACTTTCCTAGTTAGACAACATATTGTTTTGTGGGATCAAAAAGAACACCATGATTGTTGGAGCAACATCTCCAAATAGCATCTAGATCACATTGCGATAAATCAATTAAAAAGAATAAGTGTTTTCTATGTTTGGCATGCTTGTGCAAAGTCTGTAAAGTGGTCCCATTCATAACACACACTATCCTCTGCCTTGGCTCTTGTGGTCCTTGGTGCAAGAGAAAAGTGTTAGTAATGCTTGAAATTTTTTATTTTTAAGAGAGGCCTACCAAGAGACACATCACTCTTAGGAATGACCTTGCGCAGTGAATCCTTAGAGCCGCAATAGAAATCAGGTGAGAGAAAAAGTTGTAGCCTTGGGTGTAGCCATTCCTACAATGTAACTTGCCGAAAGGACATATGGGCCCCACCACAAGTTACAAGGCTCTTAAGTGAGTCACTGCAGAATGAACTTACATCCAAAGACATCGAACATTACTAGACACCTCCTATTATAGAAGCCCACCTATTCTATTTATTGAGGATATTTGTGAAAAGTTCAGTGCTAGAGCATACATGGTTTTGCTCCCAAGATACTCACCATACATATTTCCTTGAGTAGAAATAGGGCTTTTTGAAAGGCTACTTGTAGCTTGATAAAAGTGGTGACTCTCCCATCATAGGGATCATCTATCTGTTATGCTCATGTAAGACTTAGTATATCAGATCCTTACCTACCATGGCGGGATTCATAACGTCTGTAGTACCAAAGTCAAAGAAAAATCAAGATGTGGGCTGAAAATATCACAACTAGCCAATGACCTTAGGATAAAAAGTGTTTCATTTGTCTTCATCTTGTGTCAGACCAGTAACAATTTGAGCTGACTCCAGGCTTTGGAAACATTAAAATACATTTGTAAAGAGGGTCAAAGTTCATGATTGGGTTGATCTAGATCCACACCTATTTTTTCCTTTTATTGAAAAAGGGCAAGGTTATTGTGCTTGTGTGCTTGTTGTGTTTTCTTGTCAAAGAATTTCAAAAGCTAAGTGTTCATCCAAAAAATTTACATCAAACATTGACAAACAAATCTACCTCAACAAGTGAAACAAAATATCAGTTTGTATGACCATCTCTCATATCTTGAGAAAATGAACTCTTCATCAAAAGACCCAATTGAAGAAGAGACAACTTGGTTCAAAAGCTCTTAACAAAAGAAGGAAGTTTTTCTATATCAATAGACAACTCTTCCTCTCACATAGGATATTTATGCATCATATGCATTTATATCTTCAAGGAAAATCCAACGAATTTGATAAAGAGCCTTTGAGTAATAGAGATTTCACACAATATAGAGCTTTTGATTATCACAAGAACAAAGGGGGCAAAATCAACCCTGTTTTCTCTCCTCAAATCTTTATTACATACAATGAAGCTCGAGGAGAACCACCAACCCCTGAAAGAGAGGAGGAAGTAGACACCCCCTTTATCACAAAAATCTTCTATTGAGACATACATTCTACCCATTTCCACTTTCACATTCAACACATCACAATCCATCTAAATCTCAAAACACAAAAAGGTCTTATCCTTAGTTCTTTTTAGATATTGCTATATCAAAACAATGAATCACTTTTAGAGTGTTTCTACGTCTAGGATCAATCATCCTAAGAGGCATTTCTACGCAGGTTAAAAATAGTTTATGAGTGCATCTTCTCATCGCTAGGTAGCTTGGTTTGTAACACATCTCAAACTTTTCTATACCTTATCACATCAAAATTGTTGAAAACACAAGAGAAATTCACAAAGAATTATGTTGTCATCCAACCTTCGATGTTAGAGATTTATCATCCAACAAACATTTCACAAAAAATTTCTTCCATCGAACACATCATCATCACCTCATAAATCATTTTCACAAACATAAAAAACATGGCTCACACAAGATCAATGAGAATCTGACAACCATAAATTGAAGAGGAGGAAGAAAACCTCAACAATTTTCATGAGGTCGTTGGAGGAGGCACTAATTCAGAGGATCCCAACACTCCAACTCTAGAAGATATAGAAAGAGCACAACATAACATCAAATTCAATAGGCTCTTCGATGAGATCCTTAGAGACAATGCAGATGCTCATTTCTTATGACTTGCTCAGGAGGGTGCCAAACTACCCTCTGAAATTGATACAACACAGATATGACAAACATCTGAACAACATAGTCATCACAATGGTGGAAGAGGTAGAGAATACTTTGGCTATGATCCTAATCTTCAAGGGAATCCCCCTCCTCTTCCACCTTCAGAAATAGACATGTTAAGGAAACAACTAGAAAACCTTGCTCAACAATTAAACTCTGGTGTGAAGACTACTCAGTTATCACTCAATGACATTTTTCCCTATCCTTTTGATAGGAACATGCTCATGCCACCTTTTCTGCGAGGGTTTGAAACACCAAAATTTGAGAAGTATCAAGGCAAAGGAGATCATGTGAGAGAATTTCACTCATCTTGTTTAGAGGTATCCTATGAGGATATCTATCTAATGCGCCTCTTTCCCCAAAGTTTGGGAGGCACCACTACACAATGGTTCTCACGACTACCCAGTGGCATCAGAACATTCGAAGAACTAGTACAAAAATTCATCGCTCATTACTCACACAACATAGAGCGCGATGTCACCATGGCAGATTTATGCAACACCAAACAGAAACCTGGAGAGTTGTTCTCATCTTTCTTACAACGGTGGAGGCAATTATCCAACAAAATTTCCCTTCATCTACCCGAGCAAGAACTGGTGGAAATTTTCATTTCAAACATAAATGATGAAATGGAATTCCATTTAGACATGAAGGGTACGAAATCCTTTGAAGAGATGATCACTCAAGGACTGAAATGTGAAAGACCCCTTATTAAGAAGAGACTCATCAAAAATTATAATGAAACTAAAGATGGTCCTCATCCACGTTATAATAGTGATAAACCCAAATTTTGGAACAAGAAAGTTGTAAATGATGGGATAGTAGATGCAAGGATAATAAAAATTACACAAGCAGTGGTCAGATTTGCAAGGAAAAATCCCCCTCCTAACAACAACATCATCAATATACCACAAAATCAAGGTCGTAACACGCAACAAGAGGAATCAAAACCAAAGCAACAAAATTTGAAACCAAAACGCACGTATAAACCCTTAGGGGAACCCATTGAAACAATCTTGCATCAATTGATATCCTCTAATCTTGTAACCTTGCCAAAGATGTCTAACTATGAGTCTCGAGTTAAGCCTTCATGGTGGCGAGACCATGAACATTGTGAATTTCACCAGGGACAAGGCCATAAGACAAGCAATTGCCATTGACTGAAAGATCTTGTTCAAGATCTTATTGACAGAGGAGAAATTAAAATCAAAGGACATGACCCTAAAAAGACCAATGATGATCATTTAATGTTTAAAAATCCACTCCCATCACATGATCAAAGGTGTCCTTCCACTTTAGGGAAAAACACAAACACTACAACTAATTATACACAAGTTGTGTACAATTATATTGTGAATCACCTATATGATGCAGATGAACAAGTTGCAACCCTCACCATAAAAAATCCAAATCCTGAATGCAATGTTGTTACATGTCATAGCAAGATCCCTATTAAAGCAGCTCCACAAGAAACAACACCCATTCCCAAGCAGTATAATCTTGTGGAGCAGTTAGATAAAACGCCCACCCTTATTTCCATTTTAGAGCTCTTACGCTTATCTCCATCCCATAAAACAATCTTGGACCAAGCTCTCCAAGAAGCGTCAGTCACTGCCAACCTCAACACAGATCAATTTCAAGCCATGGTTGGTAATCTAAAGTCATCACCATGTCTCACTTTTTTTGAAAGTGACAATGCATCCTTTCAACAACCCCATAATACCTCTCTCCATATTGAAGGATTTGTGAACCAACATAGGATCAAGCGAGTCTTGATTGACAATGGAGCCAGTTTAAATATATGCATCTTGCAGTTCGTCACAACATTGGGGTATGTAGTGGAATCAGTGGATGCCAATAAAAAGATAACCATTAAGGCATATGATGATGCATAATGCTCTTGCAGAGGAGCTGTGGTATTACCTATCAGGGTTGGGCCGGTGGTGAAGCATATAGTTTGTCAAGTTCTAGACCTTCCTCTACCATATAATCTCTTGTTAGGGAGACCTTGGATACATGCCATGAAAGCAGTCCCCTCTACCTACCACCAATGTATCAATTTTCCGCATAATGGGGTAGAGATTACAATCTTTGGTGATGCAAATCCCTTTGCATATAGCAACAATATTAACCATCAACCGGAGATCATTGTACCTAACAACAATGAAGTTATTCCTTCCTCATATTATGTAAATCCGACCTCTCTTTCCAACTCAATAATCCCTACACCAAAGCAAGAGAAGTTGAAAATGAAAATGGTTGAGGAAAGCCCTGGGTAATATAATCTTAGCCAACTCTTTTATGTTAGACAATTACTCACATCCCCTAGAACTCATGGAAAACCTTAAGGTTAACTTCAACCACAACTAGATAAAAGCACTTGCACCTTGGCATAATTTACTCCTGGAAAAAGTTAGGAGGAAGAAACCATGGATGAAGACATAGCAGATTGGATCTACGCAGACCCTATTGACAAAGAAAGCCCGAAGGTAAATCTCCCCACAGACAAATATGACAAAGGCTTTACTATCATGCAACGAATGGGCTATGATGGCTACAATGCTTTAGGACCATGCAAACAAGGATGACAAGAGCCCTTGCAACCAGAGTTAAAACCCAGAGACAAAATTGGAGTGGGTTTTCAAAAGGAATCTCTTCCTAAGCTCCAATTCAAAGGGAAGCCCAACACTCCCGTGTATCAGCCCATTATTCCAAGAACACAATCCATAGCTATACCTTCAACACCCACAATCCCATCAACAGTACCCACAAAATCAACAACATCAATAATCCTACCTGCAGTACCAATAATCCTACCTACAGCAATGATAATCTTACCCGCAACACCGATAATCCTACCTGCAACTCCAATAATCCCACCAATTGAACCAACAACACCATCAGCAACATCAAAAACACCAATAACCTCATTAGCAGTACTAGCAACACCCACTGCATCAATAACACCATCAACAGTATCAGCAGTACTCGCAGTACCAGCAATTCCACCTCTAGAAGTACATAAGCCAGTCACTAATGCTCTATTCAACTCAAAAGACATCCCATCTTGGTATAGTAATCAAATGTTCAAAAGTGATTTAGAGACTGACTTGCATGAGTGGGAATTTTATTCAGTGCATCTAAATACTTCAGATGAGGAAGACACATCACCCCCTCCACCTCACAAAGATACCCCTGTTTATGGAGAGGCATGGATTAAAAACTTTTGGGTTCCTAAGTTGGAAGCACCTTCCATAGGCCCTACGTCAAATCCTACGCCTGAACCTGATAGGGAGAGTACCATCGATGACCTTCACACCACTGTATTAACAATCACCGATGCCTCCCATAAAATTAACTTGATCAATGAGGTAATTCCTATTATCCATCCTAAACTCAGCAAATGGAACCAACCAAATCCCACATGCCTTGACCATTTCCAGAATTATGAGGCGCTCATAGACTTTTTGGAATTATGAGATAATATACCAAGTAGGGATCACAAAGTTGGATTTGCCATCGAACTTAACAACACAACATACTTTCGGGCAGATGCCAAACCTTTGAGCTGTAAAAATATCACAATAAAACAAGGATCTTCTAGTGAAAAACACACAATGGTAGTTGTTGATCCCAAAAAAGTAAAAACAAAGAGCGTATCCAAAGGTGAAAACCTCTTTGAGGCACCTGAGGATGAAAGGTTTGACATCTTACCCTCCAATACAAATCACAAAAGACCAACTATCCTCATAGAGTAAACAAAAGAATTCAATTTGGGGACCCCTGAGACTCCTCACCAAATACATTTGGTGTCTCTCTTAACTCCAGAGGAACAACCAAAATTTGTCGAATTCTTCCAAAAGCGTCAGATCAACTTCACATGGTCCTATGTAGACATGCCTGGCCTTGATCTAGATTTGGTCATGCATCACCTAATTGTAGCAAAAGGAGCTAAACCTGTCAAACAGAAGCTCCAAAAAATTCACCCTCGGATTGTTGTCCTTGTCAAAGAAGAACTTAAAAAGCTCTTAGATTTTGGTTTCATCAGACCAATTGATTATGTAGAGTGGATCTCCAATATAGTACCTATTGGTAAACCAAATGGGGGCATTCATATCTGTACAAATTTCAGAGATCTAAACAAGACATGTCCTAAGGATGACTTCCCCCTACCAAAAATTGACATGATTGTCGACTTGACAACAGGACATGCCATGCTTTCTCTTATGGATGGCTTTTCAGGGTACAACTAGATTAAGATTGCTCCAAAGGATCAACATAAAACTACTTTCACATGCCCATGGGGAACATACTATTGGAATGTGATGCCATTTGGCCTAAAGAATGCAAGGGTGACATATCAAAGGGCCATGACCACCATCTTTCATGATATGATGCACACCATAATGGAAGATTATGTGGATACTTTACTGGATAAATCATTAACAAGAGAAGGTCATCTTGCCATATTGGATAAAGTCTTTGACAGATTAGAACAATATCATTTTCACCTCAATCTAAAGAAATGTGTCTTTGGAGTAACCTCGAGGAAGCTCCTAGGATACTTCGTCTCAAGAAAAGGCATTGAGGTAGATCCTACAAAAGTCAAGGCCATCATGGACATGCCACCTCCAAAGAACATTAGTCAGTTAAGGACATTACAAGGGTAGCTACAATCAATTCAAAGATTCATTACACAATTGGTTGATAAGTGTCATCCCTTCACCCATCTGCTACACAAGAATATCCATTTTCAATGGGATACTAGATGCCAGCAAGCATTCCAGATGCTCAAAGACTACCTAATGAACACGTCATTGTTGATACCACCAGATCCAAGAAAACCTCTATTGCTATATATCTCAGTTACAAACACAACATTAGAAGTATTGCTAGCACATCATAATGTAGAAGGGAAAGAATGTGCAGTATACTACATCTCTCACACACTGGTAGGCTATGAACTCAATTACACACCTATTGAGCGAGCTTGCTTAGAATTTATCTTGGCAGCCACCAAATTGAGACACTACATGTTAACGCATAAGGTACAACTCATTGAAAAGATTGATCCACTAAAATACCTACTCAACAAGGCAGCATTGACAAGCCGCTTTGCCAAATGGGCTATGATTCTGAGTGAATTTAACATTGAGTGTGTGGACCATAAAGCTATCAAAGGCCAAGTTATTGTAGATCAGTTGGCTGATGCACCGCTCAAAGGTGACCATCCTCTTGTTTCTAACTTCCTGGATGAAGAGATCTTCATGATCATAGCTACACAACCCTGGAAGCTATATTTTGACCGTTCATACACTAGACATGGCTCAAGGGAAGGCATTCTATTTATCACACCTCAAGGTGATAGCATCCTGAAGTCCTACAAGCTCACTTTCCCATGTACGAATAATATAGCAAAATATGAGGCCTTGATCACAAGACTCAGACTAGCCATACAATGGAAACTGAAAGAGCTACAAGTATATGGAGATTCTTAGCTGGTCATCCAACAAGTCACAAATGAATACCAGAACAAAGATGATAAGCTTGTGCCATACAAACAAATGGTGGATAGTTTCAAAGAATCATTTACAACTATCACCTTTGAGCAAGTACCAAGAGATCAGAATCAAGTTGCTGACGCAATGGCTACAACTGCATCTCTCCCGAATCTTCCGCAAAATTCGACATGCTATGAGTTCTTGGTAGAATAGCTTTGGATCCCTGCTTATGATATCCCCGAATCTGAAATGATATGTTGCCTTATCAATTTTGACTCCCCATGGTACGGTGAGTTCTTCACCTACCTACGTGATCACACACTTCCTCCTAACCAATCAAATAACCAACGCAAAACCTTCATCTACCAAACCGTTTGATACACCATCATTGCTGAAACCCTATACCAACTCAGTCTTGATGGTACTCTCCTTCAATTTTTGGAACAAAATGAGATAACAAAAGCCTTGGAAGAGGTACATGAAGGAATTTGTGGGGCTCACTCAAGCAGCCCTTCACTAGCAAAGAAAATCATGTGAGCAGGATACTATTGGCCCTCCATGGAGAAAGACTCCTACTTTTTTGTCAGAAAGTCAAAGAAGTGCCAAGTTCATGGAGATCTGATACATGCCCTGGCATGGGAATTACAACCAATCACAACACCATGGCCCTTTTGTCAATGGGGACTTGACCTTGTGGGTAAAGTCCATCCATCTTCATCCAATGACCATAAATTTATTATTACCGCCACATAATACTTCACAAAGTGGATCGAAGCCATTCCACTTACCCAAGTCACTGACAAGTAGATCACCGCATTCATCCTTAATTACATCATCTGTCGGTATGGTGTACCCATGTCCATCATCACAGATAACAGACTGCCTTTTAAAAATCAAGATGGTTGTGAACTCTGTGAGAAATTTCATATCCAAGACCGCTTTTCCGCCCCATATTACCCACAAGGTAATGGTCAAGCCGAAGCATCGAACAAGAATATATTAAGGATCCTCAAGAAAACAATCAATAATGTTGGTCGTAAGTGGCACATGCGTTTGAATCCAACACTATGGGCATACAGAACTAGCATTTGAACCCTTACAAGCACAACCCCCTACTCATTGGTTTATGGAGCAAAATCCATCTTGCATATTAAGGTTGAAATACCATCTCTACAGGTTTCCTTGCACAATCTCATAGATGATGAAGCATACCAAGTCTCACGTCTTCAAGACTTGGAATTGCTTGATGAAAGGCGACAAACTACCTACAACCACCTCAAAGTATATCAGCAACGCATGAGCAAAAGCTACAATCATCAGGTCAAACCTTGCACATTTGAGGTAGGTGATCTTGTTCTCAGGGAGAATCCTCACAATCAACCGAACAAAGAACACCAGGGCAAATTTGAATCCAATTGGTTGGGTCCATATGTTATCACTATCGTCTTTGGGTCTGGGGCATATCAGTTGGCAACTTCAGAAGGACAGCCACTAGGAGATCTGATAAACAACATGCACCTCAAATGGTTTCATACATAAGCTATGTAGAGCATCAAGCTCCTTCAAATATCAGAAAACACCAAAAACATTAAAAAAAAGTCTTGATCAAAATGCAAAAAAAATCAAGAAAATAATAAAGAAAAAATCATTCATCCAAATGGTGAAAGCAACTCTTGTGGCACCTTGAGTAAGTACTGTGGTAAAAACCTAGCAAACAGGCATTATTCATAAAGGCTATGGCTCCATTGTCTTTCAGACTTGTTGCGATCACATCCATTACATCCATTGCATCCATCCACCCATCATTTATACCATGGCTTGTTATTGATCTACAATTAGGGTTATTTCTCGATGTGTCTTGCATCATGCTTTCACACTGCTAGCTAATTGGGGGAAAATGTTCTTAAAGCTACTGATGGGAGTGTATTCTTCATTACTTGTGATTCATTGAGTTGTTCATTCGACAATGTCTTGAAGAAAATACCAAAAACATTCACAACAGTCAAAAAATCCACAAAACATAACAAAAACATCAATCAACCAATCAAAAACATTGTAACATATATTGTTCCTTGTACATACACATCATAACAGACACAAACATAAAATTTTGAGCTACTCAAACAATGATCACCTATCAAATCAACCAACCAATCAAAACATCTGCACACGATCGTCTTCACAAGGATGCATCCTTCCTGACAAAACAAGACATGGTAACATTTTCTTTGACAAGAAAATTCAGTCTGGCTGATAAGTACTTGGTCATTTGTTATTTATTTATTTATTTATTTGTATAAGGTTCCTACGCTACTCCAGGATATCCACAAGTGATTAGAGTAGCTGGGATGGTTCCTAATATCTTTTTCTCTATTTGCTATATGTAGATTATTCCAAAGAAGTTTTGGGGCATGTACTGATGGTGTCTATGTGGGAAGTTCACTAAGCTACATGATCCTATGCAAAAATACATTCATAGATCACTATGTCTTACTGACTACAGCATATACCTCGACCATTTGTACATGAACCAGAATGGAGGGTCACTTTCCTTGTCTGCAATGCTTGCTTACAGGTGAAATGCTCAAAACTTGGTTCCTGCTACCTTGGCCAAGATTGATACTACCATGCTCGATGATGAAAATTAAGCTCTGTGAATAAACTATGGATCATCATTTCATCTCATCTATATATATTACATTCTCTTGCATTTCATACATTCATAATTCCATATAGTTGCATATCATTCATACATAGTAATGACAATGGATACTCTATTTTTCTCCTCCTAGGTCCTCCATACCTTCTATCTAACAGTGAATCCCCCCCTCACCCTCACCATCTTGATAATCAGCATCACATACCCTACATTGTGTCCCATCAACCCAATTGAGCCAGTTACTCTATCTACATAGGTACATCAACTCACACACACCTAGACTATCAACAAATACTTTTTGATCAAGTATCTTCAGGTCTCAATAGGTAATCGATAATGGCAAACCTAGACTACAACAGACATTTCTCATAATGACTAGTCTCAACGGGGCTGCTATGATTCACCACAAATAACCTACAACACAACCACTATCAATCAATCAACCAATCAAACACAATCAACACAGACAATTACATCAATTGTTTAAGTCTCAATGAGTATTTTGCCTCAGATACCTTTACTTCATAGGGCAATTACATCAATTATCTAAGTCACAACAAGTCACTTTGATTCACTTAGAATTTATCCTGTCCAAGCGAACAACTGACATCAACTGTCATGCTTTGACTCAACCAGGGCAATTTAATCGATTGCACGAGATTGTCCCCCCAATTTTGATCAATTGGAATTATCAATCAAAAGCACACACTACCTTTGCACCGTATCTCCTGCATGATCTAAGGGTACTCACTAGCTTGCCATTTCTCCGTATTCACTCCATTTTCTCCTATTCTTTCACCATTATTATTCATTTCTTCTATTCTACCTCCCCTCCATTTCTT